>NC_037684.1:58049071-58074903 GCF_003255815.1 Theropithecus gelada
TTTTGAGACGGAGTCTCGCCCTGTCGCCCAGGCTGGAGTGCAGTGGCGCGATCTCGGCTCACTGCAAGCTCCGCCTCCCGGGTTCACGCCATTCTCCTGCCTCAGCCTCCCGAGTAGCTGGGACTACAGGCGCCCACAACCGCGCCCGGCTAATTTTTTGTATTTTTAGTAGAGACGGGGTTTCACCGTGGTCTCGATCTCCTGACCTTGTGATCCGCCCGCTTCGGCCTCCCAAAGTGCTGGGATTACAGGCGTGAGCCACCGCGCCCGGCCTATATATACTTTTTAGAAGCTTTAGTGGCTGGGCACAGTGGCTCACACCTATCATCCCAGCACTTTGGGAGGCCAAGGTGGGCAGATTTTCTGAGGTCAGAAAGACCAGCCTGGCCAACATGGCGAAACCCCGTCTCTACTAAAAATACAAAAAATTAGCTGGACGTGGTGGCATGCAACTGTAGTCCTGGCTACTCGAGAGGCTGAGGCAGGATAATTGCTTGAACCCGGGAGGCGGAGGTTGCAGTGAGCCGAGATCGTGCCATTGTACTTGTACTGTAGCCTGGGCAACAGAAAGAGACTTCGTCTCCAAAAAAAAAAAAAAAAAAAGATTTAGCATGCGTTACTTTATTTTTACCAAGGTAGAATAATGAGATACCCTTTTTTATCTGATCAGATTGAGTGTAGGGACATGGATTCCCCCATAATTTGTGAGAATATACAAATCCAGGCAACATTTTTGGAGACAATTTGGAGTGAGTACAGAAGTGTCTAACTCCCTTACCCTACAACTCAACAACCCTGCTTCTAGGAATCTATTCGATAGAAAAACTTGCACAAATGTCAAAATAAATATGGGGCTGGGTGCGGTGGCTCACGCCTGTAATCCCAGCACTTTGGGAGGCCGAGGTGGGTGGATCAGCTGAGGTCGGGAGTTCGAGACCAGCCTGACCAACATGGAGAAACCCCGTCTCTCCTGAAAATACAAAATTAACTGGGCGTGGTGTCAGGTGCCTGTAATCCCAGCTACTCAGGAGGCTGAGGCAGGAGAATCACTTGAACCCAGCGGAGGTTGCAATGAGCTGAGATTGTGCCATTGCACTTCAGCCTGGGCAACAAGATTGAAACTCTGTCTCAAAAAATAAATAAATATGAACAAAAGTTGTATGCTATGTCATTGTTTATTGTATCAACACAGATCAGAACAACCCAAGCATCCATTGGCAGGGGAATGATTTAAATAGTTGTGCTAGATGGAATCTCATGTAGTCATTTTTTTTAATAAAGAGAGGTAGCTTTATTTTATGGACATTGAACTATATCCAGGATATATTGGGTTTTTTTTTTGTTTTTTTGTTTTTTTGTTTTTTGAGACGGAGTCTTGCTCTGTCACCCAGGCTGGAGTACAGTGGCCGGATCTCAGCTCACTGCAAGTTCCGCCTCCCGGGTTTAAGCCATTCTCCTGCCTCAGCCTCCCGAGTAGCTGGGACTACAGGCGCCCGCCACCTCGCCCGGCTAGTTTTTTGTATTTTTTAGTAGAGACGGGGTTTCACTGTGTTAGCCAGGATGGTCTCGATCTCCTGACCTCGTGATCCGCCCGTCTCGGCCTCCCAAAGTGCTGGGATTACAGGCTTGAGCCACCGCGCCCGGCCAACTTGCTTTTCTACTTAACAACATATCCTGGATATAGCCGGGCGCGGTGGCTCAAGCCTGTAATCCCAGCACTTTGGGAGGCCGAGACGGGCGGATCATGAGGTCAGGAGATCGAGACCATCCTGGCTAACACGGTGAAACCCCGTCTCTACTAAAAAATACAAAAAACTAGCCGGGCGAGGTGGCAGGCGCCTGTAGTCCCAGCTACTCGGGAGGCTGAGGCAGGAGAATGGTGTAAATCCGGGAGGCGGAGCTTGCAGTGAGCCAAGATCTGGCCACTGCACTCCAGCCTGGGCGACAGAGCGAGACTCCGCCTCAAAAAAAAAAAAAAAAAGAAAAGCAAGTTGAGGCCGGCCGCGGTGGCTCATGCCTGTAATCCCAGCACTTCAGGAGACCAAGGTGGGTCAGGAGTTCAAGACCTACCTGGCCAACATGGTGAAACCCTGTCTCTACTAAGAATACAAAAATTAGCCCGGCGTGGTGACACGCACCTGTAATCACAGCTACTCAGGAGACTGAGGCAAGAGAATCACTTGAACCTGGGAGGCAGAGGTTGCAGTGAGCCGAGATTGTACCATTGCACTCCAGCCTGGGCAACAGAGCAAGACCCCATTTCTAAAAAAACAAAAAGCAGCTGAGAATAGTATGCTAAGTATGCTAAAATTTTGTTTTTGTTTAAAATATTTGTTGACAGGTATACAGAAAAACATCTGAAAGAAAGCACCCAATTGTTGATGAGATTCTCTGAGCACTGGGATAAAAGGAGCTGCCCCTGGCCAGGCGTGGTGGCTCATGCCTATAATTCCAACACTCTGGGAGGCCCAGGCGGTGGAGCCCTTGAGGTTGGGAGTTCAAGACCAGCCTGGCCAACATGGTGAAACCCTGTCTCCACCAAAAAATACAAAAATTAGCCGGGCGTGGTGGTGGGTGCTTGTAATCCCAGCTACTCCGGAGGCTGAGGCAGGAGAATTGCTTGAACCCGGGAGGCAGAGGTTGCAGTGAGCCGAGATCATGCTACTGTACTCCAGTCTGGGTGACAGAGTGACACTCCATCTTAAAGAAAAAAATAAAGCATGGGGGGAGCTGCCCCTTTTCTTTTCTGACTAGGTAATATGTGAGCAAAGAATTCAAACAAGACCAAAAAGCTGCCAGGCAAAAGCAGATTCTACCTCTCTCCTTTAGATTCAGACCCACAGATGCCTCTGGGGAGAAGGGAAATCTCCGGTTTACTTTATACATGTCTGTAATGTTAGTACTTTTTATTTTTTTTAACAAAGATCATTGCTTTTTATTATAGTTTATTAAATTCTATCTAGTAACAAAAGTAAAAAAAGAATGTTCACTGTAGAAAATTTGCAAACCATACAAAAGTTTCAGAAGAAAATAAATATCACCTACAATCTCACCTTCCAGAGGAAAATACCATTTAGTGCCTTTCCCTTGAATCTGTTTTTATGCACATACATCCTTTTTACAAAGTTCATAGGCTGGGCACGGTGGCTCATGCCTGTCATCCCAGCACTTTGGGAGGCCGAGGCAGGTGGATCACGAGGTCAGGAGATCGAGACCATCCTGGCTAACATGGTGAAACCCCATCTCTACTAAAAAAAAAAAAAAAAAATTAGCCAGGCGTTGGTGGTGGGCACCTGTAGTCCCAGCTACTCGGGAGGCTGAGGCAGGAGAACGGTGTGAACCCGGCAGGCGGAGCTTACAGTGAGCCAAGGTTGCGCCACCGCACTCCAGCCTGGGGGACAAAGCGAGATTCTGTCTCAAAAAAACAAAACAAAACAGAACAACAACAACAAAAAGAAATATTTGTTTAGCCAATCTTTTATCAGCAAACATGTAGGTTGTCATTTCAGAAAAATGTTTTGCACATGAAAGAAAGAATAGCCCTTATGAGGCACACAGGGTCCAGGACAGCAGAGGAGAAGTCCCTGCAGTTAACCCTTCCTGACCCCATCCTGCAGGGTCTCTGCCCAGGCCTTCCAGGCCCCATCCGGGAGCACCACCAGGGCCCTGGGCCACCTGGCCCGGAAGCCTTGCCTTTTCCCTGTGGAGGGGCAGAGGCTCTGGTCTGTCTGTCCGGGCCCTGGGATCATTTTCCAGCACACAGCACAGTCCAGTCCATGGCAGCTCTGATCCCATCCAGTCTCCTCACTCCCCAAATTCAAGGTCATCAGGGTTCTGGTGGCCTGGAGATGGGTACAACATTCTCATACTCAGGTTCCTCCTGCCTTTCCTCTTCAGCCTGCTTCTGGGGATCCTGTTTCGGGAAGCCAGCCCCAGAGATTGGCTCCTGGGCCCTCCCTGAACTCTCCGTGCCTGCCCCCAGCCCCCGGGCCACTTCCTGTGGTCTGACTGCCATAGGCCTCGTGGCCCCAGGAAGCCCAGCTTTTGGGGCTGAGTTGGGGCTCTGGCTGACAGAGACAGAGGTCAGGCCAGGGCTGCCCTTTTTCCGATTCAGGGCCTGGCGTGGAGGCTTAGGGATGGCCCTCTTGACCTTGGGTTCTGCCTGGCCTTTCTGAAAGCCACCAAAATGGCGGAAGACAGAGTGGACAGGGCCTTCAGATCCCCGGGGCGTCCCCACCAGCATGTAGACCGTGGTCACAGGGCCTGAGCTCTCCTGGACACTGCCCTCAATGGCTTCCACGTGCTCAGCCACTGTCCGGCCACCAAGTGGGGGCCGTCGGTGGCCAGTGGCTGAATCTCCTGGACTGGCAGCCGCAGGAAGGGACTCATCTGTTTCTGCTTCCTCCAGGCCTGTGGACTCTTCGGCTTCCCGGCCCTCAGGACCTGATTGTGCCCCCCGGGAGAGCCTCTTGGGCTTTCGGAGCGGGCTGGAGAGCTCCCCTGAGCCTCGGCGACTCTGTGGTGCAAACTTGGTACCTTCAGCAAAGGAGACCGATGGCCGCTTGGCCCGAGCTAGACTGGAGGTGCGCGGGATGGCGAATGGCGTGGAGGCGTCCTCAGGGGGCGGGAAAGCACCTCCAGCCAGGCTGGCCTCTGACGACTCTGCCTGGGCCACAGGGACCATCCCTGGCAGAGGAGACAGAAGAGCTTGGCTGGAGCTGAACTGGCCACCCCAATGCATCCTACCCACAGCTCAGTATCTTCCAGGAGGCCTCAAAAATAGGGCAAGGAAGAGGGCAGGGAAGAGGAGAGAGGCAGAAGGACCAATTCAGGTAGACACTGTTACTTCTACACTCTTTTTTTTTTTTTAATTTTTGTAGAGATGGGGTCTCACTATGTTGGCCAGGCTGGTATCAAACCCCTGGCCTCAGGCAATCCTCCCGCCTCAGCCTCCCAAAGTGCTGGGATCACAGGTGTGAATCACCACACCTGGTCTCTATACTCTTTTCTCACCACCTCTCCCTACTTTGAAATACTGTCACACTCTAACCAAGCTAAAACTATTTTGATGTCACTGAGCCACATCCCTCTCACCTCTGGGCCTTCATGTATGCTGTTCCATCTTCCTAAAACACCATTCCCTCCCCTCCCTGACTTTCACTTGGTTAACTCCTACTGATTCTGCTAGATTCGACTGGGATACCACACACATCTTCCCTGACCCCAGTCACCCCAACATGGCTAGCGAATGAGCCCCTCCTTGTATGTCCCCCATGGAGACACATATCACTGTGTCCTGTCATTATCTGATGACTGCCCATCTGACTCTAAGCTTGGTGAGGATAGGAATCTGTCTTGTTATCTCTTGCATCCCTGGAGCCAAGAACAGTGACTAACACAGAATGGGCCCTTAATAACTGTTTGCCGGCCGGGTGCGGAGGCTCACGCCTGTAATCCCAGCACTTCCGGAGGCTGAGGCGGGCGGATCACGAGGTCAGGAGATCGAGATCATCTTGGCCAACGTGGTGAAACCCGGTCTCTACTAAAATAGGAAAATTAGCCAGATGTGGAGGTGGGCACCTGTAATCCCAGCTACTTGGGAGGCTGAGGCAGGGGAATCGCTTGAACCCGGGAGGCGGAGGTTGCAGTGAGCTGAGATTGCACCACTGGACTCCAGTCTGGCGACAGAGCAAGACCCAGTCTCAATAAATAAATAAATAAATAAATAAATAAATAAATAATAACTGTTTGCTGGGGGACTACAGAGGGGGTTGTGGCGGGCAGGGCTGCTCAGGGGCTACGTGGGCTGTTGGGGGGCTACCTTCGTGGGGTGGCACACAGTAGGCAGGAACTTCGTCTGCCTCTGCAGACTCAGGATCGGATGAGAAGGAGTCATCAGAGGCCCAGCCGGCAGAGGGTGGCTCGATGAAGCTGTGGTTGAAGGGGACCTCCGGGTCGTGATGTGAAACTGTAGAGACTCCAGATCAGGCGCCTGCGGGACCTGATGCAAAGCCTTGTCCAATCCCAGACCGCAGCCCCCAGTGCCCACTGACCTGTCACCCAGGGTAGCTTGTGGGAGCTGAGGGAACCGCAGGGCAGTGTGGAGCCTAAGCTGGTCAGTGTTCCCCAGACCTGCATCTTCATCCTGGACACGGTAGCTCTATCTCTTGCTGGCCTGAGTGAGGAGGGCAGGGATAGTGGTCAGTACATAAGACCCAAGGTGACCTGGGTCACCTTGGCAGGGTGTGACAGGGTGACGACCTCTACTTCAGTGACTCTCTGTTGACTGCAGAATAAAATCCAAACGATGGAGCCCAAGATTCAGGCCTGCCACAGAACCAAGTGTGACTCTAGAGTCAGACAGCCCTGAGTAACAACTCTGGCTCAGACTTCACCTCCCTGGGCCTCAGTTTCCACATCTGTAAAACAGATCCTATCTATCTATCCTATCTATCTGTCTGTCTGTCTGTCTGTCTGTCTATCTATTTATCTAATCTGCAGGACCTGGCAGGGTACCAGGCGTTTTGTGGGGGCTTTTCCAAAATGCAGCTCTTTGTTATTATCATCCTAGCTGAGCCCCAGCTCACCTCTCTCTCTCTCTCTCTCTATTTTTGAGACAGAGTCTCGCTCTTGTTGCCCAGGCTGGAGTGCAATGGTGCGATCTTGGCTCACTGCAACCTCCGCCTCCCAGGTTCAAGCGATTCTCCTGCCTTAGCCTGCTGAGTAGCTGGGATTACAGGCGCCCACCACCATGCCCAGCTAATTTTGTATTTTTAGTAGAGATGGGGTTTCACCATGTTGGCTAGGCTGGTCTCGAACTCCTGACCTCAGGTGATCTGCCCGCCTCGGCCTCCCAAAGTGCTGGGATTACAGGTGTGAGCCACTGTGCCTGGCCCACCTGTCTCAAATGACACCCCCTCCAGGAAGCCTTCCCTTGTTCCCACTCTGCTGTGCCCCCACATGGGGAGGAGACTGCTCCACTCTTCACCGTTCCTCCAACAGCCTTTGCACCTGTCCTTGTGTCCCTGTGAGGGGCTTCTTGCCACCGTGGGCTCTATGCCCTGGGCCAGTGGCAACTGTATCTGCTCATCTGTGAACGCCACACAAGCACAGAGGAGGACGTGGTGGAGGACTAGGGCAGGAACTAGCAAGACAGCACCAGACAAAGAGTCCAAAAAGGTGGAGAGGGGATTCCTGGGTGCCAATAACCAACTGGATCACCTCGGGCCTCCGTGTCCTCTGGGAATTGAGGACAATAATCCTCCTGGCCCAACATTCCCTGTTCCAAACCTCCAGGCTGTTGTGAGTCTCAAAGAAGCCTGGAGTGTGAAGAGGTTTCATAAAGGAACAAAGCTCTGCGTAAGCCCCCCTGCGGCGGGCCCCACCAGCCCAACCCTCCCTCTGCTCTCCGTCTCCCAGGAAGCTACATTCTCTGCTAACCCACTGCACAGACATTGATGTCACTTTCCTTTGCGGGGCATCTGAGGCCTGGTCTCTTTCCCTCCTGGCCCAGAGCCGGGCTGCTCCTGCCGTGGTCCCAGTCCTCGTCCTCTGGTCCCTGCCGGTGTCAGCTCTCTGCCTCCCGCTGCAGGCTCCAGTTTGCCAGCCCGGTGCCCATGCAACTCAGAAACTTACTCATGGAAGGTTTCCAAGGAGGGCAGGCAGCTGACCCGGTGTCTCCAGTGTCTCCAGGCCACAGTCACGGCCAACTACCTCCATCACATCTGACCCACGTGGGCAACAAGGCCAGGTCTCCCCACCCCATCACCTCTGACCTATGTGGGTGATAAGGTCAGCTCTCCCCACCCCTATCACCTCTGACCTATGTGGGTGATGAGGCCAGCCCTCCCCACCCGGAAAGGAAACCAGATGCCTCCCTGCTCCCACCCCATGGCCTGAGCTGTGTGGGGAAGGGACGGGCTAGTGTTCACCTGTCCTTGAGGTCTGATCGGGTGGCCCAGCAGCAGCAGGCACAGCAGGCGAGGCCCAGGAACAGCAGCAGCAGAGGCACAAGGCTGCTTGCGATAAGGGTGGCGTCCCGACTGCGAGAGCCTGGGGGAGCCGGAGATGGGGGATATTCAGGCCTTCCTGTCTCCTACACATCCTGTCTTTGCTCTGAGTTGCCTGCTACCCAGAAGCTTCTTCATGGGGGTCTCTCCTGCCTCCGGGCAGCCTCTCTGCTGGCGTGTCCCCTTCCACAGGGTCTGTGGCCCATTCCACAGATTCTTGCCCCTGAGGCCCTGTCAGTGTCCAACCACCCTGCTGCGCATTTCATGGCTCTAGCCTGGTTTCGCAGGGGGCCAGGGCTCTGTCACATCTTCAGGGAGCCCCAGAGCATCCACACAGAGCTCAGGTATAAAGAATGTCTCTGGACCGGGTGCAGTGGCTCATGCCTGTGATCCCAGCACTTTGGGTGGCAGAGGCAGGCAGACCACCTGAGGTCAGGAGTTCGAGACCAGCCTGGCCAACATGGTGAAACCCTGTCTCTACTAAAAATACAAAAATTAACCCGGCGTGGTGGCGGGCACCTGTAATCCCAGCTGCTCGAGAGGCTGAGGTGGGAGAATGGCTTGAACCCTGGAGGTGGAGGTTGCAGTGAGCTGAGATCGTGCCACTGCACTCCAGCCTGGGGGACAGAGCAAGACTCCATCTCAAGAGAAAAAAAAAAAAGAATGTCTCTGAAGTGGCCCAGACTCCCTGGTGAGGAACTGGCCCTGGAGCCCGTGTGAAGGGCCCGCCTTTCCCTGGCTACTGCACCCTGCAGCCTTCTTCCACCTTACCCGGCTGGCAGGACCCGGAGACAGGGTGGCAGGGTCCCTCTGGGCATTCACAGGGAACTGAGCAGTTGTTTCCATGGAAGCCGGCCGGGCAGGAGGTGTTGCAGCTGTGGAGTGACATGGAGAGGCGGGCTGAGGGCTGCGTGAAGGGAGGGACAGGCAGGAGACAGGGAGGGAGATTTCCGGGCACTGTCCAGGCAAGTTGAGGAAACGCTGCACAGAGGCCTGACCTAGGCCCCTGGTACTCTCCTGCCCCCAGGACCCCCGTCCTCACCTGGGCCCCCAGTAGCCAGCACTGCAGACACATTCCCCTGTCACAGCGTCACAGGCCCCCTGAACACAGGTGGGGCAGGTAGAGCCGCAGTCTTCCCCAAAGGTGCCAGTGGGGCAGGGGTCTTCACACCTGGGGTGAGGCAAGACTCGGGGAAGGGGAGAGCAAGGCAGGCCTGGCCCCCACCGTGGGGCCCCACCTGTCCACTCCAGGCTCCTGGACTCAAGGACCCAACTGGCCACACCTTAGCAGTGAAGCTTAGGTGTAAATAGGGCCTTGAACTTGGGGCCGAATCCAGCAGCTGACAGACTACAAGTCCCCAGAGGGGGAGGAGGGCAGGAAGCCTCAGAGGGGAGGGAGCTGGGATCCTGCCCAGGTACCCCCAGAACTCATTGCTCTCCCCAACTCTTCAACAGGAGGGAGGCCCCTGGGACTGCATGAACCTGTGTGTCAGGGAGGGGTGGTGTTCTCAGAGAGCGCCGCTGAGGTGAGGGTCCTGGGGGGAGGTGCACCCCACTCTGAACAGAATGGTGCGCTCACCTGGGCCCCAGCCAGCCAGGGTCACAGCGCTGACAGTGGCCAGTATCTGGCTGACAGACCTCCCCACGTCGGCAGTGAGAGCACTGCTGTCCGCAGCTCTCGCCAAAGGTGCCAGGCAGGCAGGGCTGTTGGCACTGGGTTCCGTTCCAGCCCGGCTCGCAGGACTCACAGCTGCCTGTGTCTGGAGAGCACGGCTCATTGTGCTTGCAGTGGCCACAGCTGGGAAGAGAAGGGCTTTGTGGGAGCAGTGGGGGTGGATGGATGGAGCGCCCACCCCTTCCAACCCCTGTACTCCACGCAGGCCTTTGGGGGCCCTGGAGAGTGTTCGGGTCCCACCTGGGTCACTCAGGCAGGTTTGCGCCTCAGTTTCCCCACGTTGTACAATGAAGACAAATGAGGGCTCTTACAGGATCCCATCCCTTTCCTTCGAAGCATCTACTCTGTGACCATCTTTCCCTGGGTCCCAGGGTCAGCAGGAGACAGCAGCCCAGCCAGGAGAGCCGCGTCACCACCAAGCTCTGAGTCCCATCTGCCAGGTCTGCCAGGTCTTCCCTCCTGCCCTTTCCCTTTTCTTCCTTTCACACCGAGCGACCCCGAGGTCTGGCATGAATGGAACTCAGCAGTGTCTTCTACTCCATCACGTGAAATAAAAAATGTAAAGTGTTGGCCGGGCGCGGTGGCTCAAGCCTGTAATCCCAGCACTTTGGGAGGCCGAGACGGGCGGATCACGAGGTCAGGAGATCGAGACCATACTGGCTAACACAGTGAAACCCCGTCTCTACTAAAAAAATACAAAAAATTAGCCGCGCGAGGTGGCGGGCGCCTGTGGTCCCAGCTACTCGGGAGGCTGAGGCGGGAGAATGGCGTGAACCCGGGAGGCGGAGCTTGCCGTGAGCTGAGATCCGGCCACTGCACTCCAGCCTGGGCGACAGAGCGAGACTCCGTCTCAAAAAAAAAAAAAAAAAAAAAAATGTAAAGTGTTTTCACCCAGGGGTCCCCAAACCCTGGGCCATGGACTGGTACTAGTCCATGGCCTGTTAGGAACCAGGCAGCAGCATAGAGATGAGCAGCGGGGGAGCCTGACCGCCTGAACTCTGCTGCCAGCCAGATCAGTGGCAGCCTTAGGTTCTCATAGGAGCGCCAATCCTATTGTGAACTGATCACGGCAGGGTCCTGGTTCCACGCTCTTTATGAGGATCTAATGCCTGATAATCTGTCACTGTCTCCCATCATCCCCAGATGGGACCATCTAGCTGTGGGAGAATAAGCTCAGGGCTCCCACTGATTCTATATTATAGTGAGTCATATAATTATTTCATTATAGATTACAGTATAATAATAGAAAAATTGCCACGAAACCAGTCCCTGGTGCCAAAAGGTTGGAGACCACTGTTGTCACCAATATAATTTCACATTTGCCATATCTTAATCTCCCGTTGATGCTTAACAGTTACTTGAAGTTTCTCCCTCAGATGCTCAACTATCTGGGATCATATACTTGGGTCAGATCCATTAGTAGGGGAGAAGAAGGGGAGTTTATAAAAGCCATTTAGCTGATCTGGACCAGTATTTTTATTTTATTTTATTATTATTTTCTTTTTTTTTTTTGAGACGGAGTCTCGCTCTGTTGCCCAGGCTGGAGTGCAGTGGCCAGATCTCAGCTCACTGCAAGCTCCGCCTCCCAGGTTCACGTCATTCTCCTGCCTCAGCCTCCCGAGTAGCTGGGACTACAGGCGCCGCCACCTCGCCCGGCTAGTTTTTTGTATTTTTTAGTAGAGACGGGGTTTCACCGTGTTAGCCAGGATGGTCTCGATCTCCTGACCTCGTGATCCACCCATCTCGGCCTCCCAAAGTGCTGGGATTACAGGCTTGAGCCACCGCGCCCGGCCTTTATTATTATTTTCTTTGAGACGGAGTCTCGCTGTGTCACCCAGGCTGGAGTGTGATGGTGCGATCTCGGCTCACTGCAACCTTCTCCCCCCGAATTCAAGTGATTCTCCTGCCTCAGCCTCCCAAGTAGCTGGGATTACAGGCGCCCACCACGACGCCCGGCTAATTTTTGTATTTTTAGTAGAGATGGAGTTTCACCAGGTTGGTCAGGCTGGTCTCAAACTCCTGACCTCGGGTGATCCGCCCGCCTCAGCCTCCCAAAGTGCTGGGATTACTGGTGTGAGCCACTGCGCCCATCCAGGGATGAAATTTCTTATGGTGAGTGCAGCTGGTCAAAGTTTGAAAGTCACTGAGTCCTAAAGGGACCTTGCCCAGGACCTTTGGTCACTCTATCCACTCATCTATACATATGGCTTGCTAGCAGTGCTAGTATAGCAATTTTTTGCACAGCAGTAAACGATGAAATGAGCAGGCGGGGCTGGACCTGGGCAACAAAGGGTTTTTAAAGTTCTTGTTTCGTTGTTTGAGACGGAGTCTCATACCCGGTGGAGTGCAGTGGTGCGACCTCGGCTCACTGCAACCTCCGCCTCCCCGGCTCAAGCGATTCTCCTGCCTCAGCCTACCGAGTACCTGGGACTACAGGCGTGGCCAGGCTAATTTTTGTGTTTTTAGTAGAGACGAGGTTTCACCATGTTGGCCAGTTTGGTCTCAAACTCCTGACCTCAGGTGATGCGCCCGCCTCAGCCTCTCAGAAGTGCTGGGATTACAGGTGTGAACCACCGCGCCTAGACCTCTTTTCCCCTTTCTCGTCCCTCTGCTTCGTACGTTTTTTGAGGGGAGCACTGCAAAGCCCTGATCCCTCCTCCCGGCGCCCGGCCCCGGCCACCTGACTCCGCCCCGCCCCCCTGTGTGCGCCCCGCCCCCGCCCCGCCCCCGCCCCCGCCCGCTCACCTGTGTGCACCCCGCCCCCGCCCCGCCCCCGCCCCGCCCGCTCACCTGTGTGCACCCCGCCCCCGCCCCGCCCACTCACCCGCCCCGCCCCGCCCGCTCACCTGTGTGCGCCCCGCCCCCGCCCCGCCCCCGTCCCCGCCCCGCCCACTCACCCGCTCCGCCCCGCCCGCTCACCTGTGTGCGCACTGCACCCCGTGGCTACCAGCCGGGCAAGGCAGCTCGCAGCGCGCTCCGCGGAAGCCGGGCGGGCAGGTGCACTGGCCGGAGGCGGCACTGCAGCGGCCCCGCACACACTCGCACTGCTGCCGGCACTCGGGACCCCACCAGCCCGGCCGGCAGGCGCAGCGGCCCGAGTCCTGGTCACACGGGGAGCCGTGGCAGGTGCAGCGGAAACTGCAGCGGCGCCCCCACCAGCCCGGCTTGCACACGCAGGCGCCCGTGGCCTGCTCGCAGCGCGCCGCCTCGGGCTTGCACTGGCACGGGCGGTGGCACGTGGGCGACCACCAGCCCGGCTCGCAGCGGCACACGCCGGTCGCGGGGTCGCAGCGCCCGTGGGGGCCGCAGGTGCACGGGAACTCGCAGTGGGCGCCCCAGCGGTGGGCCTGGCACTGGCACGCGCCCGTGGCTGGCTCACACTGGCCGTGAGGGTGGCAGGGGCAGTTCTCACGGCAGTCGGGGCCCCAGTACTGGCCCGGGCAGCCTGCAGGGGTGGGTACGGGAGGGGTCAGCGGGCTCAGGGCCGCGCGCGGACCCTTACCCTGAGTCCCCTTACGCAAGGAAAAGGGGCACGGGGCCCATCCTCCAAGAGCCGGGGACAGACCCTCGGAACATCCGGCAGCCTGTCCTGGGCAACACTCACTTCCTGCTCCGCTCTGACCTACAGAAAACCCTTAGCCATTAGTGGGAGGCCCAGCCTCCCATTTCACATTCAGAACACACTCAGAGATCCTGAGTGGGCAGTGGACTTGCCCAGAGTGCGGCACCGAGGTGGGTGGGCCTTCCTCCATGGCTGCTCCTCCCTGCTGAGGTGGATCCCTGCTGGGCTGGAGCACAGAGGGCTTCCTCCTGATCTCAGTCCTGGATGCTGCCCGCCAGGGTGCAGGTTAAGCCACCTTTCCCCTAGTGATTCCTTGATTCCTGGTGCCCATCCTCTGGCTTCCCAACCCCTTTCCCTTCCCTCTCTTTCTGCCAGAAAGGGCAGACAGCCGAGCGGGGGGCCTCCTTCCATCCACTGCCCATGTATAAGGCGTATGTGGGAAAGAGAAGGAATATACTCATTTTGCAATGAACGGGAATCACAGGTTTTCTGAGAAGTGGAAGAGGAAGATGCGCAGGTGGGCAGGGCTTTGTGGATACGGGTGAAAACCCAGTGACTCAGGCCATCTCCTAGGAGTGTGTGTCACTTCCTGTCTCTGGACCGCGATTCCTCAGTGAAGCTGGGAGGGATCCTGACCCTGCTGTCCTGAGGCTACATGGCTACCTGCCTTGCCCGCCCCCACGCCACTGTCCCCGTACCCAGCTCTGCCCAGCAACTTCATCCAGCCCTTGAGACTCACGGGAGCTGCAGTAGGCCCCAAAGAATCCAGGTTTGCATCGACAGAGGCCTGGCTTCACACACACCTCATCTTTCTGGCAGGCATCCGGCCCCTCACAGATGGCTGAAAGACAGCCCACCCAGGTTGGAAAGACAGGAGCAGGACCAGGGGACACCCCTGCCCTCTCACTGGCTCCTGGGGCCATGCCTCCTCAAGAGGTGCCCCTTCAGGCCTGGGGGGTGTCACAGGAGAAACCCTGGCTCCTGGTGTCAGGAAGGGCAGGCCCGGGAGGGTAGGAAGGAAGGGCTATCGCTGGGCTACGGCTGCCCTTCTCCTTGGCTGAGGGTCTGTCCGGCTACTCACGGATGGTGCATTCTTGATCCTTCTGCCTCCAGCCTGCGCAGCACTGCAGCTCAGCAGAGGGGCTGTGAGGCAAAAAGGGGTCAGCTAGACAAGGCGGGGGGTGCAGCCTAGCCCCGAGCAAGGTGGATCACTGTCTCTGGCTGAGGTGGGGGAGGCTGGTTTAGCCTTAGCTAGGGAGGCCTAGCAGATCTTTACGGCTCGGGTCCCCAGCCCCTCCCCTCTCCTTCCCTGGCCCTTCCACCATCTGCCCTGGCTAGCCACTACCTGCCAGGCCGCCATCAGCAGCCCTTCCTTCCAGCCCAAGCCCCCTTCCTAGTCTCCTCCTTCCCCTAAAGGCCTCAACACCGGTTCAACCACCCACCATCAGACTCCCACGAGACCCACCTGCTGGCCACACAGACGTGCTGCCCATTGGGGTCCAGCTCAGACCCCTGAGTCCCCCGAGTCCAGAGCAGCAGCAGCGGGAGCAGCAGTCCCAGCCCCATGGCAGCCGGCGCGGTGGGAGGGCTCGGGTTCATCTGGCCCCCACAGCTCCCAACCCCCTCCTTGCTTCCTCTCAGGGCTTTTCCTGAGGAAACCAGGCCGGAGGGGCGGGCTGCCATGAGGCACCTCCCTTAGAGGGAGGGGGTGGCTGGAAAGACTGACACTCAAAAAAAGAAAGGAAAAAGAAGGCAATGGCAGGGCTGAGTGGCCTTGGCCTGGAAGGGCCAGAAGGATGAAGTTGCAGGTCTCTGGGTGCCGGGGCCAGGGAAGTGGGTGGAGTGAGGGTGGGAGTCAGGGCTTTCCATCAAGCCACACTCCCAAAGCAAGGCCCGAGCTTCAAGAAGCCACCCCCGCTCTAAGTGACTGAGCAAGGAGACCCACGAGGACCCCTCAGCCTGCCTCTGCTCCTGGCAGGGTTGGGAGGCGGGACAGACATGGACAGACAGGCGAGGAACAGTTTCTGCATATTACGGGCAGTTCTTTATTACATGAGCTCAGGCTGTCTGCACAAAGCTCTGGGAGCTAGGCAGTCAGCTCTCATTTCATGGATGGGGAAACTGAGACTCAGAGAGGCACTCTTATATCTGGCCCCAGAGGCTTGGTACAGAGACGTAGAGAGGGAGGTGGGCTGAGCCCCCATCCTGCCCTGGTAGAGGCCAGGATTAGGGCAGACCCCTGGCGAGGGCTGCGAAGGGGGGAGCCCTGTCCTTATTTGAGGCCACACATCCATCCACAGCTAGACCCCTAAGTCAGGCCTCCGGGGCGGCTGAGGCCCCCAGACAAAGGTGTTCGTGGAGGGCAGAACAGGGAGGATCAGGAGCTGGAGACTGTGGTTGGGCCTCCTCTTCTCCCCCTAGCTTGCTGGGTGCGGGGCTGTCGGTCTCATCCTCAGGGGATTCGGCTTTACCCCGATACCATAGGCCAAAGCTGGAAAGAGACAGCCGGAAGTACTTTCAGCCAGGAAGCCAGAGAGGTCAAGGATATGGATGAGGGCAGGGGGTGGTGAGAAAAGGGGAGAGGGGGAAGAAAGGGCAGCCTGAGGGAGTGGGAAGGTGATGGGGGCCTGGGCCAGAGAAGCAGGAGGGGAGGATGTGCTTAGAGCCAAGGACAGCAGGGTGACAGGCAGAGAAGCAGGAAAGGGGATCCTGAGAAGAACCATCCAGGGCCCTTCCTCCCTCCCCACATTCTTGTCCTTCCCCTTCCCCCAACATACAAACTCTGTATTTTGGACTCCGGGGGTGGGGGATGGTCTCCCTTATCATCGGAGTGCAGGAGCCATGAGCCATCCTCATCGTCACTGAGACAGAGGAGAGAGGAGACGTGAGGGCCATTGATCAAGGCCCTGAGGGACAACAGGAATCCAGCAGGGGGGGATGGAGGGACTGCGGGGCCCCCGGGGCTGGAGAGAAGGCAACCCTGGGGAGATGCAGCATGTTGGGGCTTTAATTTTTATTTTTTATTTTTAGACAGAGTCTCACTCTGTCACAGGCTGGAGTACAGTGGCGCGATCTCAGCTCCCTGCAACCTCTGCCTCCCAGGTTCAAGTGATTCTCCTGCCTCAGCCTCCTGAGTAGCTGGGATTACAGGCACCTGCCACCACGCCCGGCTAATTTTTGTATTTTTAGTAGAGACAAGGTTTCACCATGTTGTCCAGGCTGGTCTCAAATTCCTGACCTCAGGTGATCTGCCTACCTCAGCCTCTCAAAGTGCTGGGATTACATGCGTGAGCCACCACGCCCGGCCGAGGCTTTATTTTATAGCTTGACACACAGCAGGCCCTGACACAGCCGCGGCTACCGTTTCACCCTCGTAAGAACAAACAGACCCAGCCAAGGCAGGAACCTGAAGAATGAATGTGGAGAGGTAGCATTGGCAGAATGGACGGCAGGAAAGGTAAGGGGAATGGTGAAATCCAGGGAGAAGAGCCCAGGCCGGACAGTGGCCACGGGACACAACCAGACCAGGTCAGCAGGTCCTAGAAGCGGCCAGGCTAGGGAGGCTCAAGGGGTGACCAGGTTGGGGTGATAGCCTCAGTCTGAGACAATGGACTCAGAGGGTGCCCAGGCTGAGTCATCAGGCTCAGCAGAATGAGGGAGGGAGGCCTGGCTCAGTGGGAATGCAGGCAGGGACCTACCTGCTCTCTGCTTCCTCTGGTGTCCCTAACATCTTGGCCTTGATTTTCTTCCGCTGCTTCCGGACAGCCACCTTCATGGCCTCAAGCAGAAGGCCGGGGACCCGGTGGTCTGTGAGCAGCTCCCTACAGAAGAGGGCAGGAAGGGAGAAAGCTGTGGGGATGCCAGCCATGGGGATGCCAGCCGTAGGCCTCACTCTTGGTACCTGTGCATGCGGCTCCTCCCTGAACACCTGAAGCGCTCTGCCTTGCTGACACCCTCAGACCTGAGCTTAGGTGGCCCCATGGCCCCTCTAGGAGAGTTTCCCTGGCTGCTGCAGCTGCGACCCTTTGCACTGTCCCTCTCCCCTGTCTGGATGATATTGCAGAGGGCAGGGGCTGTGCAATTCATGTCCTCCCAGTTCCCAGCGCAGGCCTGGCACATGTCACTGTGGACATGTCAATGACTGGAGAATGAAGTGGGGTGATCGGAGGCCCCCGGCTTCCCAGCGCTCTCACCGCTGGAAGTAGGCCAGCTCCTCCTTGAGCAGGAACACTTTGGCTTTGAGTTCATTCCGCTCCTGAAGGATCTGCTCAAACTCCTCCCGACTGAAGCACTGCCCTGCCTCCGAGGGGCGCCCCAGCTGCTGCGCAGCCTCCGCCTTTGGAAGGACAGGCATGGTCAGAGGGTCGCCTCCGCTGGCATTCCCTCCCCCGCCTCCAGGGCCATTATGGGAATGCTAGAGGAAGTGACGGGCAGGGAGACTTGGGGGACAAGGGTGCCCCAACAGATAACAGAGCAGTGCTCCTGCTGAGAGCAGGGGCCGAGGCCGGCCGGGGGCGCAGATCTGTCTGCCACCTCCCCGCTTCCTGGCGGACCTGCTGTGCAGCATGCAAACCTTGCCCGAGCGCCCACCGAGCGCTGGACGCTGAGTCCTGGGCTGGGTCCTTGCCCTCATGCGGCACTCACCGGGTCCTCAGATGCGCCTGCGCCGGCGGTCATCCATTCGGGCTCCTGCACGTGCTGGTGCCCGGGAGCCCCGGCCTGGCCCCACGCTCGCTCTTTAGCCGGCGGGGTCGCGGCTTCGCCAAGCTGCTGGCGCTCCCTCTCGCGGTCCTGCGCGGCGCGCAGCTGGATCTGCACGGCCGCCAGCTTGTGCCGCAGCTCAGCATTCACCAGCAGGAGGCGCTGCAGCTGCTCCTGCAACTGAGAGCGGAGCAAACGGTGGGGTGGGCGGGGCACCGAGGGCCTGCGGAGCCCCGCCCCGTGCCTGCCTCGCTCCGCCCCCCGCTCCGCCCCCGGAGCCCCCGCCCCGCCCACGTCTTGCCCTCACCGCCTCGGTCTCCTGGCCTCGCTGCCGCAGGTCGCGGTTGTGCGCACGGAGTTCGTCCCGCTGTCGGTCCGTCACCTCCTTGAGCTGCCGCAGCAGCGCGCGCTCCTCTGAGGAAGGGGCGTTCTTAGCGGCGATAAGAGGCCCGCGGGAGGGAGAGGAGGACCCGAGCCGGTCGCCACCCGCCCTGCCCTGGCCGGAGCTGGGCTCACCCTGTGGCCCCGCGCGCAGCTCCCTGCGGAGGCGCTCGTTCTCCTCCCGCAGCCGCCGCAGCTCCTGCTCCGCCTGCTGCGCCGACACCTGCAGCTGGGGAGACCCGGGTCTCAGGCTTCGGCCCTGCCGGCCCCGCGGGTGGCGAGGGGAGCGCCGTGACTCACCGAGTCTGGGGCGGGCCCCACGGCAGCCTGTTCCAAGAGCTCCAGCGCCCGCACCACTAGCGGCACCAGCCCTGCCGCCGCCTCCGGCCCGAAACGGCGCGCCAGCTCCTGCAGCTCAGTGCCCAGGGCCCCGGCTAGATGGTACACAAGCTCCGCGGTCTCCCGAGACCCCCAGCCAGGCGCCACTGCCCTTCTGGGCTCCATGTCCCCCAAAGGCTTAGGGCTGCGACCCCTCCACCCTCAACTGAGACGGGGAAAAGCCAAACAGTTCCGCCCCAGGAAGCCTTTAGGGCTGTGTGGGCGGGGTAGAAGCGAGAAGGGTGGGGAGGAATGAGGGAGAAGGCGTGGGGAAGGGAGATAGTGTCCTAGGTCCCCTGGGCCCTGTCCCTTCCATGCCCAAGGTCACAGGAAACAGGACAGCCAACTTCCAGCCAGACGTCCAAGAGCTGAGGCTCAGGGCTGCAAGTGGTCACTTTAGTGGAGCCCTCCCCACAGGCCCAGTCCACGCTCCGCCCCGTGTGTGGAGTCATGGGGCCAACTTGGCAGCGGGGCACTCCAGGCGAGAGGTGACAGGTAGGCAGCCAGTCACTGGCCTCCGCCCGGCTGTACACCAGCTGTCTGCCTGTGCGCTTGTTTTCCTGACCAGGAGTGACACAGAAAGCTTAAAGGGCTGGGCTGGACACCACAGCCGCTCAGCGCAAGCCAGAGTTCCTAGACCGGGAAAGGTCAACTGCTCCCAGATCTGTGGAAAGGCGAGGGCTTCCAAGTACTGTTTTGTAGAGAAAGCAGCAAATGTGGTCAAGGCAGCGGTGTGTGAAAGCCCAGCCCCGCCTCAGGTCTCCACTGAGTCCAGGGGCTATCTACCCCAAAGCCCTGAATAGGAAGGTGGCCTCACTCCCCCTTCACAGCTGAGCCCAGCATCTTGCTGTAAACCGCTCCAGTCCAGTCACACCTGGGGCTGGCTTGGAGGCGGCGCAGGCTGCATGAGGCAGGAGCCCTGTTAACTTTGGCTGTTTCCTTCTCCTGTTAGACCTAAATCCAGAATTTGGGTTCGGGGGGGAAAAAAACAAACAGCCCCTGAACTCCTATTTATACAAAATTTATTATTATATTTTATTCAGGATGACAAGCCATCAGGAGGTCAACAACACAACAAGCACAGACAGAGGGAGAGGCCAAGCTGCTGAATGTCAGCGGCCTGTCTGGAGGGGCTGAGGCTCCGGCCTCAGGAGGCTGAAGCTGGAGGCAGGGAAACAGCTAGGCATAGAGGTCCTCCCGGTCCGCAGAGTAAACCTCCCCCTCCTGCAGGAGAGCGAAGTTGAGGAAGTGGGAAGGCCTGTGCACCTCGTGGTAGAACTCTTTGGGGTTCGCCAGCTGCAGCTCGTATTTCATGTTGGGGTCATGCCGAACACCTTCGGGGAGAAGGAAACAGCCAGCGTCAACAGGGCTCCCGCCTCATGCAGCCGGCACCACCTCCGAGCCAGCCAGGCCCCAAGTGTGACAGGCGATGGCCTCACCTTATCACTACTGCTATCCCCACGTCCCCAGGCTCCTCCCACTTACCCATAAAGTTGTAGTTCCACGAGGACTGGGCAGGGACCATGAAGAAGCCAAGGAAGCGGTCCGACAGCAACATCTGGACCCTCTCATAGTGTGAAGGCAGGTAGCCCTTGGGGTTGTTGCCCTTGTCTGTGTTCTGGCGGCCCCATTCATAGCCACTGGGGGTCAGCTTGTAGGCTGTCAGTGTACAGGAGCCTGGTGTGAAGCTGGGGGAGGGACGAGGACGGAGTAACAGCTCAGGTCACTATTCTGGGCCCTGGCCTGCAATCCCTGCCCCACCATACTTCCTCCCAAGGAGCCCAGGCCCACCTGCACGTGATGATAATGGTCTTCTCGCCATCCCAAGATGGGTTGTCAGCCATGATCTTGGCATGGGTGGTGACATCCTGGGGTGATAATTGCGGGGACTCATTGGGCTGAGTGTGGATCCAACCTAAGGGTTCCATCTCCTATAGGTAAAGAGGAGTACAGAGCTCTTCAGAATCCCATCTGCAGACAGGAATCGCACCAGCTTTTCCACATTCCCAGGCTCCATCACTTTCCATTACCTTGAGGTACTCATGCTGGGGCAGCTGGCCAGGCAGGTGCACGGTCTGGTGAGTGCCCCACTGTGGCACCATCACGATGCAGCGTATCTCCTTCACCTGGGGGTTATCTGGTGGGCTCACCCCATACAGGTATCCTGCAATCTGGAGACAAAGGGGTCAGGAACCAAAACTCTTCTTAGTACCAGCTCAGAGTTGGAGCTGCCAGCCCTCTGTTTTCCTTCCTTCCCCCAAGAATGAGGACAGTTTCTTAAAACATGATCAGAACCCCCTGTATCAGAATCAGCTGCGGCGCTTGTTCACAATGTTAAACATGGACCTCATCTCGGACTTCCCACATCAGGACCTCCTGCGTGGGGTCCAGGAATCTGCACTGCTCACAAGCTCCCCAGCTGATTATTTAGCATTCATAAGCAAATGAGCATACAAACCTCCAGCTCAGTGTATTGTCACAAACTGAGAACATCTGGAAATCCAGCACTTGGTGCTATTTTAAATTTTACATTATCACCAAGTAAGAGGATCTGTTTACTATAAACTCACCCACACAGGATATTAACAGTCTTCTCAAATTTGCCAACCTGACAGCCACTAATAGTGGGTTTTTTTTTTTTTTTTGAGGCGGAGTCTCGCTCTGTCGCCCAGGCTGGAGTGCAGTGGCCAGATCTCGGCTCACTGCAAGCTCCGCCTCCCGGGTTCCTGCCATTCTCCTGCCTCAGCCTCCTGAGTAGCTGGGACTACAGGCGCCGCCACCACGCCCGGCCAATTTTTTGTATTTTTAGTAGTGACGGGGTTTCACTGTGTTAGCCAGGATGGTCTCGATCTCCTGACCTCGTGATCCGCCCGTCTCGGCCTCCCAAAGTGCTGGAATTACAGGCTTGAGCCACCGCGCCCGGCAATAGTGGGTTTTTTTGAGATGGAGTCTCACTCTGTTGGCAAGGCTGGAGTGCAGTGGTGTGATCTCAGCTCACTACAACCTCCACCTCCTGGGTTCAAGCAATTCTGCGTCAGCCTCCTGAGTAGCTGGGACTACAGGCACATGCCACCACGCCCCGCTAATTTTCATATATTTCATAGAGACAGGGTTCTGCCATGTTGGCCACGCTGGTCTTGAACTCCTGACCTCAAGTGATCCACCCGCCTCGGCCCAAAATGATGTTTTATAAACTATGAATATCCCTGATACACTAGTAAAGTTATGCATCTTTTCTCTTTTTTGAAGCAGGGTATCACTCTGTCACCCAGGTTAGCATGCAGTGACATGATCTCAGCTCACTACACTCACCACTCTCCAGGATCAGGTGATCTTCCCACCTCAGGCTCCTGAGTAGCTGAGATTACAGGTGTGGGCCACCATGCCTAGCTAGTTTCTTAATTTTTTTGTAGAGACAGCATTTCGCCATGTTGCCCAGGCTGGTCTCGAACTCCTGGGCTCAAAAGATCTGCCCACTTCAGCCTCCCACAATGCTGGGATTAGTCATGAGCCAGTGCGCCCCGCCTGGAGTGCAGTGGTCATCAAAGCTCACTGCTTTGGTTCAAGCAACCTCAGCCTCCTGAGTAGATGGGACTACAGGCAAAGGTTTTTTTTTGTTTGTTTGTTTGTTTGTTTTTTTTTAAGATGGAGTCTTCCTCTGTTGCCTAGGCTGGAGTGCAGTGACGCGATCTTGGCTCACTGCAATCTCCCCCACCTGGGTTCAAGCAATTCTCCTGTCTCAGCCTCCCTAGTAGCTGCAACTACAGGTGCATGCCACCATGCCTGGCTAATTTTTTGCATTTTTAGTAGAGACGGGGTTTCACCATATTGGTCAGGCTGGTCTTGAGCTCCTGACCTCAGGTGATCCACCACCTCGGCCTCCCAAAGTGCTGGGATTACAGACATTAGCCACTGTGCCCAGCCTAGTGTTGGGATTACAGGCATGAGCCACCATGCACATCTGGTCAGGAATTTGTTTCTGACCATATCTATTCTCTTCCAAATACTATCAGGTTAATACTACATTTACTACCTTCTCTCAGCTGCCACAGCTTTTGCTATCTCATGGGGCCAAAACCCGCCTCGTTGTTTTGGCTATCCTTGCATAATTACTCATCCATGAATCTTGAAACCAGCATCTCAAGTTCTAGACAATCTCAGGTCGGTGTTTTAGGCACAAAATGTGTTGGGCACACACTGTGGCCTGAGTCCACTTACTCACTTGGGCCCGAAGGTCAGATATGCAGATGAACTTCTTAAGCACATTCTTGGGAAGGATGTAGGTGTAGCCAGTCTCCTTGATGTCGTCAGATGAAACATAGATGTGATTGGTCCTTAGGTGCAGGTTGGCAGCAGAGATGGCCCTAAAAACGTGTAGGGAGTGTCAGCATCGCTCAGCCCAGCACCTTAGGTAGTGCAGCCGGCCTTTCCATCCCCACCCTCTTGCCCCTCACAGTACCTGACCCTCCACTCAGTCTTGGATGAGAAAGTCTGGGTCTCATAGTTGCTGGTGGTGGAGGTGATGATCTCATCGCCATGCTTGTTGACAGTGCGAGTCTGTGTTGCCGTGAGCTGTGACTGTTCCTTGGTCTGCTTCTCGATCTCAGCAATCTGCTGCCGCTGCTGTGACGGTGCCGAGATCTCCATACCCAGGATGATGTCTCGAATTTCCGATTGGGTCAGTGATGCCACATTCACACTGTGGGGACGGTGTGGGTTATATTAAAAGGATCCCTTCCCCTTGGTCACTTCTGCCTCAATGGAAAGGGTGTAACTTGGTAGGACAGGGCAGCCTATACTCACGCCCCAGACAATCCACAAGAGCTGCTTCTACAGGAAGTGTGAAACGGAGGCGAACTAACACTTCCAAGATTCGTCAGATCCAAGCGGGACAGCACACGGCGTGTGCACCTTGCCACTGTTTAGCATCCATACACCCCACGCTTCCCTGACCAAAACAATGCTCTGGCATGGAACAGTTCTCAGAAATGGAAACCCCAGAAACCCTACAATACTGGTTCTTAATCAGAGGTGGTATTGTCAGTCACCCTATGAATAGTTTGGGTTGCCACGATGACAGGGAGGGAGACGAGGAGAGGAAGGTGTGTGTGTGTGTGTGTGTGTTGGTAGCAGTGTCAGATACTTAGGGTCTCGGATGTTCAAACTTCTTACCATGTATGGACAGTAAAGAAATGCCCTGTTCAAAATGGCAACAGTGAGAAATAACGGCCAAGAGTCAGACTGAAGCCCTGAAACACAGACGCTTCTCATACTATTGAAAGACACTGGCCGGGCGCGGTGGCTCAAGGCTGTAATCCCAGCACTTTGGGAGGCCGAGACGGGAGAATCACGAGGTCAGGAGATCGAGACCATCCTGGCTAACAGTGAAACCCCGTCACTACTAAAAATACAAAAACATTAGCTGGGCGAGGTGGCGGCGCCTGTACTCCCAGCTACTAGGGAGGCTGAGACAGGAGAATGGCGTGAACCCGGGAGGCGGAGCTTGCAGTGAGCCGAGATCTGGCCACTGCACTCCAGCCTGGGCGACAGAGCGAGACTCCGTCTCAAAAAAAAAACAAAACAAACAAACAAAAAAAAAGAAAGACACTGCTGTATCTCTCTTCTATGAGACTGTCAGATAATTTCTTTCCTTGTTTTCAAGATAGGGTCTTGCTCTGTCACTCAGGCGGGAGTACAGTGGCATAATCATGGCTCACTGCAGCTTCAAACTCCCGGGCTCAAGCAAGCCTCTTGCCTCAGCCTCCATGAAGCTGGCACTACAGGCGTGCACCACCACACCTGTTTTAAATTTTTTCTTTTGTAGAGATAGGGTCAGTCTCTTTTGTTGATCAGGCTGGTTTCAACTCCTGGCTCATGCAATCCTCCCACCTCGGCCTCCCAAAGTGCTGGTATTACTAGCATGAGCACTCAAGCCCGGCCAAGACAAGATAATTTATTGATAAACTTTTCTTTTTTTTTTTGAGACAGAGTCTCACTCTTGTCACCCAGGCTGGAGCGCAGTGGCGCGATCTTGGCTCACTGCAACATCCGCCCTCAAGGTTCAAGCAATTCTCCTGCCTCAGCCTCCCAAGTAGCTGGGATCACAGGCGAGTGCCACCACACCTGGCTAATTTTTGTATTTTTAGTAGAGACGGGGTTTTACCATGTTGGCCAGGATGGTTTCAAACTCCTGACCTCAAATGATCTACCCACCTCAGCCTCCCAAAGTGCTGGGATTACAGGCATGCGCCACTGTACCTGGCCTTCTTGAGAAACTTGTAAGCCTAAATGCTTCCAAACCCCAGAAAACCATATACAGACCTCCTATCTGTCTCCCCACCAGCACTGCTCACTTGTTTTTCTTGCCGTAGTCAGCCAAGATCAGATCCTTGAGCTGCACCTCGACCTTGATCCACTCTTCATCAGTCAGAGTGGGCCAGATGTGGTGTGGTTCTGTAATAGTAGTCTTGTCTGGCTTCAGGATCACTTTTGCCCGGTCATTGTTTACATGTAGGGCACGCAGAATCAGGATGAGACGGGAGAAGGCCTAGGAAAAGATTTGGAAGAGTGAGGTAGGTCAGCTGCTTGAGGCTCTCCCACTTTAATCCTAACCTTTCATGAAACCCAAAATTTTTTTTTTTTTTGAGACGGAGTCTCGCTCTGTCGCTCAGGCTGGGGTGCAGTGGTGCAATCTCAGCTCACTGCAAGCTCCATCTCCCGGGTTCATGCCATTCTCTTGCCTCAGCCTTTGGAGTAGCTGGGATTACAGGCACCTGCCAGCACGCCTGGCTAATTTTTTGTATTTTTAGTAGAGATGGAGTTTCACCCTGTTAGCCAGGATGGTCTCAATCTCCTGACCTCGTGATCCACCCACCTCGGCCTCCCAAAGTATTGGGATTACAGGCGTGAGCCATCGCGCCTGGCCTTTTTTATTTATTTTTCTTGAGACAGTCTCACTCTGTCGCCCAGGCTGGAGTGCAATGGTACCATCTTGACTCATGCAACCTCTGCCTCCTGGGTTCCGGTGATTCTGGTGCCTCAGCCTCCCGAGTAGCTGGGACTACAGGCACGTCCCACTACACCCGGCTAATTTTTTTTTGTTTTTTTTTTTTTTTTTTTTTTTTTT
>NC_037684.1:58074992-58087677 GCF_003255815.1 Theropithecus gelada
TTTTTTTTTTTTGAGACGGAGTCTTGCTCTGTCACCCAGGCTGGAGTGCTGTGGCCGGATCTCAGCTCACTGCAAGCTCCGCCTCCCGGGTTCCCGCCATTCTCCTGCCTCAGCCTCCGGAGTAGCTGGGACTACAGGCGCCCGCCACCTCGCCCGGCTAGTTTTTTTTGTATTTTTTAGTAGAGACGGGGTTTCACCGTGTTCGCCAGGATGGTCTCAATCTCCTGACCTCGTGATCCGCCCGTCTCGGCCTCCCAAAGTGCTGGGATTACAGGCTTGATTTTTTTTGTATTTTTAGTAGAGATGGGGTCTCGTCATGTTGGCCAGCCTGGTCTCAAACTCCTGACCTCAGGTGATTCACCCACCTCAGCCTCCCAAAGTGCTGGGATTACAGGTGTGAGCCACTGCGCCCGGCCCCAAGAGTTGATTTTTAACTTTAAGGTCTTAAACCCTCACGACAGTCAAGAGTTCCCACCCAATCTATAGGCTAAAAATGTGAAAATGGAAAAAACCTAAGACACAGGATCTTCTCCTGACCCTAAACCTGCTCCTCCTCCAGCTATCTTCTCTTCCCGAGGTTCATACCGTGTAAGATGAAATAGTCTTGAGCCAGTCATCGTAGAGGTTGAAGAGAACCATCTGGGGCTCAGTGGCTTTAAGGATGAGATCCCCAAACTTTTCCACCTTGAGACACGCCTGGAAAGGGAGTTGGAGCTCCGATCCTTTGATGACAATATTGGGGAAGTCCAGTAAGTGCACCTAAGACAAGATCAAGTCCAAGATGAGAAACGGCCTAAAGGTCTCAGTTTCGTTTCTTCTACCCCACCCACCCTCTTACCTCCAGTGGGTCCAGCATGCCCTTCCTGGTGACAATGATCTGCTTGGGCTGTTCCTCCACAGGCAGAGATCGGATCAGGGCGGCCACCTCCTCAGCTGTCTTCCACTTAGCCAACTTAAAAGCAAGAGAGAAGAAAATGGAAATTTAGTCTCTACCCTCCTAGATCAACTAGAACAGAATATCCTAGTTTTGAAATAATCCAACTATGTTTCTACTGAACACTGGTGTTAAATGTTAGGCACTAAGAAGGTAGAAGAGTATCAAACGGCCGTGTCCAATGACCAGGCTGACGGCCCCTTTCAACAAGACAATACCACACGCTGACACATGAGTATGTGCTAAACCATATACTGCATTACGGAGTTCAGGAGCAAAATAAATTAAGGCTACTAGGATCAGAAAAAAGCTGCACAAAAAAACGTGTCTTAAGGAGGGACTGTGATTAACAGAGCAAAGAGGGGAGTTCATTCTAGAAAGAAAAATACGAGCAAAACACAGATGTGGAGATGAGCATCGGGGTTTGGGCTACTAAGATCCTGGACTGACTGTAAGATGAAACATGCTATAAATGTAAAGGAAGAGAAACTGGCTGGACAGATACAGCCTAGCCAGATGTTGAATGTCTAGGAAGCTAAAGAAGAGTTAATTCAGCAAGAGTTCTGAGGTAGAGAAGAGACTGAGTCAAAGTGGATGTTTCAAGGATAAGTGTTGCCTTTAGAAAAATGATTTTTGATAGCCCTGTTCAAGAAAGGTTAGAAATTCAGGAAACAGACCAGCTGGAAGGGAACGAAGCACCTCATACACTCTTGGACCTCCCACAGAATACTTCCCAAGGAATTTAGGGGATAAGTCCAAATGAGATGTTCTCAGCCTTTCATCTAACAAACCAGTAAATACTACCCAGTCCACTCCAAGAATAAGAGGCAACATGGTTCTATGGCGTCTTCATCTTTAAACCTGCTCACCTGCCCCAAACGCTTCTGTCCTGCCCATACAGATGTGTGGATTATCTTGAGGAACAGCTGCCCTGTGCGTGGGTTGAAGATGAAGATGGCTCCGTTGATGGGCTTGGTTGTCAAATTCCCTTCAAAGGTCTAGAGAAGGACTGCATTTGTTAGCATGGCCTACACATCACCACCCTGCCTCCTTCCCAGCATGTGTACACACTGAGCCCATTACCCTCCCACAGCCCTGTACAGAGTCCCGCACCCATACACTGCTGGTAACACTCACCTTGTGAATAGTCACTCTGTAGACGTTGGTGTCATCCACAAACCAGATAATCTGGTTGGAGAAGAGCTCACCATAGTTCTGAGAAGATAAATAAGGCTCAGTGGGCTCAGATGAATACAGCTGTAGCCCCTTGCGGATCCGTTCACGTAACACGTACAGGGCAGGGTTTGCCTTCATGATCTTGGCCATGGCCTGCTGGATGAGAGGCTTGCTGCCTGGGAACCAGTTTCCATAGGCACTGGGAAGGTAAAAGGGTCAAGAAAAGTTAAGACCAGGCTGATAGCCCCAAAAACAAGACACACTGCAACTCTACGGAGGAAGAAAGACTGTTGGCCAGGCTGACAACACTCTGCTCATGTGTACATACAGGCTGGGGAAGAGATTCAGTGACCCACAGGAGGAATGGGCCACTTCCTCTCTCTCAGGTGAAGTAAAAAAGTATGACTACATTAAAGTATGGGGCTAATGGAAAATACATGGATTGTGTGTGTGTGTGTGTGACAAGAGTCCCGCTCTGTTGCACAGGCTGGAGTGCAGTGGCACAATCTCGGCTCACTGCAACCTCCGCTTCCTGGGTTCAAGCAATTCTCCCAACTCAGCCTTCCGAGTAGCTGGGACTACAGGTGCAGACCACCACGTCCAGCTAATTTTTTGTATTTTAGTAGAGATGGGATTTCACCGTGTTGCCCAGACTGGTCTCAAACTCCCAAGCTCGGGCAATCTGCCCGCCTCGGCCTCCCAAAATGCTGGGATCACAGGTATGAGCCACTGCGCCTGGCCTGAAAATACATGGTTCTGAGCCTCAACTCACCTGTGCAAGTTATAGGCCAGGTCGATGGCAATGAGTACACCTGTGGGCGAAGGGTAGATACTCATGTTGTCCGTGGTGTAGTCCAGGAACTTGGCCCGGGCGTAGCGCTCAATGTCGTGGGAATCATAGTCCCCCCAGCGCAACTGGATGTCAATCCAGTATTTCTGGGTGGTGGTGCTGTCCATCACATCCCTGAAGATGAAGAGGGTTCAAGCTTCTAGGAACCCATGGGCATAACCAATGCCCCCAGAACCACTTAAATCCCAACACCATCCCACCCACTCCACCAACTTGTTCCAGATCAGCAAGACCCCAGAGAATCAGCAGCTCTGACTAACGGTGTTGATAGGCTCCAGGGGTAGCACTGGCTCCAAGTTTGAAACAAAGGCAGACAGGGACAATTCCTAAAGTTGTAGTGCTAGAAGAACAGGAAAACTAAAGTTCCTGGCTGCCCAGGGCTGGGTCCTGAGGCACTTACTTGGAGTCAGCCAGCAATGAGGGCCGGGAGACGTTCCACTTATAGGAGGCAAAGAGCAGGATATCTGCACAGGAAGAGTTCATCTTATACGACTTTCGGGGATGGATTGTCTCCTTTTGTACTGTCTCAATTTCCAGTGCATCGAGTTCCTGGTCAAACACCTGAAGGAAAAAATGGAGACATTAAGACTTGTTAAGGAAGCCCAATTAAAATCAGAGTTTGTAGAATAAGATAATGAGGCAACAGGAGTCTCATCCTCAGAGCTTCCAGGGTGGATTTCCCATATGCAAAAGAGCAAGCTGAGCCGACTCTCTAGCACCCTCTCCCTCGATTCCAGCCCACCTGACACAAGTCCATAACGATGCTCTCATGGATCTTCTGCCACAAGTGAGCTCGGAAGATCTGGATGAGAGAGATCTTCAGCGTGGGGATCTTGCCGTGCATGAAGATACCCGTCAGGTCTAGCTGCACCTGAAAGCCTACGTATACCTGCCAGGAAAACGACAATGGGACGTCAGAGATCGAGAGACTCGGGTGCTCATGACATAACCAAGGCAAGAAGAAACAACTATTTTTAGCTTCCTATCTCCAGTGTCTATCAATCACACTCACATTGGCTCGATTGATGGTTGGGGACCACCAGAGGGTAAATCTACGATTGGGAATCTGGTTCAATCCTGATCGCTGAGCATTAGTTAGCTTCTTCCACTTCATAGACTCCTCAAAGCCACTGGCCTTCTCCCTGGGGAGCAAGAGATACAGATGAGGCGATATCCTGCCATCTCCCAGCACACTGCTGACCTCCTGGAGGTGGCTGTCTGGGGAACACCACAGGAAGTCACAGAGGTACACAAGAGATGAGCTCAAAGGGTTGTGACAGGTCCTTCCAAGAGAGGAGAATCCTCACCAGAAAAGCCCCTCCCAGGTAGGGAAGTAAGTGCCCTTAAAGAGTGTGTGTTCCAGAATGCCTTCCACACCGCCCAGGGCCTGGATCATGTCTGTACGGTAGTTGTTCAGGTTCCAGAGCTTCCCATCATGCCGCTGGTGTGTCCACCAGAATGGATTCTGCTTCAAAACCTAGATAGGAAGGCAGGCACGGTCAAGCTTCTGGGCGCCTACTGCCCCAAGTTTCTGGGATAGTCATGGGTTTTCCTGATTCAGGGAAAATCTCCTCCCTCCACACACCTGATACTGCTTAAAGTCAGTTCTGACACGCCAGCCCTTATCATAAGCCAGTGTGTGCCGGTCCTTCTGGAAGAGGGTATTGATTCGTGGAATGCCACGATCCCATGAATCTTCTAGGTCTTCCAAAGTCAGGCGTCTTCCAAAAAAAGAAAGATTCAAGTCAAAACGCAATCTCACACGAGGAGCTCAGCACTCCTTCCTGGCCAAAAATAATTAGGGTCAGTAGAACCAGCCTTCTCACCTCCATAAAACCATGGCATGCTCTGACCCTGAACTCCACACACAGTCCAAAGGCCACCACCTGCCCCTGCCCCAGGGTTGGCATGCCCTCCTAGATGCCCACCTGTTCTGAGCAATGGCCTCCTGCCTCTTGAGTGCGTATTCAGCCCAGACCCGCTGAGAATCAATGAACTCGCTCTCCCACGGCTGTATGTAGCGGTACAAGTTGGGAATCAGCTGGTCTTCTTCATGACTCATTCCTGAACGAAAGTGTGTGATACCTACATCTGTCTGCTTGGACCACCTGTTTGGGGTACAACCAAGATTAGAGAAAAAATAAAGCCTAAAACTCAAGAAATACCCACTTCCCTCAGGGCCTAAGCAACAGGCTTTAGAAATATGTTTAACCGGGCTGTACCTGAGGTCGGACTGGGGGATGAGCACATGGCCCATTGAGAGCATGCCGAGTCCACCCAGCTCCTTAGGGGTGTAGAACACAACTGGGGGGAACCGACTTGGCATCTTGGAGTTGAGTCCGATCTTGATGCGTGTCTGGATCTTGTTCTCACACTTTACCAGTAAGTCCAAGAGCTCCTGGGTGTTTACCACAGCCTCCCGAAAGTATGTCATAAGGCCAATGAGAGCTGTATTCCACTTATTCACAATCTAAAGACAGTAGGAAAAAAAGTCAATTACAGATGAGCCAGGGCGGGGAGGGTGGAGACTACTTACTTGATCCAGTTATTTTATCTCTACTACTCAAGAAAGATTTGAGTTCAACATCATTAGTCACTAGGGAAATAGCAAAATCACAATGAGGCTGGGCGCAGTGGCTCACGCCTATAATCCCAGCACTTTGGGAGGCCAAGGTGGGAGGACTGCTTGAGCCCAGGAGTTGGGAGACCAGCCTGGCCAACGTGGCAAAACCCCGTCTCTACTAAAAATACAAAAATTAGCCGGGTGTGGTGGCGGGTGCCTCTAATCCCAGCTACTCAGGAGCTGAGGCAGGAGAATCATTTGAACCCAGGAGGCAAAGGTTGCAGTGAGCTGAGATCGCACCACTGCACTCCAGCCTGGGAGACAGAGCGAGACTCTGTCTCAAAAAAAAAAGAAAAGAAAAAGCACACCAGATGGAGCTATACAAAGTAGTGAAGAACACCAGAAATAGAAATAGTATGTGGGTAAAATGCAAAAAATATTTTTTCTCATTTTGCAATTTCTATAAAAGATAAAGGCTGTTCAAAGCAAAAAGAGTAACAAAGTATTATAGCACTTATAATACATGTACAACTAAAATGTTATGACAAAAATACTACTAAGAGTGGGAGTGGAAGTTAAAGTGTATTATTCTAAGGTTCTTGTACTATATGTTAAGTGATCCGTAGTAGACTAATGGTCACAGTAGATCATGGTAAGTGAAGGATGTATACTGTAAATCTTAGAGCAAATAAGAAGAAAAAAACCATGTAGCCAAATAAGTGAAGAGCGGAGATAAAGTCATAAAATAACTAAATTCAGAAGAAGGCATGACAAGAGAAAAACAGAAAAAAAAAAAAAAAAAAAAAATAAGATGATAGATTTAAACTGACCTAATTGCCACATTGATGGTTACATTAACCTTCATTGAGGTATTCAAACCATTTGTAAAGCAAACATTGTCAAACTGGATTTAAATAAAAACGCCGGGCTCGGGCCCGGCGCGGTGGCTCAAGCCTGTAATCCCAGCACTTTGGGAGGCCGAGACGGGCGGATCACGAGGTCAGGAGATCGAGACCATCCTGGCTAACACAGTAAAACCCCGTCTCTACTAAAAAATACAAAAAACTAGCCGGGCGAGGTGGCGGGCGCCTGTAGTCCCAGCTACTCCAGAGGCTGAGGCAGGAGAATGGCGTAAACCCGGGAGGCGGAGCTTGCAGTGAGCTGAGATCCGGCCACTGCACTCCAGCCTGGGCCACAGAGTAAGACTCCGTCTCAAAAAAAAAAAAACAACAACAACAACAAAAAAAAAACGCCGGGCTCGGTGGTTCATCACACCTGTAATCCCAGCACTTTGGGAGACCAAGGCGGGCCTCGGGGTCAGGAGTTCGAAACCAGCCTGGCCAGCATGGTGAAACCCCGTCTCTACTAAAAATACGAAAATTAGCTGGGCATGGTGACATGCGCCTGTAGACTCAGTTACTTGGGAGGCTGAGGTAGGAGAATCACTTGAACTTGGGAGGCAGAGGTTGCAGTGAGCCAAGATCACGCCACTACACTCCAGCCTGGGCAACAAAGGGAGAGACTCCATCTCAAAAACAACAACAACAACAAAAAGATCCAACTATATGCTGTTGATAGGAAATAAACTTTAATTACAAAGACACAGATTAACAGTATAAAGATGGAAAAATACACCCATGTAAACACAAAACAAAGCTGGAGTGGCACTACTGATGTTAAAACAAAGACTTCAGACCATGGAATACTATCAGGAATACAGAGGGATATTTGATATGATAAAGGAGTCAACTCGTTCAGAAGACCTAATAATCCTAAATACATTATATAACTAATAACAGAATCTAAAAAATGATGGACCTGAAAGAAAATAAACTCACAGCTGTAACTGGAGCTTTCTCTCTGTTTTTGGAGACAGGGCCTTGCTCTGTTGCCCAGGCTGGAGTGCAATGGCACCATCTCCACTCATTGCAGCCTCCACCTCCCAGGCTCAAGAGACTCTCCCACCTCAGCCTCCCAAGTAGCTGGGACTACAGGCATGTACCACCACACCAGATAATTTCTGTATTTTTTTGTAGAGATGGGGTTTCACTATGTTGCCCAGGCTGGTCTTGATCGAACTCCTGTGCTCAAGCCATCCACCAGCCTCAGCCTCCCAAACTGCTGAGATTACTAGAGATTTCTAATACTCCTCAGTAACCGATAGAAGTATACAAAAACTATCACTAAGAATATAGAAGACTTGAGCAATGTAACCAATTGACTGAACCTAACATTTGTACAATACTCAACCTAACAATAGCAGAATACAGATTAACAGATCTTTTCCAGCACACATGGGACAGTCACCACGATAGACTGTATGCTAGGACATCAAAAAGTCAGCCTCTGCCAGGCACGGTGGCTCACGCTTGTAATCCCAGCATCCCAGCACTTTGGGAGGCCGAGGCGGGAGGATCACAAGGTCAGGAGATCGAGACCATCCTGGCTAACACAGTGAAACCCCATCAAAAAAAAAAAAAAAAAAAAAGCCAGGCGTGGTGGTGGCGCCTGTAGTCCCAGCTACTCGGGAGGCTGAGGCAGGACAATGGCCTGAACCCGGGAGGCGGAGCTTGCAGTGAGCCGAGATCACGCCATTGCACTCCAGCCTGCGCGACAGAGCAAGACTCCATCTCAAAAAAAAAAAAAAAAGTCAGCCTCAGCCAGATGCTCATGCCCATAATCCTAACTCTTTGGAAAGCTAAGGCGGGAGGATCGCTTGAGCCCAGGAGTTTGAGACCAGCCTAGGCAAGAATGAGACCCCACCTCTAAATTAATTAATTATTTTAAAAAAAAATTTTGATACATTTTTAAAAACTAACATCATATAGAACATGTTTCCTAATCATCATGGAATCAAAGTAGGAACTAATAAGGGAAACCTCCAAATATGTAAACAGCATAATTCAAAACCACCTCAGGTAAAATATGAACTCATAAGGGAAATTAGAATATACTTTTCACGGGCTGGGCATGGTGGCTCATGCCTGCAATCCCAGCACTTTGGGAGGCTGAGGTGGGTGGATCATGAGGTCAGGGGTTGGAGACCAGCCTGTCCAACATGGTGAAACCCCGTCTCTACTAAAAATACAAAAATTAGCTGGGCGCGGTGGTGGGTGCCTGTAATCTCAGCTACTCAGGAGGCTGAGGCAGGAAAATTGCTTGAACCCGGGAGGCGGAGGTTACAGTGAGCCAAGATCATGCCACTGCACTCCAGCCTGGGCAACAGAGCGAGACTGTCTCAAACCAAAAAAAAAAAAAAATATATATATATATACACACACATACTTTTAACTAAATAAAAATGAAAACACAACATATTAAAATGAGAGGAATGGGGCCAGGCACGGTGGCTCACATCTGTAATCCCAGCACTTTGGGAAGCCAAGGCAGGTGAATCACGAGGTCAGGAGTTCAAGACCAGCCTGAGCAAGATGGTGAAACCCCGTCTCTACTAAAAATACAAAAAAAACTAGCTGGCGCAGTGGCAGGCGCCTATAATCCCAGCTATTCAGGAGGCTGAGGCAGGAGAATCACTTGAACTCCTAGGGCGGAGGTTGCCGTGAGCCAAGATTGCGCCACTGCACTCCAGCCTGGGTGAGAGAGTGAGACTCCGCCTCAAAAAAAAAAAAACACAAGAAAAAAAAAGAAAGAGAGAAAGGTCCAGGCCGGGCATGGTGGCTAAAACCTGTAATCCCAACACTATGGGAGGCCAAGGCGGGCAGATCACGAGGTCAGGAGATTGAGACCATCCTGGCTAACACATTGAAACCCTGTCTCTACTAAAAATAAAAAAATAAAAAAAAATAGCCGGACATGGTGGCGGGCGCCTGCAGTCCCAGCTACTTGGGAGGCTGAGGCAGAAGAATTGCGTGAACCCGGGAGGCAGAGCTGGCAGTGAGCCAAGATCGCGCCACTGCACTCCAGCCTGAATAACAGGGCGAGACTCCATCTCCAATAAAACAGAGAGAAAGGTCCAAAATTAATAATCTAACCTTTTATCTTAACAAACTAGCAAAGGGATGGCTATGATAAGAGAAGAAATCAACGCAACAAGGCCAGGCGCAGTGGCTCACACCTATAATCCCAGCACTTTGAGGGCCCAGGGGGGTGGATTACCTGAGCTCTGGAATTCAAGACCAGCCTGGGCAACATGGCGAAACTGTCTCTATCCAAAATACAAAGAAAAATCACCCAGGCATGGCGGCATGTGACTGTGGTCCCAGCTACTTGGGAGGCTAAGGTGGGAGGGTCTCCTGAGCCTGGGAGGCAGAGATTACAGTGAGCTGAGACTGTGACACTGCACAACCTGGGTCACAGAGAACCCATCTCAAAAAAAAAAAAAAAAAAAAAAATGCAACAAAAAAGAGAAAAATGAAACCAAAGCTGTTTCTTTGAAAAGCTCAATAAAACAAGACAGCAAACCACAAAATATCAAATGATATAGTCAAGACTTTAAGGCAAAAAATGTCTTCTGAATAATTATTGAGGTGAAAGTACGTTGGGCCGGGCGCGGTGGCTCAAGCCTGTAATCCCAGCACTTTGGGAGGCCGAGACGGGTGGATCACGAGGTCAGGAGATCGAGACCATCCTGGCTAATACGGTGAAACCCCGTCTCTACTAAAAATACAAAAAACTAGCCGGGCGAGGTGGCGGGCGCCTGTAGTCCCAGCTACTCGGGAGGCTGAGGCAGGAGAATGGCGTAAACCCGGGAGGCGGAGCTTGCAGTGAGCTGAGATCCGGCCACTGCACTCCAGTCTGGGCGACAGAGCGAGACTCCATCTCAAAAAAAAAAAAAAACAAAAAAAAAAAGAAAGTACGTTGGCTGGAGTTACCATAGTAATATGCTTTGAGCAAATAGTATTCAGACAAGCAAGGAGAAAGGACTGCAGGTGAGATAACAGCTTAAACCCTAACACGAAAGCGAGACTGAGCATCTCACATGTCCACAGGATGAGACAACCAGGCAGATCTACAGAAAGGAGGGGGCCGGGCGCGGTGGCTCACGCTTGTAATCCCAGCACTTTCGGAGGCCGAGACGGGCGGATCATAAGGTGAGGAGTTCAAGACCAGCCTGACCAACATGGTGAAACCTCATCTCTACTAAAAACACAAAAATTAGCCAGGCATGGTGGCAGGCACCTGTAATCTCAGCTACTCAGGAGGCTGAGGCAGGATTTTTACTTAAACCCGGGAGGCGGAGGTTGCAGTGAGCAGAAATTGTGCCACTACACTCCAGCCTGGGCGACAGAGCAAGACTCCATCTCAAAGAAAAAGGAGGGCCAGGGGCCAGGATGGGCTAGATATTGGAGTAAAGGCAAGTGGACAATTCCCATTAGGTTTAGTAAATTCCCTGACTGCACTTGGAATTGCTATGTGTGTAACGGAACACAGTACTTCTGTTGTAGTTAACAGTGCTCTATCCCAGAACGGAAGGAAGCATAAATTCCTGAGAAGTCCAGTGTTCCTTTACTAAATAGCAGAAATTCCTGGGGGATAAGAGGCAGGAAGGAAAATAATATTTACTCAGGTCTACATGTACTAGGTACTATGGTAAGAAATTTATATACATTATACCTCTTAAGTCTTCATAAAAAAACAAGTTATAGAACTTGCCCATGACATAGCCTTTTTTTTTTTTTTTTTTTTTGAGATGGAGTCTCCCTCTGTCGCCCAGGCTGGAGTGCAGTGGCCGGATCTCAGCTCACTGCAAGCTCCGCCTCCCAGGTTTATGCCATTCTCCTGCCTCAGCCTCCCGAGTAGCTGGGACTACAGGTGCCTGCCAGCTCGCCCGGCTAGTTTTTTTATGTTTTTTAGTAGAGACGGGGTTTCACCGTGTTAGCCGGGATGGTCTCGATCTGCTGACCTCGTGATCTGCCTGTCTCGGCCTCCCAAAGTGCTGGGATTACAGGCTTGAGCCACCGCGCCCAGCCTCTTTTTTTTTTGAGATGGAGTCTCACTTTGTCACCCAGGCTGGAGTGCAGTGGCACGATCTCAGCTCACTACAACCTCCACCTCCAGGGTTCTAGTTATTCTCCTGCCTCAGCCTCCCGAGTAGCTGGGATCACAGGCACATGCCACCACGCCCAGCTAATTTTTGTATTTTTAGTAGAGATGGGGTTTCACCATATTGGTCAGGCTCGTCTTGAATTCCTGACCTCGTGATCCGCCTGCCTCGGCCTCCCAAAGTACTGGGATTATAGGCGTGAGCCACCGTGCATAGCCAATATAGCTTTTTAAACATATTTTAAAAATCTATCTTAATTTATATTATTTATTTATTTATTTATTTTTTGAGAGACAGTCTCTCTCTGTTGCCCAGGCGGGAGTGCAGTGGCATGTTCTCGGCTCACTGCAATCTCTGTCTCCCAGGTTCAAGCAATTCTTCTGCCTCAGCCTCTCAAGTGGCTGGGACTACAGGTGCACACCACTACACCATGCTAATTTTTGTATTTTTAGTAGAGACGGACTTTCACCATATTGGCCAGGCTAGTCTTGAACTCCTGACCTCGTGATCCACCCACCTTGGCCTCCCAAAGTGCTGGGATTACAGACGGGAGCCACCGCGCCCAGCCTATTTATTTATTTTTAAATATAAATAGGATCTTGCTATGTTGCCTAAGTTGGTCTCGAATTCCTGAGCTCAAGCAGTCCTCCCACCTCGGCCTCCAAAAGTGCTGGGATTGCAGGCATAAGCCACCATGCCCAGCTTTATCAAGCAATTTATCAAGTAGTATGGTTCACTAAATACCCTATTTCATTTAATTCTCACAAAAGCCGTCTGAGCTAGGTCTTATCAGTATCCCTATTTTACAGATGAGGGAATTGAGGCCCAACATGGGCAACTGTCCCAAGATCCCAACTAGTACACATGACAAAGGTATGATGTGAACCCACCTGACTCCAGAGCCTGTGCTAGAGTCAACTGCTTCCTCAGCCTCTCAGCCTCTCACCCTCCTCCACTCCTCACCCTCCTCACCCTCTCACCCTCTCAGCACTCCTCACCGTCTCACCCTCCTCCACTCCTCACCCTCTCACACTCCTCCACTCCTCACCCTCTCACCCTCCTCCACTCCTCACCCTGTCACCCTCCTCCACTCCTCACCCTGTCACCCTCCTCCACTCCTCACCCTGTCACCCTCCTCCACTCCTCACCCTCTCACCC
>NC_037684.1:58087855-58114599 GCF_003255815.1 Theropithecus gelada
ATAATAAACTTTTTTTTTTTTTTGAGACGGAGTCTCGCTCTGTCGCCCAGGCTGGAGTGCAGTGGCGCGACCTCAGTTCACTGCAAGCTCCGCTTCCCGGGATCACACCATTCTCCTGCCTCAGCCTCCCAGGTGCCCGCCACCACACCCGGGTAATTTTTTGTGTTTTTAGTAGAGACAGAGTTTCACCATGTTAGCCAGGACGGTCTCGATCTCCTGACCTTGTGATCCACCCGCCTCGGCCTCCCAAAGTGCTGGGATTCCAGGCGTGAGCCACCACGCCCAGCTGGGTCCTGCACTCTTGATTCCCTTGCACCCAATCCCTTACCACTCCACAACTGTCTTCTAACAAAACTCTATTCGTTAATCACCAGTATAATCTATCCACCTTCTCCATCCCTGTCACTGCGTAACTAAGTGATTCTGGGAAAAACAAATGCTCACTTAGAGCTGTCTACCCAAAACCCACCTGAGCTCTCAACACGCCTTCTAGTCTCTCTCAGTTTCTTCAGCAATCATCATACCCTAACACCATCAAATTCACGACACACAACTCTCCCCTCACTCCAGCCCAACTCAAGCTGAAAAACTCAAAATCCTGTTACAGCTTCCCACTAACCTCATCTGTATCCAGACCTCTTTCCTGTTAGGTTCAGAGGATTTGTCTTCTGCTTGCTCTTCATTCTATCCCTAGTGAGACCCTCTGCACCTCTGTGCATCAATTACCTACTTTTCTTTTTTTTTTTTCCTCGAGACGGAGTCTTGCTCTGTTGCCGAGACTGGAGTGCAGTGGTACGATCTTGGCTCACTGTAACCTCCACCTCTCAGGTTCAAGCAATTCTCCTGCCTCAGCCTCCCACGTAGCTGAGATTACAGGCACCCGCCACCACGCCCAGCTAATTTTTTTATTTTTAGTAGAGATGGGGTTTCACCATATTGGCCAGGCTGGTCTTGAACTCCTTACTTGGTGATCCGCCCACCTCGGCCTTCCAAAGTGCTGGGATTACAGGTGGGAGCCACTGCGTCCGGCCAGTTACCACACTTTTCTATTGTACACTGAACTGCTACTGGGCTCCTTAATTAAAACATACTCAGGTCACTGCCATTCAAACACCTGCATTGACTTACAGCTCCCGCTAGGGGGCATCTGATGTCCTTCCTTCTCTTCAACTGGCAAACAGACTGTCCTTGCTGTCTCCACTCACTCACTTTCCATGAAGCCTCACCCACTGCCATCTGGCTTCCATCCCTACTATTTCTGTAACAGCTCCTGCTAAGGTCACCAATGACGTCCCAACTGCCAAATCCAATGGCTACTTTTCAGTTCTTATCTAACTGCCAAATCCAATGGCTACTTTTCAGTCCTTATCTAACCCAATGCTCTTAGGCAACTGACACTGCTAAGCATCCACCCCACTTCTGGACACATGTTCCTGAAGGCCTTGGTTCCAAGACCCAGCACTCTCCCACAGGTTCTGGCCACACTTAATCTCGGTATTCCCCACAGTTCCAAATCTGTCCCTCTCCTCTTCTCACTCTACACTGTCCCTGGGTGATGTCACTCATTCTTGAGCTTTCAACCTTTTGCTGATAGACTCCTAAATCTACATCTTTGATCCAGACCTATCCTCCATGCTTCTTCAGATTGCTACTCACCTCGGAACCCCTAAGTTATCCCTGACTGCTCTTCCCTTTCTAGTTTCATTTCTCTCTGGAATGTCAAACTCATACTTTTTAAATCAAATCTCACAGATCATCAATTAAAGAGGCACCACTAAGGGAGCAGGGGGAATCTACACATACGTGTATACATGTACTTAAATACGTATCTTGGAACTGAAGAAATATGGTATAAACAAACGCCTGCTGGACACCTCCATCTGAATGTTCTCAGAACTTCCAACTTTATATATCCTCAACTAGATTTCTCTATCTTCCATCCTAAACCTGCTCTTGTTCATGTAGTCTTCCAGTTGTTGGCACTAACATCCACCTAGTCACCCATGCCAACATCTGCACATCATTTTTGACTTTTCTTTCAGCATCCCATGACTACAAAGTTCTGCTGATTTTACCTGCTAACTTCTTATCAAACCTGTTCCCCTCTTCCTACCTCTACTTTCGCTGCTCTCATCATTTTTACTGATTTATGTATTTTTCTGGAGAGAGTCTCATCCCATTGTCAGGCTGGAGTGCAGTGGTGGGATCTCAGCTCACTGCAACCTCTGTCTCCTGGGTTCAAGCGACTCTCCTGCCTCAGCCTCCTGTGTAGCTGGGATTATAGGCACGCGCCACAACGCCCGGCTAATTTTCATATTTTAAGTAGACACGGGGTTTCCCCATGTTGGTCAGGCTGGTCTCAAACTCCTGACCTCAGGTGATCCAACCGCCTGGGCCTCCCAAAGTGCTGGGATTACGGGCGTGAGCCCCTGCACCCGGCCTGCTCTCATCTTTTTTTTTTTTTGAGACGGAGTCTTGCTGTGTCACCTAGGCTGGAGTGCAGTGGCGTGATCTCGCCTCACTGTAAGCTCCGCCTCCCGGGTTCACACCATTCTCCTGCCTCAGCCTCCTGAGGAGCTGAGACTATAGGTGCCCGCCACCATGCCCAGCTAATTTTTCGTATTTTTTAGTAGAGACGGGGTTTCACCGTGTTAGCCAGGATGGTCTCAATCTCCTGACCTCAGGTGATCCGCCCACCTCGGCCTCCCAAAGTGCTGGGATTACAGGCACGACCATGGCGCCCGGCCGCTCTCATCATTTTTATCTGGACTTCTTCAGTGGTCCCCAAACCTAGTCACTCATCCTATCCTTTCAGGTCCATCTTTCTCACAGCTGCAAGAGTGAATCATCTAACACAGAAATCGGACAAAGTCTACATCTGTAATGTGGGAAGTTAAAAAAAAAAAAAAGGAAAACAAATCTGACAAAGTCACTCTGTGTTTAAGACCCTTACATAATTCTTCCTAAGGTGTGCAATGCCCTCTATGATATGGCTCTCCACTATTTATCCAGCCTCATCTCTTAACATTCCCAATTCCACAGTTTACTCCAACAAACCTTGAACTTTCCATAGTCCCATGTACACCAAGCTAGTTACATCGCCACACTTCTGGCTAAAGGAACGCCCTCCCTCACCTGCCTCATCACGTGCTACTTCTTTCAGGAATCCTTTCCTCCTCCACTTCCAAGCTGGGCTAGAGCAATCATTAACTCTGGTGCTCTCGCAGATTCCCAGACACAGGTTAATCTAAAACCCAAATGCTCAAAAAGCTGAAACTTTTTGAGTCCCAACATTCTGAGCACCAACATGATGCTCAAGGAAAATGCTCATTGGTGCATTTCAGATTTTGGATTAGGGACGCTGAACCTGTAAGTATAATGAAAATATTTCGAGGCTGGGCACGGCGGCTCACACCTATAAGCCAGCACTATGAGAGGCTAAGGCAGGAGGACTGCTTGAACCCAAGGAGTTTGAGACCAGCCTGGACAAGAGAGTGAGATCCCAGCTCTACAAAAACTTTAAAAATCAGGCCGGGCGCGGTGGCTCACGCCTGTAATCCCAGTACTTTGGGAGGCTGAGGCGGGCGGATCACAAGGTCAGCAGACAGAGACCATCTTGGCTAACAAGGTGAAACCCCATCTCTACTAAAAAAAATACAAAAAATTAGCTGGGCGTGGTGTAACGCGCCTGTAGTCCCAGCTACTCGGGAGGCTGAGGCAGGAGAATGGCGTGAACCTGGGAGGCGGAGCTTGCAGTGAGCCGAGATCGCACCACTGCACTCCAGCCTAGGTAACAGAGCAAGACTCCGTCTCAAAAAAAAAAAAAAAAAAAAAAAATTTTAAATTAGCCAGGCATGGTGGAGTATGCACCTGTGGTCCCAGATACTCGGGAAGCTGAGGTGTGACAATCACTTGAGCTGCAGTGAGCTATGATAGCGCCACTGCACTTCAGCGTAAGTGACAGAGTGAGACCCTGTCTGTAATAATAATAATGAAAATATTAAAAAAAAAAAACTGAAATCCAAAACATTTCTGGTCCTAAGAATTTTGGATACAGGAAACTCAACCGTAATGCAATAGTTCTAAAACATAATAGAACGTATCCTTAACAGAAGACTTACTAAAAAACAGAAAACATTCTGTGCATGTAAATGCTACACATTTTGAGATGTGAACGTTCGAATGCAAGAAAAATGTTATAGTTAACAGTTACTCTAATGGAAACCAGAGTGAGGTAACTTTTTTTTTTTTTTTTTTGGAGATAGAGTTCTTGCTCTGTTGCCCAGGCTGGAGTGCAATGGTAAGATCTCCGTTCACAGCAACCTCCGCCTCCTGGATTCAAGCGATTCTCCTGCCTCAGCCTCCTAAGTAGCTGGGATTACAGGTACCTGCCACCAGGTCAGGCTAATTTTTGTATTTTTAGCAGAGCTAATTTTTGTATTTTCACGTCAGCCAGGCTGGTCTCAAACTCTTGACCTCAGGTGATCCACCAGCCTCGGCCTCCCAAAGTGCTGGGATTACAGGCATGAGCCACTGTGCCTGGCCAAGGTAACTTTTTAAATCTTGTGAAAACTTCAATATACATAGTTCGAAATTCCTCAGATTTTTCTTTCTCAATTCCAGTTGCCTTCAGCTGGGCCTCTAAAGGTAAGTGAAGGAGAAACAAACTCTGAGATGCCTACGAGAGCTGCTTTTTCACAGGTTCTCTATGCCACTGGTTAACGTAATTTAGACAAGCCCCTAAGAAAGTGCAAAAATAATGCTTTTCTGTTCAAAATAATAAATCCAACTTTTACTGTTGCCTTAATTTAGAATCATCACAACTCCGTAAGAAGGAGACTGCAGAATTCCTACAAGGAATTCTCAGAAAATAACTATAAAGTGACCTGACACTGTAAGCCGCTACTGCACAGAGCATGGAAACTGGCACACTAAGCAAAGTGGAGAAGGAAGGAGAAGCCATCAGGGGAAGTGAAAGGGATGTGAGATGAGCAGAGGACAGCAGAGGACAAGAGGGAAGCTGGGGATGACGGCCTTGTACCTTGGTGAAGGTGGTGGAGCCAGAGGCCATGAGAATTTGACGCACACGGTTGTGGAAGCGCTGCATTGACTCATCATCCACACGCAGGAAACACTGAGCTGTGCGCTCCTTAGTAACCTAAACCACAAAGTCAAGGTTACTTTGTCTGAGGAACTCCCATAGAAGCAAGAGCCAACTGTGTTCACCACTAAGCCTTTCCACCCAACAAGGCTCCGGTGACTGACAAGGACAAGGGATGCCCGTGTTCCTGGCTCCCACTCACCCAGCAAGTGCAGGCGCGCTCATGTCACTCCCAGCCCTTCCCAGGCTGTACCTCATTCTGCAGGTTCCAGACCCCGTCCTTGTGGGTGAACTCCTCATAGCTGGTGCGACACTTAGGCAGGATGCGGCACTCGAAGCCACACATGTTGAATAGCAGGTTGGGGTTGTCCTTACTGTACACAGACACGAAGCTGTTCTCCCACTGAACTGTAGTCACTGACCGTGGCAAGCGGTTCTTGATGTCCCAGAATACTGCCCGGCCTCTGACCACAGAGAACCATATGGTCACATCAGTTTCTTGGAAGGAACTTCCCTTCAAAGGCCAACTGATGATATCCTGCCACAGCCACACGTCTCCCACCCAGGACACAGCCTCAGGTATGCCCTCTCTGGGCCCTTAGCCTATGTCCTTCCAGTTCACACAGCCCCAACCTAGACTCACAAGTTAACATCATGTTTCATGAGGCGCATGCGGGCATCTCGGGGCCAGCACTTCTTGTTATTATAGCCAACGATGTTTTCATTGTTGGGGTCAGGGTGCTCTGTCAGGTAACGTTGAATCAGGTCCCGAGCTTCATCTGCTGTGAACCTACACCAGACCAAGTACACTGCTGAGGCCCCAATACACTTGAGATCTGGGACCCCACGGGTCCTCCAGCTCCACAGACGGAGACCCCACCCCATCCTACCCCCACCCTCCCCGGGCTTCATTCCATTTTAAAGCCCCAACAGCAGTTAAGTCAACTCAGCTACAATAGCTAATTTCAGAGGCAAAGCACATGCCTCAGTACCCTGCAAGGCTAGAATCCAGGCAAGCCCTCACCTGAAAAAAATATGGATGCGATCAATGTATCTGCAGAAGAGACGGATGGGGTGGGCAGCCTCAGTGGCTATGTCCTGGAAACTGAGAAAGTCATTTGGCATCTGAGGGGGCCCAGCCATCTCACTGGCCCGGTGCAATCCCAATACAAGCAAGTCCATCACCAGGCCATAATACTGCACGATGAACGAGGCAAACTGCAGGCCTCTGATAATCCCGTATGAATTCGTATGGTTCATGTCCTAGAAAGAAAGAACGACAATTCTTAACAACCTGAGCCATGTCCCAGGATTCTCCAGGGTCAACCTCTTTTGTTCTCCCCTCGGCAAATTCTATTCCCCCGGCTCCCCTCCAAGGTGGAGTCATGCTCATCCCTCAGGCTGGAGTGCAGGGGTGCGATCTCAGCTCACTGCAGCCTCCGCCTCCCGGGTTCAAGTGATTCTCCCGCCTCAGTCTCCCGAGTAGCTGGGATTACAGGCGCCCACCACACCCAACTAATTTTTGTATTTTTTTAAGTAGAAACAGGGTTTCACCATGTTGGCCAGACTGGTCTCCAACTTCTGACCTTGTGATCCAACCGCCTCAGCCTCCCAAAGTGCTGGGATTACAGGCGTGAGCCATTGCACTCGGCCTCCCCCGCACCAAATTTTGAGTCAGTGGGCCAGACAACCATTCCACACACAACTTCGTGCTACTGTGGCTGAGACATACCTTATAGTTGATGACGACATTGTTCTTGGCTGTCATGTAGTCAGCTATGTTGTGGTCCACGATGAGGCGCAGCAGCCTATTGAGCAGGGTCAAGTCGATCTTCTCATACATCTTCTCAAAGCGGGACTCCAGCATGACATTGCACTCGCCTTCACTTGTCTCCCACACGTCCTGCAGGTTATTGATGCCTGAGGAGTAGCAAGGCAGGTCTCCAGCAGGTTAGAAATCCTCTTTCAGGACTAGCCCCACAGTAACTATCATCACCTTCCACAACCAATCCCACTACCATTCCACGTAGTCATCCGGATTGCTTTGACTATGGGCTTTCCTCAGTTTAACAGGAACACTACTTCCTTTTACTACCATGCATCACGAGAGTAAACCAATCATGCTGCCCAGATGAGAATTTTGACATAGAACTAAATTCATCCCCCATTCCTCACAGGGCAATCTCAGGAAAGTTCTACCTTGGCACCACTTGTAAACAAGCAGTGGAGGTGGTTCTGTGTCAGCAGGCTTAATCCAGGGTGGGAACAGGCGGCGCTTGTCGGCTTCATACCACAGATATTGGTCCAGGTAGGCATCAGTTATCTTCTCCAGTGGCTCTACGTCGTATACTGGAACCAGGTGGCTATAGAGATCCATGAACTCAATGCCCACCTGTGGTACAAGGAGGCTGGTTCACACCAATCACCTGAGGCAACCTACCTTTGGGTCTACCGAGAATGAAAGGCAGAACCAAAAAGAAAACTTGGGAGGCTCTCACTCACCTCTTTGAAGGCTCTCTGTGTGAGGAGGTGACGCTTGATGCGGGACAGCGCCTCGTGGGGGTTATCGTAGGCCTGCTCGATCAGACCTAGCTCCTCCCTCTGAGACTGGTTCAACCGAGACTTCACACTGATAAGGCAATGGGAATGGTGAATGGGAAAACCAGGAGGAAGTAAAACCAGAAGAGACTGGGGCTACACCTTCTTTCTTTGGACTCTGAGGGTGATGCTATTCCCTGCTGTCACCTTCCCAGCAGGAATCTATCTACCCTAATACTCACCTATAAGCTTCCTTGAGCCGCTCCAATGCCAAGATGAGCAACTTGGTGTCATGCTTATAGGAGAGTGGGGGGAATGGGATGGGTGAGAACCTGCGGCTTTCCAACCAATGCACTGTGGTGGTATATACTGCCACTGCTTCCTCCGCCGTGATGTAAGGCCCGTCCTGCAAGGTGGACATGAAATTAGCCTCCCGCTATAGCCCGATCCCCCCAGAACAAGGTTCAGTCACAACTCTGCAGTCCTCCCTCATGCCCACTCCCCGACCACTCACAGCCAGCCCAGCCTACTCTGCCCAACCTTCAGGTAGTTGTGCTGCCGCTCCTGTTCTGCCTTCAGATACAGCCGGGTGAGGCGGCCCAGGTTCTTTTTGCACACAGTCTTGTCCACAGTGGCCCCTCGGCGGATCCGTTCTCGGTTGTAGTGGGCAGTGTTGGTCCACCAGTCAGCCTTGGCCTTCACATATCGAAGGATCATATTCTCTATGGGCGTTGGCAGTCCAGGGACCTAAAAGTCCAAAAAGCACAATCAAGCCGGGATAAAGCAGGTGCTGTGGTGCACACCTGTAGTCCCGGCTACTCAGGAGGCTGAGGAGGACTGCTCGAGCTCAGGGGCTTGAGGCCAGCCCAAGCAACACAGCAAGCACCTCTCTAAAAGAGAAAAGAAAAGAGATGGGAGCCAGATAGGCCCCTCATGAGTCCCAAAGTGGTGATCCTAACCTAAAGACGATGTTTACCCCTCCAAGGAAATGGAGAGACACCCACCTTCCAGGGAATGTTGGCTTTCCAGCAGCGCCAGGCTTCACTGAGGTGCTGCAGGATTGTCCGGGCCTTGTTCTGTTTGATCCCCTCAGGCATCATGTCCAGAATATCATGCATCACAGCTGCCCGCAGCTCAAGGTCAAAATGTGACTCCACTCGCTGTTTTGTTACTGTCTTTGCCACCCCCTTTGAGTGTCGACCTAGAAGTAGAGTATCCCAAGGGGATTACAAGCATGATTCCTTATTTTCAGTAAGGGTCTCTACCTTCATGCCCCTCACCCATTATGGTCACAATAAAATTAGGTATTAACAAAGCGTCCATGTGCCCAGCATATGCAAAAAGATGAGCTACCTTAAACATTCACAACTACGCTTCTGAAGAATGCCCACTCCTGCAAGTGCATGATTGCCTCTCGAGGCCCCAGAAGGAAGCCCAAGAAATAGAAAACTAGGTCAGACTCATTTTGAGAACTGAACCTAAAGGCAATCCAGTAGGAAGGGGTGCTCATACAAGAGCAGGGAACAGACTCAAACAACGAGAGGTAGCTTTGAAGCAGTAACAGGAGAAGTTGGACACAGAGAAAACCACTCACCTTCAAACTGCCGGGCCAGGAGGTTGCCCAGCCATCGCTCCAACAAAGGGGTAATGCCACGCATGAAAAACAGCCAGACTCGCCAACCGGCAGCCCAGAAGCCACAGCCAGGACCCTTCCCTACAGGGCCCTATAATCCCAAGCAGAAGTTAAGAACACAAGTTAGCAATGCATTTAAACAGCAACAGAAACCTGGGCAGAGGTGGGGCATATATGTATGATATACATAGAGATAAATATATGGATGGCAGTAGAGGAGTAAAAAGAAAAAAACAACTCTGGGTCCTCAACATCTAAACAACATCTAAAACAAAAGGGTAAATGAGAAACCTTAAGGCAAAAACCAGGAACTAAGATTGCCCATGTGAATTTAAACGGGCAGTAAGGATACACTCATAGCTGGTCTCCAAATAGGTCCCTGGAAAGAGCCCTGTCTACATGTATAAATGAAAAAAGATGTGAGAAAGTAAGTCCAGTGAGGCTGGGTACAGTGGCTCACGCTGGTAATCCCAGCACTTTGGGAGACCAAGGAGGGTGGATCACCTGAGGTCAAGAGTTCAAGACCAGCCTGGCTAACATAGTGAAACCCCACCTCTACTAAAAATTCAAAAATTAGCCAAGCATGGTGGTGCACGCCCGTAGTCCCAGCTACTCGGGAGGCTGAAGCAGGAGAATCACTTGAACTGGGAGGCGGAGATTGTGGTGAGCCGAGATCGTGCCATTGCATTCCCCCGGGGCAACAGAGCAAGACAGTCTCAAAAAAAAAAAAAAAAAAAAAAAAAAAAAAAAAAAAAAAAAGGGCCGGGCGCGGTGGCTCAAGTCTGTAATCCCAGCACTTTGGGAGGCCGAGACGGGCGGATCACGAGGTCAGGAGATCGAGACCATCCTGGCTGACACGGTGAAACCCCGTCTCTACTAAAAAATACGAAAACTTAGCCAGGCGAGGTGGCGGGCGCCTGTAGTCCCAGCTACTCGGGAGGCTGAGGCAGGAGAATGGCGTAAACCCGGAAGGTGGAGCTTGCAGTGAGCTGAGATCCGGCCACTGCACTCCAGCCTGGGAGACAGAGCGAGACTCCGTCTCAAAAAAAAAAAAAAAAAAAAAAGCTAGATTAGGTGGCGGGCACCTGTAATCCCAGCTGCTCGGGAGGCTGAGGCAGGAGAATTGCTTGAACCCACGAGGCAGAGGCTGCAGTGAGCTGAGATCGTGCCATTGCACTCCAGCCTGAGCGACAAGAGTAAGACTCTGTCTCAAAGAAAGTCAGTCAGTAGAATCAGGGTCTCACCGTGTTGAAACGATAATAGATGAGATGCTTCAGGTCCTTGCACATGCGAATCTGTCTCATCAGCTTGTATTTGTATCGATACATGCCCGTCAACTGCCCAACATGGGCAAATATATACTGCAATCCATCCGCCAGCTGCAAGACAATTGCCCTGTCAGACCTGGAGCTTAAACCAGCTCCACAGTCGGCACAGGCTTCCTCCAGCCTCCTCACCCAGGCAGGGGTTGGGAATACCTAACCTCACCTGGAAGGCATCCACATTGCCCAGCCGATACTGCACGTGACTATCCACCACTAGCTTAGTCAAACGCAGAACTTCCCGACACAGGTGGAAAGCATTCCCAAAACGCGATTTCTTTCTTTCCTGGAGAAGATGCAAAAAAAAAACACAAAAACAGAAAGAACACGAATGAGCAACGGACCCAACTGGATGTATGCCTTCGTCAGCAGCCAGAGGAAAACCAGCTGTCCGCCCTGACACCCCGGAGGCCCTCGGGACCAGTGCAGCACCTTGGTGGTGAGCGTTTTCACGGGCTTGAGGTTGAAGTTGTAGTCCAGGTGCAGGTAGTTGAGGTTTTTGCGGTGAATGAGGAGGTTGAGCATGTTATAGCCCTGGCGGCAAACCTGGAGCCCAACCTCCACCCAGTCCAGCTTTGTGGACTGAAAGAATTTGGTGGCTTTGAAGGAGCGGAACAGATACCTGGGGTGGGAACACGGAGAGTGAGAGTCAGCCTACTGATATCTCTGGAACCAAAGTCTGCACAGGGCCCCGGGGCGCCTCACCTCTTCTTCTGAGCCTTCGGAGGCCGGTGCTTCAGGGCATTCAGCACGTAATACTTAAGCAGCTTCTGGTAGGAGACCCTCACTTTCACAGGCTGCCCGGCAGGACAGTGCTCCCGATACCTGGGAAAATAAGCCCACCAGAGTTCAGCCATCGCTTCTTCCAGCCACTCTGCTAAAGAATGCAAGCCTTGGGTTGTCTGCCACTTTTATGAAAACAAGAATTTTTAAGAAAGGCTACACGCCCACCTAGTTGGAGTCTTTTCTCCTATATATCCACTATTGTTCCCCCTGCCCCAGGGAGAAACCTTACCAGTTCTTGACAAGCGGTATGTCCAGGGCCCGACGGGTGCGACCAGAGCGTAGGTTGAAGGGCCGTGGGGCCCAGAGCAGGGCAATACCATTGGCTGTATTGTCTGTGTAGAGGGGTGTGTCCTTCAGGAAGGGCTCCACAAACTCCGGGAGCTCAAATTCCTCATCATCATCCGGCAACGGTTCCTGGCTCTGAAAAAGGAATCCCTCTAAGGGTTTAGTTCCTGCTGAACTAGGCACAGATCTTAAGAGGGAAATTATCTGGGGCCAAGCACAAAGCCTGTATCTGCCATGGAAACTGGGCTGTCTCTGACAGAAGCAGCCCTGAAGTGCCAGCGCAAAGGAAACCAAGGGAGCAAAGAACAAGACAGGGCCACCAGGAAAGCAGGTGTCACTTCTCACACCTCAACTGGCTCACCAACAGAAAGCCTCCCATCAGAGCCCCAATACCACAGCAGCCAACACTGCAATCACCTCCCACCCAAGCTCCCAACACTGGGCTTGGACACAACGGAACACAAATGAACATGGAAAACATTATGGTGAGCTTAGGAAGCCAGTCACTGAAGACTACATAGTGTATGATTCTGTTTCATTCTATCATATGAAATGTGTAGAATAGGCGAATCTACAGACAGAAAGTAGATTAGTGGTTGCGTAAGAAAGTTGGGGAGAAATGGAGAGTAACTGCTAAGGGTTTCTTTCTCAAGTAATGAAAATATTCTCAAATTGCATGTCATGACAGTTGGGACAACTCTAAGAATAAGCTAAAAACCACCAAATTACACACTTTAAATGGGTAACTTGTATGGTATGTTAACTACATCTCAATATAAAGACTGAAACAAACAAAGATAATAGAGACAGACCAGGACAGATTATCTAGAGCACCCAACAGGAGAACCATAAAGTCCAGAAAGATAATCACAGAAACCAGGATTAACCAACGACATGTTTTAAGGCAAATGCTAAATTCTCAAATTCGCTTATAGCTCAAGGGGATACTTAGCAAGACGGAAAACACGTCTCCCTCCACTTGAGTGTTCAGTAACGTTTCAGCCAACCTCAGGCATTTCTCCTAGAACTGCTGAGGGAAAGTGTCCCTTCCCTTCCTCACCTTGACCGAGTGCCTGTGGGAGATTGGGTTGATCAAAGGATCAAAGTAGAAAGCTGGCAAATCAGGATCCTCAGTTTTGATGAATACAACGTTGGGAGTGTGGTACCTAAAACGAAAGGAAGAGTCAGCCGAAGTATTCCTGCCCTGGCCCAACCTAAACACCAGCCTTCTCCTTTCCAACTGTTGTGTTCCAGGTCTCTTACCAGGTGAGGTGGACATGGTGTGGAAGATTGTTGTACAGGTAAGGAAAAGCAATCTTGTATTCAGTGCGGATAGGCTGCCGGATGATAATCTTGTTAATATCATTGAATTCATTCCAGTCTTCATCCCTAGGGCACAATACCAACAATAAGCAGACTTTTTTTTTTTGAGACAGGGTCTCTATCACCCAAGCTGGAATGCAATGGCATGATCATGGTTCACTGCAGCTGTGACCTCCTCGGCTCAGACAATCCTCCCACAGCTCAGCCTCCCAAGTAACTGAGACTACAGGAAGCTGCGAGTGCCACAACGCCCAGCAAAATTTTGGTAAAGATAGGGTTCTGCCATGTTGCCCAGGCTGGGCTCAAACTTTTGGGCTCAAGCAATCCTCCTGCCTCAGCTTCCCAATGTGCTGGGATTACAGAGTGAGCCACTGCACCTGGCGTAGACTAATTTGGAAGTTATATCAGGACGTCAAGGATCAAGATTACATTTTATCCAACTCAACACGTCTAAAATTCCTAATCTCTCCAACTCACTGTAGGTTGATGTCTCGAACAAGAGGTTCAAATTTGGGGCCTCCAGGAATGGCCATATTGAGTGCCTTGGATGTAAAGAAGGCCTTCAAATCAAACAGGTAGAAGTAGTTGTCATCCACCAAGTCTGTCAGAAGCTGATTAGCCAGGCGGTAGAGAGTCGACATCATAGGTAGTGTGAACTGCCAGCGCTGGTAAGTGGAGCCATTTACATACCTAGGGTAGAAAATGAAAGGCCCACCTCAAGTAAGCAGCTAGACAAACCATACCACCTACTGATCTCCCAGGACTCCCTCTGGGTTTCTGGAACCCTCCCAGGAGTAGCATCTCCATCTATCACTCACTTCCTGCTGTCCCTCAATGGCTGGTGGTCATAGAACCAGTCCAACACAGGGGCGTCCTCCTCAGGGTCCAGCTCTAGCTGAATGGCCTCCAGTGGCTCAACATCTAGGATGTTGTCAGCATAGTCCAAGGGCGGCTCCTCATCATCAAAAGGGGGAAAACGCATCCTCTTGAAATGCCTCCTATCTCTTTTTTCGCGGCGCATCATAATCCACATTGACCTAGAAGGCAAGAACATCACACAACCATTTCTACCCACTGCCCCCAACCACCACCACCACTGCCTACCATATTTCAGCCTTTCTCACCCCCACTGGGAGATGTAGACAGGTTCAATAACCCAGGGAATCTCATTGACGAAGGAAATGGCTCCAGTGATGTGGTACAGCACAGGCACATCCCGAATCTGCTCCCAAGGCATAGGCATGTTCTCCAGGAGTTTGAGGACTGCGTGGGGCATGTACTTTAGGGCACTGGCACATTAGAAAAAGAGAAGGCTATTAGAAATGACGAGGTGTTCTGCTACCTGTCCCATGCAGAGAAGCCACACGTTCATGTTCCACAGTAAATCCTACCTTACAATCCAAACTCCCAGACTTAGCCCATACGCCCTTCCTAACCAGAAACCCTGCCTCTCCCTCTCCAACTTCATCTTGCAGCACTCTTCTTAAATGTCATAGACCCACAATGCTGGTATCAGCTCCTCTAAATCAACAGCTGTCCCTCTGGAGACAGCTTTGCGGCTGTCTCACATCCTATTCCCTCAGTATCTTCTCATAAATCATAATAAAGTATTCACCATACTTCACTATCACCAGTTGTCTGATGTCTGTCATGCCACTAGACTGCACACTGCAGAAAGGCGGAGATTGTTACCCTCTGCTCGCTACTGTATCCCTAGCAGCCAGCACAGTTCTCAAACTACTTTTTGAAATAAACAAAACTTCCAGTTCATTACACGGCAAACATTTTTGTGTCCAAATAGAACAGGAATCTGCTAAGACATCTGTACCTGTACCCACCCAGTTTACAGGCACAGAAAAACAGCAGTAGGGATACCTCTGAAATTAAACACCCTAAACACAGAATTCAGGTCCCTGAGGAGTGACAGGCTGCCACTATGCACAGTATCCCACTCTGGGCTTCAGCCAGCTCAACGACAGGGACATCTTATAATAGCATCAACAGGACAAATTAAAGTCCCAGTCCCAGATCAGGAACAGAAAAGAAACAGACTGCATAAGTGGAAGATGTAGAAATTATCAGACTCCTACTGGTTTTCTCCTTTCTCTTACATCCACCAAGATGAGCTGTCAAAGCAGCGTCCTGTTCCAAAATGACAGAGCATCTATCCAAGACTGTGGGACAGGGAAAAAAGGGCCAAATTCCAAATGAAATTATTTCAGGATGTTCCTTACCCCAAGTAAACCCTTTTGTCATGGCGGAACTTTCTGTTGGTCATGTCTCCATGGTCTCGAATGATCTTCCTGACATGTTCCGGGGGCATGTCTTCCTTCTGGGCATCCACAAACCCAAACTTCCGCTTTTCTGCATAGCGCTTCGCCTGCAATTGCTGCCATTTTCGGGCTACAAAGGCACCTCAGTTTAAAGGCCTGCACACCCTCAGCCTAATCCTCTTCACCTCTTGCCCTAGGGTAAGCTCCTGTCAGTGAGTGTGACAGAGGAGCAGGCATCCAGCAGCAAGAAGCACTCCTTGCCAATTCCCTTACCACTTTACTATATTTTTTCCTTCATCACATTTATTATTATTATTATTATTTTTTTTTTTTGAGACGTTGTTTCGCTCTGTTACCCAGGTTGGAGGGCAATGGAGTGATCTCGGCTCACTACAACCTCTGCCTCCCAGGTTCAAGCCATTCTCCTGCCTCAGCCTCCCCAGTAGTGGGATTATAGACACGCGCCACCACACACGACTAATTTTTGTATTTTTAGTAGAGATGGGGTTTCACCATGTTGGCCAGGCTGGTCTCGAACTCCTGACCTCAGGTGATCCGCCCGCCTGGGTCTCCCAAAGTGCTGGGATCACAGGTGTGAGCCACTGCGCCCGGCCTGACGTTTTTATTACAGATACTCAAGGTTTTGTTACTGTCTATCTCTCCCGCTGTAATTTAAACCCCGTTAAGGACAGGAATTTTGTCTCCATCACTACTGGATCAGCGCTTGCAGATAACACGCGCTTAAAATGACTTGATAAAAAGTTAAATGGGGCTAACAAGGGAGTTGTCACCTCGGGAGCTGCCCAAACGGGGAGGGTCCCCAGCCACCTGCGCGCGCGAACACCCGCCCCGCCTCCGGCCCGCGCGCCGCTCCACACTCGACTCACCTTTCTCCTGCAGCTTCTCCTCCGACATGTAGTCCGGTAGCGGGGCTAGAGGGCCGGGCACCGGGTTACCCGGCCCTCGGTAAGGAAATACTCCGGCCATACCCGGAGAATCTGGACAGCGGCGGGACAGAAAAATTCACTAACCACAGGCCCGGGCCCACAAGAAGCGCAGCAGAAAGGCGTCCGGGGACCCCGGCCTGCAATCCCGCCACACTGAGTGCATCCAGCCCCGCCCGGCCTAACCCCTTTGGTCACTCAGCCCGACCCGACCACGCCTCCCGCAGCCCGGCCTTAAACGCCTGCCACGCACCCCACAACCCCTCACACAGGAGGCCACTTTCGCCGCAGCGCAATGGCGGCCAGTGTGCGTCCGCTCCGCGTTCCCAGCGCCGGAAAGTGCGCAACCCGACTTCAGCAGTTGATCCAATCGGCGCCGAGGTGCTCAGATGGATTGGTAAGGTGGCCAATTAGAGTGGCACACTGCGCCGAGGAGGCGGGCCCACAGGCGGAAAGGCTTTGAGTACAAGGGGGTGTGGTCGGGGAAGCCCCGCCTCCCACGTTTCCGAGGCTGTTTCTGGGGCCACCGACAGACCTCCGCGTGTGATAGGCTCCCGGCGTAGCCCTGCGAGAGACAGAAGTCTGGAAGCTTTTAATAAATTTGCCAAGATTGCGCATTGTACGATGTCTGTTGTCATCAATGTATACGTGCAATGCAGTACTAGCTCCAGGACGGTCATTTGTTCATGCATTCATTCATTTAACCATCCTTTATTGAGTGCCCACTGTCTACCGAGGACGAGGGATAAAGCAGGAAAAAAGACAACCAGTAGGGTTCACAGGGGAGCAGAAAGAATCAAGCCCATGGCGGGGGGCGGTAGCTCACGCCTGGAACCGCAGCCCTTTGGGAGGTCGAGGCGGGCGGATCGCTTAAGGCCAGGAGTCCAAGGCCAGCCTGGCCAACATGGTGAAACCGCGTCTCTACTAAAAATACAAAAATTAGCTGGGCGTGGTGGCATGCACCTGTAGTTCCAGCTATTCGGGAGGCTGAGACAGGAGAATCGCTTGAACCCGGGAGGCGGAGGTTGCAGTGAGCCAAGATCGCGCCACTGAACTCCAGCCTGGGTTACAGAGCGAGACTCCGTCTCGGAAAAAACAAACAAACAAAAAAAGTCTGAAATTCCCACCAAGTTTATTGGGGAGGATGCAGAGGAATTGTAACCCATACAGCCCCTCAATCTAGTTGAGAATTTACAAATCAAAGTGAAATAATTACAAAAAAAAAATGCAAAGGATGTCAATGTGCTTTCAGAACGGCAAAAATTTTAAAACAATTCCTTTTGGTTTTTTTTCAGACAGGGTCTCACTCTGTTGCCCAGACTGGAGTGCAATGGCGCGATCTCAGTTCACCACAACCTCCACCTCCCAGGCTCAAGCGATTCCCCTGCCTCAGCCTCCAGAGTAGCTGGATTATAGGCAGGTGCCACTACTGCCAGCTAATTTTTGTATTTTTAGTAGAGACAGCGTTTCACTATGTTGGCCAGGCTGGTCTCAAACTCCTGACCTCACGAAATCCTTCTGCCTCGGCCCTCCCAAAGTGCCGGGATTACAGGCGTGAGCCACCATGCCCGGCCTAAAAACTATTTTTAATGCAATGGGGAGTTTGGGCAAGGGCTGGCTAAGTGACTTATCCAGGCATACATACTCAGCTAGTCTGTAGCACAGCCAGAATCAGAATCGAGGTCTTTGGTTTGGTTCAGGGCACTTTCCTATACACTATTTTGCCTCTTTCTTTATAGATAGGCCACAGAATGGAGAAATTTCAAGGTAGAAAGGTAGGAGTCGGCTGACGACTAAACATCCATCAAGTCAGATACATTGCCTCTGGAGTGATATTTATAAGTCAGGCTGTTTCCGTTTGAAGGCAGACTTCTATTTGTCAAGTATTGATTTCTGCACTCTTCAGGAATGCAGTAATTGTGGAGGCAGAGGTTCATTTCAGCTTTCCTCTGTAGACATGAACATCACTTAGCTTGGTACTGTGGAACATATTCTGCTTTTTTTTTTTTTTGGAGACAGAATCTCACTCTGTCGCCCAGGCTGGAGTGCAGTGGCACGATCTCGGCTCTCTGCAACCTCCACCTCCCAGGTTCAAGTGATTCTCCTGCCTCAGCCTCCTGAGTAGCGGGGATTACAGGCACGTGCCACCATGCCCAGCTAATTTTTTGTATTTTTAGTAGAGATGGGGTTTTACCGTGTTAGCCAGGATGGTCTCCATCCCCTGACCTCATGATCTGCCCAGCTCAGCCTCCCAAAGTGCTGGGATTACAGGCGTGAGCCACTGCGCCCGGTTGGTAGTAAATACTTTCTTTGGCTGAAGCCTTGCCCCTTACTCTGGCCTGCCAATCTGTGCCCTTAAGAGGACTCCCTCATCTCCCAAACCTTCACTGGTTGGCATTGCTAATCCTGGGGCCTGAGAGGCTGGCACGGAAGCTCTCTCTGCCCCAGATCCCAGGTCAGGGCACTGCTAGAAGAGGATAGAGAAGCCTGCAGCACTGGAGTACCACAAATTCCTGCTGCACTGACGCAGGCCAGTCCTGCTACCTATTCACTCGCTCCCCTTAGCAGCTTGTCCAAACATTGTTTTCTTCAAACTCCTGCCCTTCCTTCCCCAACCCCAACTGTGTAGAATCCAAATATTTCCACCTTAACAGCAAACAGGAGTGGGGTGCTGGGGAGATGGAGGAGATGGGGGAGGGAAACAGGGGAACCGTCTAGGGCTGCTGCCGTAGTATTTCATTGAAATATATTGAATCTAAAAATTCATATGAGGTTGGCTGCAGTGGGTTCACGCCATTCTCCTGCCTCAGCCTCCTGAGTAGCTGGGATTACAGGTGTCTGCCACCACACCCGTCTAATTTTTTGTATTCTTAGTAGAGACGGGGTTTCACTGTGTTAGCCAGGATGGTCTCAATCTCCTGACCTTGCAATCCGCTCGCCTTGGCCTCCCAAAGTGCTGGGATTACAGGCATGAGCCACCGCGCCCGGCCTCCTGTCTCTATTTAAAAAAAAAATTTATCTGGGTGTAGTGATGCATGTCTGTAATCCCACCTACTCAGGAGGCTAAGGCAGGAGGATCGCCTGAGCCCAAGAGCCAGGAGTTGGAGGCTGCAGTGAGCTATGATTGCACCACTGTACTCCAGCCTGGGTGACAGGGTGAGACCCTGTCTCAAAAAATATAAATACAAACAAAAGATAAGATGAATGTCTTGTTGTGTGAGGTTAAATGGGATAATGTATACAAGGTGCCTGATGGCCAGATGTGGTGGCTCACACCTGTAATCCCAGCACTTTGTGAGGCCAAGTAAGGTGGATCACGAGGTCAGGAGTTCGAGACCAGCCTGGTCAATATGGTGAAATCCCGTCTCTACTGAAAACACAAAAAATTAGCCGGGCATGGCTGGGCACAGTGGCTCACGCTGTAATTCCAGCACTTTGGGAGGCCAAGGAGGGCGGATCACGAGGTCAGGAGATCGAGACCATCCTGTTTAACACAGTGAAACCTCATCTCTACTAAAAATACAAAACATTAGCTGGGCGTGGTGGCAGACCCCTGTAGTCCCAGCTATTTGGGAGGGTGAGGCCAGAGAATGGTGTGAACCCGGGAGGCGGAGCTTGCAGTGAGCTGAGATTGCGCCACTGCACTCCAGCCTGGGTGACAGAGCAAGATTCCTCTCAAAAAAAAAAAAAAAAAAATTAGCTGGGCGTGGTGGTGGGTGCCTGTAATCCCAGCTACTTGGGAGACTGAGGCAGGAGAATTGCTTGAAACCGTAAGGCAGAGGTTGCAGTGAGCTGAGATTATGCCACTGCACTTCAGCCTCAGGGACAAGATGCGAGACTCCGTCTCATAAATAAATAAATAAATAAATAAATAAATAAATAAATGGTGCCTGACATGGGGAAGGGGCACAACAAATGTTCAGCCAGGGATGCTCCTAAATAAACATTTCATCTCAACACAAGAGCTCCTCTCAAAAGAGTAATTTCCCTTATGTAGCTTCTTGCAAAATGAGGACTTCTAATTTTTAGCCCAACAAAATCCAGATTTTATGTGATAAAGTTTTGGCAGTTCAGTTATGAAGTTTTCTGTTTAATTTTCTTGTTGATTCAGGATTAATTTGGCTACAAGATTCTTTTGGTTTCAACCTTTGGCGCTGAAAATCATTCTAAACTCTGAATCCGACGGGATGTACTGGCTCACGCCTGTAATCCCAGCATTTTGGGAGGCCAAGGTGGGCGGATCACTTGAGGTCAGCAGTTCAAGACCAGCCTGGCCAACACAGTGAAACCCTGTCTCTACTAAAAATACAAAACTTAGCCAGGTGTGGTGGCACATGCCTGTAGTCCCAGCTACTCGGAAGGCTGAGGCAGGAGCATCTCTTGAACTTGGGAGGTGGAGGCTGCAGCGAGCTGAGATCGACCCACCGCACTCTACCCTGGGCGAAAGAGTGACAGCTTGTCTCAAAAAAAAAAAAAAAAAAAAAACCCAAAACAGCCAGGTGTGGTGGCTCACGCCTGTAATCCCAGCACTCTGGGAGGCGGAGGAGGGCAGATCACAAGGTCAGGAAATCAAGACCATCCTGGCTAACAGGGTGAAACCCATCTCTACTAAAAATACAAAAAATTAGCCGGGCGTGGTGGCGGGCACCTGTAGTCCCAGCTACTCGGGAGGCTGAGGCAGGAGAATGATGTGAACCTGGGAGGCGGAGCTTGCAGTGAGCCAAGATCGCACCACTACACTCCAGCCTGGGCAACAGACGGAGACTCTGTCTCAAAAAAACAAAACAAAACAAACAAAAACAAACAAAAAAAACCACAACAACAAAAAACACCTGTCTGAATCTACTCTCTTGCTCTAAGTTCATTCTACTGAATACATTGTGTTTGCTTATTTATTTATTTATGTATTTTTATTTTAGAGAAAGGGTCTTGTTCTCTAAAATAGGCTGGAATGCAGTGGCCCGATTATGGCTCACTGCAGCCTTGACCACCTAGGTTCAAGTGATCATATCACTTCAGCCTCCAAAATAGCTGGTACTATAGGCTTGTGCTACCACACCTGGCTAATTTTAAAAGAAATTTTGTAAAGATGAGGTTTTGCTATGTTACCCAGGCCAGTCTTGACCTCCTGGGCCCAAGCCTCAGCCTCCCTGGAATTAGAGGAATGAACCACCTCGCCTGACCCTGGATTTGCTTTTTTTTTTTTCGAGACAGAGTCTTGCTCTGTTGCCCAGGCTAGAGTGCAATGGCATGATCTCGGCTCACTGTAACCTCCACCTTCTGAGTTCAAACGATTCTCCTGCCTCAGCCTCCCAAGTAGCTGGCATTACAGGCGCCTGCCACCATGCCCAGCTAATTTTTGTATTTTTAGTAGAGATGGGGTTTTGCCATGTTGGCCAGGCTAGTCTTGACTTCAAGTGATCCGCCAGCCTCAGCCTCCCACAGTGCTGGGATGACAGGCATGAGCCACTGAGCCCAGCCAGGATTTGCTTTTTGATTGTAGAGGGTATCAGGACACGTCAGGATGGAAACCTTCCCAAGGGAAAGCCGCCACAATCTACCATTGAATTGTAAATCAGGACACCATTGGGGCCAAAAAGTAACTCCAAGTAACCAGGCTCATAAGAGATTGATGCAATTAATGCAATTACTTGCATAGCAATTTATTAATTTATAATCAGGGTAGTGTTTCAAGGCCATAAAATATCAATGTATCCCATCCAGAAAAACCCCTTCCTTCTCCTAGAGGACAAAGAAATCATTAGCAAGTCGCTCGGTAGGCGTGGAGTCTGTCTTGAGGACCATTTTCCTGGGCCACGGTGAGGTCTGACAAAGCACCATTCTGCTAGCCAGGCTCCTACCAAATGTAGCATCTGGCAACCTCTGCATTTTTTTTTTTTTTAACCTCTGCATTTTGGAACTTCCTTTTCTTAGGGTCTTAATTGACCATTCTTCTTTGATTGACATCATTTTTATGTAGCCCACACTCCAATTCTCTGCCTACTTACTCCATTGTGATCACAAATCCAGTCCTGCCTTCCTCACGTTTCACTGGTAGGAATCTGTGTGTGGTCCTAAATTCTTCCTGCCTGCCCCAACTGGGAGCTCATCTCACTCTTCCTGTATGGGCTTGACTAGTTAATCCGCAGAAACAGCCATGTTTCCCTAATGGTCAAGTTCTTGGGCGCCCTTTGTAGATACTACCAAGTATTACCAAGAGGGACACTCGCTCAAACCATCACAAATGGATACCAGTGGCCAAAGAAAAGGTGTATGACTTAGAATCAATTCATATCAACCTCAACACGTATTTAAAGAATAGATTCCTCACATGAGTTTGTCACATTTATTTTTCTTTAAAAACTCAAGGCAGGCCGGGCGTGGTGGCTCACGCCTGTAATCTCGGCACTTTGGGAGGCCGAGGCAGGCGGATCACAAGGTCAGGAGATCAAGACCATCCTGGCTAACAAGATGAAACCCCATCTCTACTAAAAAAATACAAAAAATTGGCCAGGTGTGGTGTCAGGCGCCTGTAGTCCCAGCTACTCGGGAGGCTGAGGCAGAAGAATGGTGTGAACCCAGGAGGCGGAGCTTGCAGTGAGCTGAGATCACGCCACTGCACTCCAGCCTGGGCGGCAGAACGAGATTCCAACCAAAAAAAAAAAAACTCAAGGCAGGTAACATTTTTGTTCATCAAGGCATTCAGTTAAGATGGCAAATTGAGTTTTGTAGATATTACTTTTTTTTTTAACTTAAAAATTTTTTTTTGACCGGGCATGTTGGCTTACACCTATAACCCCAGTAGTTTGGGAGCCCAAGGCAGGCGGATCACCTGAGGTCAGGAGTTTGAGACCAGCCTGGCCAATATGGTGAAACCCTGTCTCTACTAAAAATACAAAAACTGGCCAGGTGTGGTGATGGGTACCTATAATCCCAGCTCCTAGGGAGGCTGAGGCAGGAGAATCGCTTGAGTCCACGATACAGACTTTGCAGTGAGCCAGGATGTGCCACTGCATTCCAGCCTGGGCGACAAGAATGAAACTCTGTCTGAAAAAAAAAATAAAAAGGAAAAGAAAGAAAAAATAAAGTAACTTTTTTTTTTTTTTTGTAGAGAGGAGGTCTCAATATATTGCCCAGACTGGACTTGAACTCCTCAGCTCAATCACTCCTCCTACCTCGGCCTCCCAATGTGCTGGGATTACAGGCATGAGCCACCATGTCCAGCCAGCAAAGATATGACTTCTAAAAGTACAGACTCTTGACAAAATTCTACATTGTTTCTCTAGCTCACTACCTATACCTTCGCCTCTTGGGTTTTTATCTAATTACATTTAAATGCTCTGCTCTTATTTTCTGCTTGTGTTTAGCTCCTTCTGACTGTGTTTTCCTCAGTCTCGATTCGTTATTTTCATCCTTTGCGCCTGTTTTTACGACTCTATGATGGAGACTTCTCACAATCCCTCTCATTTTTTTTTCACACCTCTATTTCTTTTTCTTCTCTCTTCATCTCTGGGTTCCTGCCTCTTCTTTGTTCTTCCTTTGGATATTCAATTTTTTTTTTTTTGACATGGAGTCTCACTCTGTCACCCCTGCTAGAGTGCAGTGGCACGATCTCGGCTCACAACAACCTCGGCCTCCCAGGTTCAAACGATTCTCCTGCCTCAGCCTCCTGAGTAGCTGGGATTACAGGCACCTGCCACCACGCCCGGCTAATTTTTGTACTTTTAATAGAGACGAGGTTTCACTATGTTGGCCAGGCTGGTCTCGAACTCCTGACCTCAGGTGATCCGCCCGCCTCAGCCTCCCAAAGTGCTGGGATGACAGGCGTGAGCCACCGCGCCCGGCCTGGATATTTATTTATTTATTTATTTATTTTGAGATGGAGTCTCGCTCTGTCGCCCAGGCTGGAGTGCAGTGGCCAGACCTCGGCTCACTGCAAGCTCCGCCTCCCGGGTTCACGCCATTCTCCTGCCTCAGCCTCCCGAGTAGCTGGGACTACAGGCGCCCGCCACCTCACCCGGCTAGTTTTTTTTGTATATTTTAGTAGAGACGGGGTTTCACCGGGTTAGCCAGGATGGTCTCGATCTCCTGACTTCGTGATCCGCCCGTCTCGGCCTCCCAAAGTGCTGGGATTACAGGCTTGAGCCACCGCGCCCGGCCGGCCTGGATATTTAAATCATTCTGCGCCCTCCTCCATTTTTTTCTCTCTGTGATTCTCTTTGTCAGCTCCTTTGCCTATATTTGCATCTCAGTTGACACCCCTGATTCTGACTCGTCCTTACCTTCCTACCAGTCTCTGCTGACCGGTTACTGTCAGCCTGTGTCATTAGGTTTGCATTGCAGCTGTTTGTCCTTTGTCTTTCTGCCTGCCTCCAAGTCCCCGTATCTCCCGGTCTCTTTCGTCGGTGAATCTTCCCACTGACTGCCTCCTCCGCCTTCTGCTCTTCCGCTTCTCAGCTCCCCGGACTCATCCCCCCTCTTCTCTGTGCCCACCTCTCCTCTTGCTCTTCTGATCTCTCTATCTGCCAGTATTTCCTCCATCGCTCCTGAGCCTGGGTGTTCCTCCTTGTCACTCACTCTATTTCCTTTATTTTCTTTTGAGACGGAGTCTCGCTCTGTCGCCCAGGCTGGAGTGCAGTGGCCGGATCTCAGCTCACTGCAAGCTCCGCCTCCCGGGTTCACGCCATTCTCCTGCCTCAGCCTTCCGAGTAGCTGGGACTACAGGCGCCCACCACCGCGCCCGGCTAATTTTTTATATTTTTGTAAAGACTGGGTCTCACCGTGTTAGCCAGGATGGTCTCGATCTCCTGACCTCGTGATCCGCCTGCCTCGGCCTCCCAAAGTGCTGGGATTACAGGCTTGAGCCACTGCCCCCGGCCCTTTTTTTTTTTTTTTCTGAGACAGAGTCTGGCTCTGTCGCCCAGGCTGGAGTGCAGTGGCTTTAGCTCACTGCAAGCTCCACTTCCCGGGTTCAGGCCTTTCTTCTGCCTCAGCCTCCTGAGTAGCTGGGACTACAGGCACCTGCCAGCACGCCCAGCTAATTTTTTGCATTTTCAGTAGAGACAGGGTTTCACCGTGTTAGTCAGGATGGTCTGGATCTCCCGACCTCGTGATCCGCCCGCCTCGGCCTCCCAAAGTGTTGGGATTACAGGCGTGAGCCAGCGTGCTGGGCTGACTCACTCTAGTTCACTGTCTAGACTCTGGGTGCCTTTCAGCCTTGGGGTCTCTTCTTGTTGGCCTTTATTTCTATTTTTCTGGTCCTTTTTGTTTATAACCATTTTATCAGTTCTGTGACTTTGGTGTCTCTCAGGATCTATGACAGCCTTTCTCCATATTTCTGCTAAGGCCTGTCTCTTTTGCCCTCCATCCCTTTTTGCCTCTGTCACCTCTATGCGAATAATCCTTCTGTCTTTCTATCTGTCGCTCAATCTATGTATGTCTGTCTCTGTCATTCTTTGTGTCTTTCTGTACTTCCGCTTCTTAGCAAGGTTTTTTTGAAGACAATCTTCCTGTCTCTTGCTTTTGCTCATGTACCTTTTCTGTGGATGGCTAAGGGTTGCCTCTCTGAGTCCATTGTTTAGTAGAACAGCCTTAATCTGCTCGGCACTTCCATCACCTGGATGTTCTGGGAAGGAAGGGGTCTTGTTCAACAGAAAAAAAACACAGCGGAAGCAGCAGGGAGGAAGAGCTTATGACTGAATCTCAGAAAAGGTCCAGCTCTTCCTTTTTTTTTTTCTTTTGAGACGGAGTCTCACTCTGTTGCCTAGGCTGGAGTGTAGTGGCACGATCTCGGCTCACTGCAACCTCTGCCTCCTGGGTTCAAGCGATCCTCCTGCCTCAGCCTCCTGAGTAGCTGGGATTACAGGCACCTGGCTAATTTTTGTATTTTTAGTAGAGACAGGGTTTCACCATGTTGACCAGGCTGGTCTTGAACTCTTGACCTCAGGTGATCCTCCCATCTTGGCCTCCCAAAGTGCTGGGATTATAGGCGTGAGCCACCGCACCTGGCCAGAAGGCCAGCTATTCCTTTATCCTCCTGCAGCCTTCTCTTACATGCTCTGCCTCTGCCCTCATTCTTCCATGAAAGCCTGGGCCTGGGAAAACTCAGTACTGGGCACCCAAGTGGGTGCTTGAGTTCCTTCTGTGATTCTGGACTTCAGTGCCATCCTAAGAAGACAGACCTAGCCCTGTGTTCATTCCTCTAAGAATCCGAATTGTCTTTGAAAAGTCAAAAGAGAGGCCAGGCGCGGTGGCTCAAGCCTGTAATCCCTGCACTTTGGGAGGCCGAGGCGGGCGGATCACGAGGTCAGGAGATCGAGACCATCCTGGCTAACACGGTGAAACCCCCGTCTCTACTAAAATACAAAAAAAATTAGCCGGGCGCGGTGGCGGGCACCTGTAGTCCCAGCTACTCGGGAGGCTGAGGCAGGAGAATGGTGCGAACCCAGGAGGCGGAGCTTGCAGTGAGCCGAGATTGTGCCACTGTACTCCAGCCTGGGAGACAGAGTGAAGACTCTGCCTCAAAAAAAAAAAAAAAAA
>NC_037684.1:58114667-58128215 GCF_003255815.1 Theropithecus gelada
AAAAAAAAAAAAAAAAAAAGAAAAAGAAAAAGAAAAAACAAAAGAAAAAAAAAACGAAAAGTCAAAAGAAACCAAAAAAATTAAAAAAATTTAAAAAATTAAAAGGACACAGTAGGACCAGGGTTAAGTAGAAAAACAGGAGTGTGTGCTGGGCGTAGTGGCTCACATCTATAATCCCAGCACTCTGGGAGGCCGAGGCGGGTGGATCACTTGAGGTCAGGAGTTCAAGACCAGCCTGGACAACATGGTGAAATCTCTCCACCAAAAAATACAAAAATTAGCTGGGCTTGGTGGTGCATGCCTGTAGTCCCAGCTACTTGGGAGGCTAAGGCAGGAGAATCACTTGAACCCAGGAGGCTGAGGTTGCAGTGAGCTGGAATCGTGCCACTACACTCCAGCCTGGGTGACAGAGTGAGATTCTATCTCATAAAAAAAAAAAAGAAAGAAAGAAAGAAAGAAAAACAGGAGTGTGGCTTTGAGAACCAGAAATATTAGCAGCAATTGCTGTGGCCCAGGTTCTGTCTCTTGGCAACTATCACGTCCATCTCTGCCGGGACAGATAGCACCTCCTCTACCTTCCTCCCCCTGCCAGAATTTGGTTATAGGTGAGATCTCTTTTCTCTGTCCCTACTCGCCCCATACCAGATCTCTCTGATCCTAGTGGGACTTCACCTTCCCCGATATGTCCCTGGGTTAAAGCAAAGAGCTTCTGTCTCCACTGGCAGTTTCTTCCAGCTGCATGCCTCCTGCCACCCTTTACTGACAGATCTGGCTGTACTTCTTGAGTTTATTTGCTGGAAAGGGCACTCATCTGATGACGGATTTCAGTGAACAGAAACCCAGGTTCCCACCCATCCAACATCAGCATTTCTTCTTAGATCCTAGCAAGGGGAAGGGATGTGAGTTAGCCGGAAGAGAAACTGAGATGCTGATGAGCCAGTCTGGCCCTCACCCCGATGGCGGACTGTGCATGGAAGACCCTCATCTCCTTGTCCTGGTCCCACCTCCCCCAGCGAGGGGCCAATGGCTTTTCTCTAGTCTTTCAGGCTGAGAGTGGAATTGTCCCTGGTGACAGGTCCATCGTCACGACGTGTCCTGGTCCCCCTGGTTTTCTCGTGCCCAGGGCTGGGTGGATGGGTTCGAGACTGCAGGACATCATTGACCAGAATGCGGATCCCTAATACGATGCTCATGACGCCCACAGTGACCAGCCCAATTCCACCCAGGGTGACCAGAGCAAGAGGAACCTGGTGGCGCTGCCGGAATAGCCACAGACTCATCCACCCCAGCGGGACCAGGCGGAAGAGGGCCAGGGTGGCCAAGGAGGCCCAGCTGGTCATGCTGAAGGCCAGGGATGGGGCCTGGCGAGAGAGCAACAGCAGCTTCCGCAGGTGCAAGCAGGCAGAGTTCAACTCCAGGAGCAGAGACACCATGGAGAAGCCCACGTAGTGGCCAGACAGAACAGCGGTGCTGAGGCAGCTCACCACCTGGGAGCCAGGGTCACAGGTCAGAGGACCCCCCACAACCTGCCAGCCATCATGTCCCAATAACCCAGGCCTTAAGAGAGGCTTCCGTGCACTCTGTGGGACTCCCCAAACACCTGACCTTTATGCTTTTACCTTTATCCTGGGGCCCTAAGCAGCCTTGAAACAAGCCTTCCATAGATGGAGCCAGGATTGGCCCAGGGAGGGGCTGTCTCATCCCCTAACACCCTTTAACTTCCCATTCCTGGGCTTTCTTTTCTTTCTTTCTTTTTTTTTTTTTTTTTTGAGACGGAGTCTCACTCTGTCACCAGGCTGGAGTGCAGTGGTGTGATCTTGGCTCACTGCAACCTCCGCTTCCCTGGTTCAAGAGATTCTCCTGCCTCAGCTTCCCGAGTAGCTGGGACTACAGGCGCCCGCCACCTCACCCAGCTAATTTTTGTATTTTTAGTAGAGACGGGGTTTCACTGTATTAGTCAGGATGGTCTCGATCTCCTGACCTCGTGATCCACCTGCCTCGGCCTCCCAAAGTTCTGGGATTACAGGCGTGAGCCACCGCACCCGGCCTAGGGCTTTCATACCGCATACCCACACCCTATACTAGGGCACCCCCTTTTCAGAAAAGCTCCATATTCCACATTTCTGTGATCAACTGCACACCGGTGGGGGGACCCAAACTCCTTAGGCTCACATGGTGGGTGCCCTTGTATGGTGGGTGCCCTGGCATGGTGGGTGCCCTTGGATGGTGGGTGTCTGGACTCCCCAGCTGTGGCCAGCAGCCACCTCCTCCCCCTAACTCAGCCTAAGACTGGGGAGCCAAGCACCAGCTAGGGGCAGAGACTCTGTGGGAAATGATAGGATAGAAAAATGAAGAGAGGGCCAGGGGTGGTGGCTCATGCCTGTAACCCTGTCACTTTGGAAGGCTGAAGTGGGTGGATTACCTAAGGTCAGAATTTCGAGACCAGCCTGGCTAACATGGAGAAACCCCATCTTTACTAAAAATATAAAAATTACTTGGGTGTGGTGGTGGGTGCCTGTAATTCCAGCTACGTGGGAGGCTGAGGGAGGAGAATTGCTTGAACCCCGGAGGCGAAGGCTGCAGTGAGCCGAGGCTGAACCACTGGACTCCAAATTGGGTGACAGAGTGAGACTCTGTCTCAAAAAAAAGAAGAAAGAGGAGAGACTGGGAAGCTCAGGTTGGACAGGACTCCCTCCTCCCTCCTGTCTGGCTTCTCCCCTCAGTCTCACCACCAAATGATGACAGAGAAGATCCCAGGTCTTGCCCAAGGTCTGGTTCCGCAGCAGGTCAGCTCCGTCTGCCAGGAAGTAACCTGTGGGCATGGGGGTAGGGGTTAGGCTGCTTCAGAGCCTGGGCAGCTTAGAGAGGATTTCCAGCTCCCCCCGCCCCGCCCCGCCCCGCCCCTCTCCCAGTTCTTAGGTTTCCCTTGGTAAAAGCTTCAGGAACGTTTAACCCCCACGCGGGAGGGGAATGGACCTCGAAGGACAGCAGAAGCTGCCCCCCGCACCCCCCGTCGCCCCACCGGCCCAGCCTTCCCTGCAGACTTACCCACAGACACGGCCACCAGCACCAGGGCCCAGCTCGGGTGGCCATGGATGGGGTCGGCGGCCATCTGAGGGTGCAGTGACAGGCTGGGGTATGGAGGGGGAAGGGAGGGGCATGGTTAGCCTCTCCAGGCCCTGACCCCGCTCTCTCTGTGGGCGCCCCCACCCCAGTCTCAACTCTGGAGACGCCCGCCGGGTCTCCCGGCCTCAGCCTCCCACCCCTCGCCCTCGCCCGGTGCGCCTCGAACCCCCAAGCCCGCACCCGAGCAGTGCCCCGGCCCCCGAGAGCAGGCTGTGCGCCAGGGAGACGCAGAGGTTCCGCCACTGCCAGCGGTCCCGAGCGGCCAATTCCGGCGTGGGCAGCCGCCGCAGCCCCCAGTGCAGCCCTCGGAACGCGAGGAAGGAGGCGCCGGCCACCAGGAGCCCCGGGGGCGCCATGGCCCGGCAGCGGTTGGGGGGGCGGGGGGTCCAGGTCTCTCCGCTTGGTGCCCGCACTCTCGGCCAGGACTGGAACCCGCTTTCCTGCAGGGCTGGGCCCCCGGCTCCCCTCCCCGCCCCGCCTTCGAAATCCGCAGGAACTTTTCCCTGCTCGTCCACGCCCCATCCCTCGGCTGCGCGGTGATTGGAGCAGCCGTGGGGCCACCACCCCCGGAGCCTTGGCCACCGATTGCGTCCCGCCCCAGCCAGGGGAGCGGTTCGGGGGCTCCGGACCCTGGAGCTCGGGGGGCCTCCAGGATGTTCACCAATAGGGTTCCTCCCCAGCTCCAGGCGTCCTGAAGCACTGGAGTTGCAGACCTGGGTCTCCAGTCTAACCTCACCTGACACTCCCGGGCCCCGCCCGCGAACCTCGACCTCCTCCTCCGGCTCCAGAGCCTTTCACCTACTGAGCGTCACCGCCACCCACCGCCACACCCTGGAAGGCAGAGGCCAGCGCAGCCCACACGTGCCTGCCCGAGTCTGGCCGCCGCCCCCACTTCCCTCCCAGCATCCGTGGGGAGGGGGCACCCCACTTTCTTGGAGCCACCCCTTCTGCCTCCTGAGGTTTCCAGGCCTTTAACATATCCCAGAAAACCTGTAATTCCAGCAGTTCTGCTCCCCGCTTCCACAACCCCCAGGAGCCCCCATGTTGGAGAAGCGACGCACTGGGCCCCGCCCTGACCCCCAGCACTGTTTTTGGCCCTACAGAGGAGCCTCTTTAGGAAGACGAGGCAAAAGGGAATCGCTGGCCGCCGGTCTTGAAAAGCACTCCCCTTCCCCAAGGGCCTGGTACCTGTTGGGTAGGTAGAGTATCTAACAATCCAAGGGCAAGGAAAGGTAACACAGGGTCCCTTCAAGGCTGGGACAGAGTCAGAAGAGAAAAACAGATCTGTCCTACTCTCAGTAGCAGGGCTGTTAAGATTCTAAAACCCTCCAGCCTTAAGAGGAAAAGTCTCCCCCAGCCCCTCACCACCTGAAGAGCCCCAGGTTTGTACTGCTTTCCTTCCACCTTACTCCACTCCACACCTCTTCAGCTAGCAGTCAGCCAGCAATTCAGAGCTGTTGCCTGCAGGCTGAGAGGAAGGATTCCAGCTACTTCAAAGAATTAAGTTCATAGACGAAGAGGCATCCCAACCAAACCTTCTCACCAAAAAGCTGAGGTCTTCCCTTCATTCTTCTACCCCCACTTCTCCAAAGGTTTAAATAATAACACCAATCTCTTAAATTATATTTATTATAGGAAAGCAATACACAATTAATGTAGAAAATTTGGAAATTACAGAAAAACTAAAGATGAAAATTTCAGTGACTTTGTTCCGCCATCCAAAGATAACCACTAAACAATTTTTAGCATGCCTTTCGTCTTTTTTATCTGCTCTACGTATACAAGTATACACCCATACTTTAAAAGACAAAATTGAGATCACATAACATGCACTATTTTTACAACCTTTTAATATTCAAGGAGTATTTTTCTTTCAGTCAGATGTTCTTTTACATGACTTTTAATGTCTGTGCAGTACCCCACCATTTGGATAGAGATACAGTAATTTCCCTAAGCAAAATCCCCTACTGCAAACTTTCATTACAGCAGAAAAGGAATGAATTCCCAACCAAACCATTGCTTCCCATTTTTCTCCATTGCAAAGCTGGGATGAACATCTTATCACTAACTAAATCCTTAATTATTTTCTTAGGATAAATTCCCAAAGATAGAATTCATAGGTCAAAGGACGTGGAGCTTTTAGGCTACATGACACATATTACCCAACCGCCATCCAGGAAGCCTGCACCGATGTATACAATGTATACTCCCACGCGCAATATATGGCAATGTCATTTCAGTAGTCTCTTTGCCAGTATTGGGTCTTATTTTTTTCTGTTATGGTTTGCTAAGGGAAAAATGCTTTCAGCTCTATTTGCCTTTCTTTAATTACTAATGAAGCATACATTTTTTTCATGGTTTTATCCATTCCGATTTCTTTTATGAATTTCCTGTGTATGTCCTTTCGCAGATGGCTCTTGGTCCTTGAGGCTGCTTACATAAACATTACAGGCTGGGCGGAGGTGGAAGTAGGGCGGTGAAGCCACAGGGCACTGCACTATGGTGCCACATCTTGGAGGCAGAAAGCCTGGAGAGAAATGGTGATCAAAGGAGGAGAGGGCTGGAGGCTTGCCGTCGATGGAGGCTGGCTGTCCTCCCTCCTTTTAGGGTGCTCCTGGCCTTTATGGGCTCCCCTGTTGGATGCCCAAGTAGGACCCTGTGCTCTCCAGGCCTGGTCCTTCACTGGTCTCCACATTTCCAGGCTCCCTTTCCTCACCTCTGCTCCATGATGGGTGAAGATGGCAGAGGCACATGCGAAGGCTGGAGGGAGACGCTGTGGCCAGTGAAGCAAGAAGAAAGGACGGAGGCAGTGTCCAGGAATAGAGTGACCTTTGTTGCAGCCTATGCGTCTATCCCCTCCTCTCTACCACTGTCCCACTCAGCTTGGCTGCAGAAGGGCAGGGTTCCACAGTCTACTCTTCTCCATATCCTTGAGTTTTTCACAAGCGGAGGATAAGATACAGCTCCCTGCACATCTCCTCCCACCAAATCGAACAGACAGCTTCCTGTAGCCACTGGGTGAGAATGGATCAGGGCTGGAGGGGGCAGGTTTACACTGCCTGATATCCAGAAGGAGGTCACATCCCACAACCCACCTCCCCTGCTTGCTGCAGGGGAGAATTTCCTGTCTGCACAGGCCTGAGCTGGGGATCACACACCACCTTAGAAAGCAAAGTGAGGAAAGAAACAGGGCAGCGGCAGTTAGAATCCCACCAAGGGGCTGCTGTCCTGCTTTGGATATCAGGGGAAGCCTTGGGCCACCCTTGCATGGGGGGACATCGTGGAGAGGCGAGCTCCTCCTAGCTCCTTGCATTGGTCTAACTCTAACCCCCTCCTCCAGCTTCCCATTACCCCGCCCAGCTCCTGGGTGATGGTGTCAGGGATGGGGGAGGGACAACAGCTTATGTGAAAAGGTGTGTGTTCCCACCCACAGCGGCGCGAGAGCCCAGGTGGGCTTCTGACTCCCTCACGTACACTCATCTGTCTGGCTGCCCATCTCACAGGTGGAGAAACTGAGACAGGAGGTCTAAGGGTCTCAGACACAGGTAAGCGGCCGGGAATCGAGAGTCTGGGCCAGCCTAAGGAAATGCAGGGAAAAATAAGAGCAGAGGGATGATCCTCACACCCGGGTTCAGTGTCCCTTTTCCTGGAAGAGTGGGCTTACTTTCGGACCTCATCTGGAAAGGCCAGTGGGGAAGAATGAGAGACACGGAAGGAGGGTCAAGAAGGAAGTCGGGGAGACAGAGTGTTCTCTCCACTTCTTCCCACTGTCACACAAAGACCAACTAACCTGGGCTTGTTTGAGCCTTCTACTCCTCAATTCAGCCAGTGTCTCTAATCTAAAACCGCTCCTTGCTGGGCCAATCTGGGCAAAGGCTCTCCAGCTTTCCCAAAACGTATCATCAACCCTGCTGTTCGGACCTTCCCAGCCCATTTCTGTCACCTTCCAGATGACGGGGAAAGCGGCTCCTCCTCCTCCTCGAAGCCAGGGGCAGAGGGCAACAGTTCTTCAACTGGCAGCTTTAGCTGGGTCAGGACATAAAGCTTGCCACTGAAGAACTACTGCGGCTCAGCCAGGTGAGGGTGTGAGAGGAACAGGCTCCTAGGGGAAAGGGAGGGAAAATGGGAAAGATCTGAGCAGGGCATGTTGCTGCCACGCTGACCCACTCACTGGCCATCAGGGTCCTGCCCCAGTAGACCTTTGAGATTCTAATGAAGGGTTGCAGCTCTGATGTGGGCCTGCAGAACCTGTTAGCCTCAGTGAGCAGCAAGAGGCAGCTGTAAACAGACTTCCCTTACTCTTCTTTCCAGAACTGGAGTCTAGAGAAACCCAGTCCTGCTCTCAGCCACCCCTGCCCTAGCAGCCCCCGGGGGCCCAGCCTCCTCAGCATTCAGACAGGGCAGAGCCCGAGACCCTGGACACACCCCACCAGCACGCAGGTACTAGAAGTGTGGTACCTCAGGTCCAGAAATATGAGTTCAGTCATCAGCCCAAATGACTTGTTCCCAGGGAGTTCAGCTGGAAGGAGAGTTCTGGGGGCCTGGATTGGGGAAGAGTGAGGAAGGGAGGAGGCCTAGCGTTTGAAAGAAGGTCAGCAGAGGCCCAGGGGCTGTGAGGGGCGGGCAGGGGACCACAGGCTGGAGAGGAGGGAGGTGTGGGCAGGGTGGCTGGGGCTGTGAGGGGCGGGCAGGGGACCACAGGCTGGAGGGGAGGGAGGTATGAGCAGGGTGGCTGGGCAGCTTCCCCAGGACTCTCGGATGCCAGGCATTCCGCTTGCGCATTCCGGGTACATCTGGTATGAATTCCAGGCTGTCTGCCGGCCCCTCCATGTCTGAACTTTGTTCCAAGTTCCAAGCCCCGCCCCCACAGTTCCAACGCATGAATCAGCAGGAAAAGCCGGGCCCTGCAGCATGGCCCAGGGAGGGGGCTGGGGGCGTGGCAGGCTCGGGGGATGTGAGCTGGGGAGGGCGGGTCTCTGCTGACACTCAGTCCAAGGGCATGGCCCACGCCAGGCTGAGGGGCCAAGGCGGTCTTGCCTTGGAATTTCTATACTCAGAGGGTAAGAAAGATTGGGGGATACGGGGTGCGGTTCAAATTCCGAAACCCTCTTGGGAGGCATGAACTTTGTGTATCTTCCTTCCCCTGGGTGACCAGTCCAACTCCGTCCGACCTTCCTCTGTCTGAGATAGCTCTGTTCAACTCAGAGGAGTCAGCAGCTGCTGAGAGTCTATGCCAAGCAGGTGCCCTTGGCTGCAGGGCGGGGTGGGCCCAGGGCACTGACCCTCTGACCAGCTGCTCCATCAACCCTCTGGCACTCTGACAGCTCCTAGCCCAGTCTGACAGCCAGGATGACAGGCCAAAGGAGTTGGAGGCTGGAACCAGGACCGGAGGGAGGTGGGGGCGACAGCCTCGCCGGAGGCCATGGGGAGGGGCCAAGAGTTGGCCGGGAGGTGGGGAGAGAGGGAGCCCAGTGATGACTAACCCAGGCGCCCCACCCAGCCAGCCGGCTTCCCAGGCAGTCAGGGCCAGGCCTGGGCTAGGGGCCTCACAACCGGACAGGCTGGGGGGAGGTGCAGAGGTGACCTTCTCTCGGCCCAAGACGGCCAGTTAGTCTGGGGAGGGGGGGTTAGAGTTTCCAGGCCCTCCTCTTGCCCTCTTTCCCCCGCCCAACCGCGGTGAAACCCTAACCTTTGGGTTGCATAAGGCCCCGGCACCGCCGCCCCCTACTCCTCTCCCCTCCCCCCTTACATAACATCCCCTGGAGGGAACGAGAGGAGGGGCCGGCCCGCCCAGCGACCCCTTCCCTGCCAGGGAGCTGAACTGGCGCCGAACTGGCTCTGACCCAGTGAACGCCGACAGAGGCAAAGCACCTCCCCGCCGCCCGCTCGGGGGGTCCAGAACCTCCCCAGGCTAGATGGCCGGCCCCTGTATCCTCAGACCGCGGGCCGCCGGGTGAGCCGCCCCCGGCCCTCCGGCCCCTCGGCTCCCCCCACCCCGCCACTCCGCCAGCCCTTCCGCCACCACTCCCGTCCCGGACTCTTTCCTCAGAGCTCCTGACACACTAACCCGGCCAGTCCAGGCCCCTCTTCCCGAAGCGCCCCTGCCCCCGCCGCCCCCTCTCTCCTCCCCGGAAGGGCAGGGTGTGGCCGCCCGGACCCCACTTTCACCCTCCATCCCGTTACCGCGGTTCCCCGCTGCGTGACCGGATGGCCAGCTCACACCCACCTGGTGCTGGGTGTGGGGGTTGCTGCGCAGAGGGGAGCAAATCACTGCGTCCTCTCCCCACGGCCGGCGGCGCTGTCTCTTCACGGCGCCCAGCACACACCGGCTCCAGGCTCCGATCAGCTGGCGGCGTCGTGACGCACGAGCTGCGAATGCACCGTCCGGGGCCAATCACCGCCCACTGCTGGGCAACGTGGCCACGCCCACCCGGGGGCGCCGGGGCCTCGCCCTGGTCCCGCCTCTCCAGGCGCCCTGGCTCTGATTGGCAAGGAGGCCACCCTTTTGCCGGGCGGAATTGCACCAAGCCCCGCCCACCCACTCACGAGCCGGCCAATAGACGGAAAGGCGTGGCCCAGCCCTTCGCGTCAGCGACCCGCTTGGAAAAGCGCTACGTCAAACGAGAGTCCTAAAGAGCAGGCGAAAGTCACGGCGTCTGCGTTTGCAATGCATGCTGGTCCGTGTAGTTCTCAGCCCGACACCCTCCTTCCCAGAACCCAGTGCGCTCTGTGAGTTGGCATTTTTAAACTGAGCTCGGAATCCGGCCCAGGGAAGTCCTTAAAGGGCGACAGCCCCTCCTTGTTGGAGCTGTGAGTGCTTCTTTTAGACATCTCCCAAACTGGCCGGCCTCGGCGGGACGCTATAGCTCTTTAAGGAAAGGCGGCGCGGACCAAGGAGCAGGCGTGGACAGAGAGTCAGCCCCCAGGGTAGCAGAGGCTGCAGTTGGAGAGCTATCGAGGCCTTTTGGAGGAGGGAGGATGCTCACCTCGCCCAGCCCAGCTTTCACTGGAGAGACCCAGCCCACTCCTCCTGGGGGCCCCTCCTAACCAGAGGAGGCTTTTTTCTGGGATGTCTCTTCCCAGTCCCAGAAGAGCCCCCAGAGCCTCCCAAGAGGTAGCTTTCTAACAATAGATTCATAGCACAGTCCTCACCTTAGGGTGCAGGGAGGGCTTCTGGTCAGAAATTAGGGGATGGGCCATGCCAAAGTGCAAATGGTCAGCAATCGCATCCTCTTATTAACCCCCATTCAGTCCCGCCCTCCAAAGCTCTTCACTGACTCAGGCCTACTTAGGGAAGAGATTTCGAAGGTGGAGACCAATGAGCAGACTGCTCCTTCCCCAGGGGCCAATCAGAGTCTCGATGAGCGGGGGATGGGCAAAAACTGAAATGAACCCAATGACTTGGCAAAAGCTGTTGGTCGGCTTTTTTAAAGGGGCAAGCCTACCCCACCTTATCACTCCGCGCAAGCCCCAGAAAGAGGAACATGTGGACTGAAATCCATGCCTTTTCCTTCAGCTCCAAATAAGGGCTGAGAGTAACTGAGCAGGAGAGACGAGCCTGGAGGGTGAGATCCTTCCCTCTGTTAAATACGCTCTCCATCAGGTAATTGATAAAGTTCCTTGGAGCTCCAGAATTCTGAGCCTGCGTTCAGGACATTGCGCCTTTAAGGAAACTTCCTGCCTTGCGCCCCAGTAACAGCTGATTGTTGGAAAGTGTGACCTCAGGGGACGAATCAGCTGTTACCACATCCTCCTCCTTGCTTACCCTCCTCCATCCCCCTATCCACCCTCATGGGTGGTGAAGGAAAGAACATGGGGGATGTGATTGTATGATCTTTCTTTTCCCCTATCACTCCAAGACTGTCTACCCCCAACCCCAACCCGAACCCCGCTCTACTCCTTAGTTCTTCAGAGGCTCTGGGCTTGGAAAGAGGTATTTCCTGTTAGCATAGTCAATTCAGACTCTCTGGTCTAGATCCTCCCTGGTCTAGGGGGAGGCCAGTATTGGGGAGGTCCAGAATGGTTGCTGGCGCCAGGGAGGGTATAGTGAACCCGAGGACCAAGCCTGGGGAGGAGGAATGGCTATGGGAAGCAAACTTGCAGTTCAGAACGCTGTTTCCCAGGCCAGCCGCCCCCTACTTCCTACTCAAGTTGCCCTATTCCTCCGTGGGCTGATAGGATCTTCCTGGTTTTGCCCATTTACTCCACTTATTTTATTTATTTTTTTATTTATTTATTTATTTAGAGACGGAGTCTCGCTCTGTCGCCCAGGCTGGAGTGCAGTGGCGCAATCTTGGCTCACTGCAAGCTCCACCTCCTGGGTTCACGCCATTCTCCTGCCTCAGTCTCCCGAGTAGCTGGGACTACAGGTGCCCGCCACCACGCCCGGCTAATTTTTTTGTATTTTTAGTAGAGACGGGGTTTCACCGTGTTAGCCAGGATGGTCTCGATCTCCTGATCTCATGATCCACCCACCTTGGCCTTCCAAAGTGCTGGGATTACAGGCGTGAGCCACCGCGCCCAGCCTATTTTATTATTATTATTATTATTATTTTTGAGACAGTCTCGTTCTGTTGCCCAGGCTGGAGTGCAGTGACGCTATCTCGGCTCACTGCAACCTCCACCTTCCGGGTTCAAGCGATTCTCCTCCTTCAGCCTCCCGAGTAGCTGGGACTACAGGCACACACCACCACTCCCGGCTACTTTTTGTATTTTTAGTAGAGATAGGGTTTCACCATGTTGGCCAGGCTGGTCTCGAACTCCTGACCTCAGGTGATCCACCTGCCTTAGCCTCCCAAAGTGCTGGGATTACAGGTGTAAGCCACTGTGCCCTGCCACATTCACTCCACTTCTAACTGTTCTCAGCTGCCACCTGGTCCCTGGGCCACTCCATTTTTGGCTTTCAGCAGTGCCCTGCCCACATGGCCACCCCCCACAGCAAGGGTCCTAATTGCTTAAGGGCTGCAGGTGGGACATGTTGGTCCCAAAAGCCAGCATCTTTGGCTGGGAAGTGCTGCAGGAATACCCAGGTAAATATTTTGCCCCGATCCTGCGTTGGGAGTCAGGGTCACTCCAGGACAAGCTTAGTGTGAAGTCCTAGGACTGACTTGGCAAGGCAGGGAGAAATTGAGCAGGGCCCTGGCCAAACGTGGAAGAAAACGAAGCCTCACCAGCGGCCCTTATTCTCCATTATCCCGAGCATAGAAATCCCATCCCTTTCCCGCTCACGGCCCTTGGGGTGACCCTTTTCCATTTTGTTCTGAACACTGACCCCACCCCCAAGGCCAGAAGCACAGGCTTTGAGTCCAGGGTTTCTCCACCTCAGCACCCACTGGCATTTGAAGTAGAATAATTTCTTGTGGGAGGGCTACTGGGTGCACAGTAGGACATCTACGTGGTCCCTGGCCTCTGTCCTAGATGTCAGTGGCAACATCACCCATCCCCAGCTCCCAGTTTTGACTGCCAAAAGTATCTCCAGATGTTACCAAATGTCTCCTAGGGGCCAAAATCTCCTCCAGCTGAGAACTACTGAGTTAGACACACTTAGATTCAAATTCCAGCTCTTACTAGCTGTGAAATTGTTACAGATAATTTTCCCTCATCTACAACATACGGTGAATAAGGAATTCAAGGTTTGTTGTAGGGATTTCACCAATTAAAAATTTTTTAAAAATTCAAAATTTGGCCAGGCGCAGTGGCTCATACCTGTAATCCCAGCACTTTGGGAGGCCGAAGCAGGTGGATCACTTTGAGCCCAGGAGTTCAAGACCAGCCTGGGCAACATGGCAAGGCCCTGTCTCTTAAAAAAATAAATAAAAAATAAAACATGGCCCAGCGAGATGGCTCACACCAGTAATCATAGCACTTTGGGAGGCTGAGGCAGGCAGACTGCTTGAGCTCAGGAGTTTGAGACCAGCCTGGGCAACATAGTGAAACCCTAGCTCTACCCAAAATACAAAAAATTAGCCAGGTGTGGTGGTGCACATCTGTGGTCCCAGCTACTCAGGAGGCCGATGCAGAGGTTGCAGTGAGCCAAGATAGCGCCACTGCACTCCAGCCTAGGTGACAGAATGTGACTCCATCTCAAAAAAAAGAAAAAAGACGAAAAACAAATTTAATTAGAAAACACCGGCCGGGCGCGGTGGCTCAAGCCTGTAATCCCAGCACTTTGGGAGGCCGAGACGGGCGGATCACGAGGTCAGGAGATCGAGACCATCCTGGCTAACACGGTGAAACCCCGTCTCTACTAAAAAATACAAAAAACTAGCCGGGCGAAGTGGCGGGCGCCTGTGGTCCCAGCTACTCGGGAGGCTGAGGCAGGAGAATGGCGTGAACCCGGGAGGCGGAGCTTGCAGTGAGCTGAGATCCGGCCACCGCACTCCAGCCTGGGCGACAGAGCCAGACTCAGTCTCAAAAAAAAAA
>NC_037684.1:58133215-58147261 GCF_003255815.1 Theropithecus gelada
AAAAAAAAAAAAAAAAAAAAAATTAGCTCGGCATGGTGACACTGCCTGTAGTCCCAGCTACTTGGGAGGCTAAGGTGGGAGGATCACCTGAGCCTGGGGAGGTCAAGGCTGCAGTCAGCTGTGATCAAATCACTGCGCTGCAGCCTGGGTGACAGAGTGAGACCCTGTGTCAAAAAAATAATTAAAAAATTGGCCAGACACTGTGGCTCCCTGTATCCTAGCACTTTGGGAGGCCGAGATGGGCAGATTGCTTGAGCCCAGGTGTTCAAGACCAGCCTGGGAAACATGGCAAAACCCTGCCGCTACAAAAATACAAAAAATTAGCTGGATGTGGTGGTATGTACCTGTAGTCGCAGCTACTCAGGAGGCTGAGGTGGGAAGTTTACCTGAGCCTGGAAGGTCGAGGCTGTAGGGAGCTGAGATCATACTACCGCCCTCTAGCCTGGGCAACAGAGTGAGAGACTCTGTCTTAAAAAAAACAAAAAATCTTCTTAAAAGGGTGGCGACGATTACACAAAACAGGGTATGCAAAATGCTTAACGGGTGACTAGCTCCTGTTCATGCTCCACACATGTTAGTTGTAAGTTATTACTGCCCAAGGTCATATGACCAAGCACATGAGAGGTTCCAGCTGCCCTTCAAGAAAGAGGAGACAGATGAAATCAGATCGTGGCTGAGACATTTCTGTTTACTCTCTCTCTCTCTCTTTTTTTTTTTTTTGAGATGGAATCTCACTTTGTTGCCCAGGTTGGAGTGCATTGGCATGCGATCTTGGCTCACTGCAACCTCTGCCTCCTGGGTTCAAGTGATTCTCCTGCATCAGCTTCCCAAGTAGCTGGGATTATAGGTGCCCGCCACCACACCTGGTTAATTTGTATATTTTAGTAGAGACGGGGTTTCTCCATGTTGGTCAGGCTGGTCTCAAACTCCTGACCTCAGGTGATCTGCCCACTTTGGCCTCCCAAAGTGCTGAGTTACAGGCATGAGCCACTGCACCTGGCCCTCCTATTTTCTCTCCTATCAGGCCTAGTTTTCTTTTTTCTTTTTTTTTTTTTTTTGAGACGGAGCCTCGCTCTGCCACCCAGGCTGGAGTGCAGTGGCAGGATCTCAGCTCACTGCAACCTCTGCCTCCAGGGTTCAAACAATTCTCTCCTGCCTCAGCCTCCTGAGTGGCTGGGTTTACAGGCGCCCACTGCCACACCCAGCTAATTTTTTTGTATTTTTAGTAGAGATGGGATTTCCCCAAGTTGGCCGGGCTGGTCTTGAACTCCCAAAGTGCTGGGATTACAGGCGTGAGCCACCGTGCCCGGCCAAAGCCTAGTTTTCCTAAGTGCCTTTATGGGACCGTCACACCTCTACACCAAGCTCCTTCAAGAGGCAAACTCTCCCAGGGCGGTGGCTCAAGCCTGTAATCGCGGCACTTTGGGAGGCCGAGATGGGCGGATCATGAGGTCAGGAGATCGAAACCATCCTGGCTAACACAGTGAAACCCCGTCTCTACTAAAAAATACAAAAAAACTAGCTGGGCATGGTGGCAGGCGCCTGTAGTCCCAGCTACTCGGGAGGCTGAGGCAGGAGAATGGTGTAAACCCCGGAGGCAGAGCTTGCAGTGAGCGGACATCCGGCCACTGCACTCCAGCCTGGGGGACAGAGCAAGACTCCGTCTCAAAAAAAAAAAAAAAAAAAAGAAAGAGGCAAACTCTTTCTGAAGAGGGAGACAAAAGAAACAGGGCCAGTGGTTTCACTGTGGACAAAGGTCTGTCTGTCCAGCAGATGAGTCAGAACTAAGACCCCTTGAAGGAATCAGGTCGTTTTGGTGCCAGTTGTCTGGTTTCTATTCCCTTCCCTGTGCCGCACCCTTCCCCCAGCCATCTGGAAGGCTCTGACCACAGCTGGCAGGCTCTGTGGTACCGCAAAGGCCAATCTTCAACAGGAAGTCTTGGGGGAACATGTCTTCCCCAGAACACCAGGCCTCTGGGCCTGGGCCACTTCTCTCCCTCAGACAGCCCAGGGCTTGGTTTTGTTTTTATTTTATTTATTTATTTATTTGTTTATTTATTTATTTATTGACGGAGTCTCGCTCTGTCGCCCAGGCTGGAGTGCAGTGGCGCAATCTCGGCTCACTGCAAGCTCCGCCTCCTGGGTTCATGCCATTCTCCTGCCTCAGCCTCCCAAGTAACTGGAACTACAGGCACCCACCACCACGCCCAGCTAATTTTTTGTGTTTTTAGTAGACACGGGGTTTCACCCTGTTAGCCAGGATGGTCTCAATCTCCTGACCTTGTGATCCGCCCACCTCGGCCTCCCAAAGTGCTGGCATTACAGGCATGAGCCACTAGGCCTGGCCAGTTTTGTTTTTTAAAAGGCCGTGAGAGGTCTGTCAGGAGGGAGTGCTCCGGGGCAGAAAGAAGTCTGGCACCAGCTTCTAAGTCTCCATTCCGCCAGGCGGACAAGCCTCTCTGGCGGTTCTCCGTTATCACTTGTAAAATATAAACAGTAATAACTGTCCTCCCTCCCTCACAGTGTGTTGTGAGGGCCAAATGGAATGTGACTGCTGAAGTACTTTGGCAAATTAAAAAGCTCCTTCCTATGGAAGGCGGCGTGGAGGCGCCGAAGGGATTTGATGTCAAAAGTCCCAGTTCTGGCCGGATGCGGTGGCTCACGCCTGTCATCCCAGCACCTTGGGAGGCCCAGACGGGTGGATCACGAGGCCAGGAGTTCGAGATCAGCCTGGCCAACATGGCGAAACCCCGTCTGTACCAAAAAATACAAACATTAGCCGGGCGTGGTGGTGCGCGCCTGTCGTCCCAGCTACTCAGGAGGCTGAGGCAGGAGAATCGCTTGAACCCAGGAGGCGGAGGTTGCGGTGAGCCGAGATCGCGCCATTGCACTCCAGCCTGGGCGACGGAGGGAGCCTCCAAAAAAAAAAAAAAAAAAAAAAAATTCCCAGTTCTGCCCCTGGCTGTGGCTGGCACTTTCGTAGAGGCTGGCATCTCTGGGCACAGCCTCCCGGACCCGCACGCTGGTGCATGCTGGAGGGAGCAGGCAGGGGTTGGGAGGTTGGCATCGCCCTCCGCCGGGCCCGGCTGGAGCTGGCTGGAGACCCTTCCAGACCCGGGAGGAAGCGGGGCCGGGACCGAGCCAGAGCGGAGCAGCGGGAGGGAGGGCGCGGAGGCCGCGGGGCAGGAAGCCGGGTCCCGCCCGGGCCTCCGGAGCCACGTGCGCTTGTTTCCGTGCTGGGGCGATCACGTGACCCGCGTCAGCTGACCCGTCACGGTGGAGCCCGGTGCTCGCGCCCGGCAGCCTCTGCCCCGCCGCGCCCGGAGCGCAGGACCCGCGGAGGGGTAAGCGCGCCCCCCGCCCGCCTCTTCGCCGCCGCCGGCTCCCCGCGGCCGCCTCCGCCCCAGCCCCTGCCTCGCGCCCATCCCAGCCCCGCCGGCCTGGCACCCCGGAAGCCGTCGCCTGCAGGGTCGTGGCCGGGCTCAGCCCCGCGCTGCCCCCGGGCGGCCTGGAGGAGATGGCCCAGGGCAGCGGGGGGCGGGCAGGCGCTCTCAGCACCCCGGCGGGGGGCTGGCACCCGCCCCCGAGCCCAGACATGCAGGAGCTGCTCCGGAGCGTGGAGAGGGACCTGAGCATCGATCCCAGGCAGCTGGCTCCGGCCCCGGGGGGCACCCACGTGGTGGCCCTAGTGCCTGCGCGCTGGCTGGCCGGCCTCCGCGATCGCCGGCTGCCCCTGGGACCCTGTCCCCGCGCAGAGGGCCTGGGAGAAGCGGAAGTCAGGACTCTGCTGCAGCGCTCTGTGCAGAGGCTGCCTGCCGGCTGGACGCGCGTGGAGGTGCATGGGCTGCGGAAGCGGAGACTGTCCTACCCTCTGGGCGGGGGCCTGCCCTTTGAGGAGGGGTCCTGCGGCCCTGAGACGCTCACTCGCTTCATGCAGGAGGTTGCCGCCCAGAATTATCGCAACCTGTGGCGCCATGCATACCACACTTACGGGCAGCCGTATAGTCACAGCCCTGCCCCCTCAGCTGTCCCTGCCTTGGACTCAGTACGGCAGGCTCTGCAGAGGGTCTATGGTTGCCCCTTCCTGCCGGTGGGCGAAACTCCCCAATGCCCATCATATGCCAGAGAAGGCCCCTGTCCCCCTCGGGGCACCCCTGCTTGCCCTAGTCTTCTACGGGCTGAGGCCTTGCTGGAGTCGCCGGAGATGCTGTATGTGGTACACCCTTACGTGCAGTTCTCCCTCCATGACGTGGTCACCTTCAGCCCTGCCAAGCTGACCAACAGCCAGGCCAAGGTGCTGTTCATTCTCTTCCGCGTGCTGAGGGCCATGGATGCCTGTCACCGCCAGGGACTGGCGTGCGGGGCCCTGTCTTTGCATCACGTCGCTGTGGATGAGAAGCTTTGCAGCGAGCTGCGACTGGACCTGAGTGCTTATGAGAGGCCCGAGGAGGAGGAGAATGAGGAGGCCCCAGTGGCAAGGGATGAGGCGGGCATTGCGTCTCAAGGGGAGCAGGGAGGGCAACCTGGGCAACCCACCGGCCAGGAGGAACTTCGGGGCCTTGTGCTAGATTGGGTGCACGGCCGCATCAGCAACTTCCACTACCTCATGCAGCTGAATCGGTTGGCAGGTCGGCGGCAGGGGGACCCCAACTACCACCCCGTGCTGCCCTGGGTGGTGGACTTCACCACGCCGCATGGGCGCTTCCGAGACCTGCGCAAGTCCAAGTTCCGCCTCAACAAGGGAGATAAACAACTGGACTTCACCTACGAGATGACGCGGCAGGCATTCGTGGCAGGCGGGGCGGGCGGCGGGGAACCCCCTCACGTGCCTCACCACATCTCAGACGTGCTCTCCGACATCACCTACTACGTGTACAAGGCTCGGCGCACGCCTCGGTCGGTGCTCTGCGGCCACGTCCGCGCGCAGTGGGAGCCCCATGAGTACCCGGCCAGCATGGAGCGCATGCAGAACTGGACCCCCGATGAGTGTATCCCGGAGTTCTACACCGATCCTTCTATCTTCCGCTCCATCCACCCTGACATGCCTGACCTGGACGTGCCAGCCTGGTGCAGCTCCAGCCAGGAGTTCGTGGCTGCCCACCGAGCCCTGCTGGAGAGCCGCGAGGTGTCCCGGGACCTGCACCATTGGATCGACCTCACGTTTGGCTATAAACTCCAGGGCAAGGAGGCAGTCAAAGAGAAGAATGTGTGTCTGCACCTAGTGGACGCCCACACTCACCTGGCCAGCTACGGGGTGGTGCAGCTCTTCGATCAGCCACACCCCCAGCGCCTGGCTGGGGCTCCTGCCCTTCCCCCGGAGCCTCCCCTCATCCCCAAGCTGTTGGTCCAGACCATCCAGGAGACCACAGGCCGGGAGGACTTCACGGAAAACCTGGGACAGCTTCCAAATGAAGTGGGCCGGCCAGTTTTAGAAGCCACTCCCTGTGAGGCTAGCTGGACCAGAGACAGGCCGGTGGCCGGAGAAGACGACTTGGAACAGGCCACAGAAGCTCTGGATTCCATTTCCCTTGCTGGGAAAGCAGGTGACCAGCTGGGCTCCTTCTCCGGTCAAGCGTCCCCTGGCCTTCTGTCTTTCTCAGCCTCCCGTCCAGGCCGCAGGAATAAAGCTGCTGGGGCAGACCCTGGGGAGGGCGAGGAGGGGAGGATTCTTCTTCCCGAGGGCTTCAGTCCCATGCAGGCCCTGGAGGAGCTGGAAAAAACGGGCAACTTCTTGGCCAAAGGCCTAGGGGGCCTGTTGGAGGTGCCTGAGCAGCCCCGGGTCCAGCCGGCTGTGCCACTGCAGTGCCTGCTTCACAGGGACATGCAGGCGTTGGGTGTCCTGTTGGCGGAGATGGTGTTTGCTACCAGGGTGCGGACGCTGCAGCCCGATGCACCTTTGTGGGTACGCTTCGAGGCCGTTCGGGGGCTCTGCACACGCCACCCCAAGGAGGTCCCTGTGTCTTTGCAGCCCGTGCTGGACACACTCCTGCAGCTGAGTGGCCCCAAAGTCCCCATGGGAGCAGAGAGGAGCAAGCTGGACCAACTGTTTGAGTACAGGCCTGTCTCCCAGGGCCTGCCCCCACCCTGCCCAAGCCAGCTTCTCAGCCCCTTCAGCTCCGTGGTTCCCTTCCCGCCCTACTTCCCGGCGCTGCACAGATTCATCCTCCTGTACCAGGCAAGGCACGTGGAGGACGAGGCCCAGGGGCGCGAGCTGGTGTTTGCCCTGTGGCAGCAGCTGGGCGCAGTGCTGAAGGACATCACCCCCGAGGGCCTGGAGATCCTGCTGCCCTTCGTGCTGTCACTTATGTCCGAGGAGCACACGGCTGTGTACACTGCCTGGTATCTGTTTGAACCTGTTGCCAAGGCACTGGGCCCCAAAAATGCCAATAAGTACCTCCTGAAGCCTCTCATTGGTGCCTACGAGAGCCCCTGCCAGCTACACGGCCGCTTCTACCTGTACACGGACTGCTTTGTGGCCCAGCTGATGGTGCGGCTGGGCCTGCAGGCCTTTCTCACTCACCTGCTGCCCCATGTCCTGCAGGTGCTGGCAGGCGCGGAGGCCTCCCAGGAGGAGAGCAAGGACCTGGTAGGGGCTGCTGAGGAGGAGGAGAGCGGGCTGCCCGGGGCCGGGCCTGGCTCCTGTGCTTTTGGGGAGGAGATTCCCATGGATGGGGAGCCTCCTGCCTCCTCGGGCCTGGGGCTCCCAGACTACACGTCTGGCGTCAGCTTCCATGACCAGGCTGACCTCCCTGAGACAGAGGACTTCCAGGCCGGGCTCTATGTAACTGAGTCTCCCCAGCCCCAGGAGGCTGAGGCTGTGAGCCTGGGCCGGCTGAGTGACAAGAGCAGCACCAGTGAGACCTCCCTGGGTGAGGAGCGGGCTCCAGACGAGGGGGGCGCCCCCGTGGACAAGAGCAGCCTTCGATCAGGCGACAGCAGCCAGGACTTGAAGCAAAGCGAGGGCTCCGAGGAGGAAGAGGAGGAGGAGGACGGCTGCCTGGTGCTAGAGGAGGAGGAGGGGGAGCAGGAGGAGGTCACCGGAGCATCTGAGCTCACTCTGTCTGACACGGTGCTGTCCATGGAGACGGTTGTGGCCGGCGGCAGTGGGGGAGATGGGGAAGAAGAGGAGGAGCCACTGTCTGAGCAGTCAGAAGGCAAAGAACAGAAGATCCTCCTTGGTAAGCTCCCAGGTCTGGGAGGTGTTGGTCAAAAACACCTCCTGCTTCTCCCTGCACACTTGCAGAGCACCTGCTCTGTGCCAAGCAGTGGATCGAGCCAGGGCCACCTGCAACACAGATGTGGGTTTGCCTTCACGGAACTCACACCCAGCAGACAAGATGCTGCAGCGTAGACGGTCTTAAGCAAGTGTATTATGTTAGTGCGATAAAGAACACGGCTGCGTTCCTAGGAGGGAGTGGAACATGGAGCTTTTCAGGGGCGCCGTGGCTCACGCCTCTAATCCCAGCACTTCAGGAGGCCAAGGCAGGCAGATCACCTGAGGTCAGGAGTTCGAGACCAGCCTGGCCAACATGGTGAAACCCCGTCTCTACTAAAAATACAAAAATTAGCCGGGCGTGGTGGCAGGCACCTGTAATCCCAGCTACTTGGGAGACTGAGGCAGGAGAATGGCTTGAACCTGGGAGGCAGAGGTTGCAGTGAGCCGAGACTGTGCCACTGCACTGCAGCCTGGGCAACAGAGCGAGACTCTGTCTCAAAAAAGGAAAAAAAAAGTGCTTTTACATCTAGTTTTCAAGGGTCAGAGCAGGCTTCCTTAAAAGCAAAGACAGTTGAGGTTCAAGTAGGAGTAGGAAGGAGGTAGGCAAAAATGGGCAAAAAGAAAGTCTGAAGGCTGAGGGAATAGCGTGTGTGAGGCTCTGAGGCTGTCATGTTCCATTAAAGAAGAGAAGCAGGGGGCTGGGCGCGGTGGCTCACACCTGTAATCCCAGCACGTTGGGAGGCCGAGGCGGGTGGATCAAAATGTTAGGAGATCGAGACCATCCTGGCCAATATGGTGAAACCCCATCTCTACTAAAAATACAAAAAATTAGCCGAGCATGGTGGCGGGTGCCTATCATCCCAGCTACTCGGGAGGCTGAGGCAGGAGAATCACTTGACCCTGGAGGTTTAAGGAGAAGAGTCAGGGCGGTGGAAGGTGGAGGTTGCATTGCAGTGAGCTGAGATCGCGCCATTGCACTCCAGCCTGGGCGACAGAGCGAGACTCCGTCTCAAAAAAAAAAAAGAAAAGCAGGGAACAGCCATTATGGGGAGACCGAGGGAGTAGAGGGAAGAGAGGCCAGAAGGAAGGTGGCCAGGGCCGGGCCAGGCCTCGTTAAGGAGCTTCAGAAGACCCACGGGCAGGCTAACTTCCTGCAGGTCGTGCCTGTGGAGAGGAGCCTGGAGCAGCCAGAGTCCCACAGGCCAGGGCCTAGGCACCTCTGCCACTGTTATGTGGAGGGGGATGGTGTGGGACAGCCGGCCTGGGCTGGGCTCTTGGCAGAGCTGCAGCCGGAGGTGGTTGAGTGGGGTGCCGTGGGGTGGGGTGGGAGGGGTGATGAACTCATGTTATCTGAGGAGCTCAGGGCCTGCTCCCACCCCACAGATACAGCCTGCAAGATGGTCCGCTGGCTGTCTGCCAAGCTCGGCCCCACAGTGGCTTCTCGCCACGTGGCCCGGAACCTGCTCCGCCTGCTGACGTCTTGTTATGTTGGTAAGGAGGCTTGTGGTCGGTGCTGGAGATGAGGGTTTCTCCCAGGCCCTCTGCCTAGCTTAAGCCCTCTCCAGCGGGGATCCTTCCCACCCCTAGCTCAAATCACCCACCAGCCAGGTGCTGGGTCCCAGTCTGTAAGTGCCAGCAATTGGGTAGGGCCGGGCTGGGCCCCAGGCTAGAGTGAGCTCAAGCAGCCAGTACAGCCCTGCAGGGTCAGGCTCCCCCCGGCCCTCCACTGGCGACTCAGGACTGCTGGCCCTTCCTTGGTAGGACCCACTCGGCAGCAGTTCACGGTGAGCAGTGGCGAGAGCCCTCCGCTGAGCGCCGGCAACATCTACCAGAAGAGACCGGTCCTGGGCGACATCGTGTCAGGGCCGGTGCTCAGCTGTCTCCTCCACATCGCCCACCTGTATGGGGAGCCCGTCCTCACCTACCAGTACCTGCCCTACATCAGCTACCTGGTCAGTCGCTGGTTTTGCAGACCCGGAGCTGGGAAGGCTGAGGACCTGAGGGCCAGCCTGGGGTCTCTGGGTGCCAGGGGGTCCCTGGGGCTGCCAGGCCCTCATCTGCTGGGTGGTTCTAGGTGGCCCCAGGGAGTGCCTCAGGCCCCAGCCGACTGAACAGCCGTAAGGAGGCAGGGCTGCTGGCCGCAGTGACACTGACTCAGAAGATCATCGTGTACCTCTCAGACACCACGCTCATGGACATCCTGCCCCGGATCAGCCATGAGGTCCTGCTGCCCGTGCTCAGCTTCCTCACCTCCCTCGTCACAGGGTAGGCCTCCGCCCCAGCCGCTGTAGGGGGACCGGCCCAGCGGAGGGGCTGCCCAGGAGGGGCTGGGAAGCTCAGGGGAGAGGACGTAACGCTGGGCTGGGTGTCAAGGGTCCTGGTTTTGATCCCCGCTCTTTGACCCTGAGCAAGCCACACCCTTTTCCTGTGCCTCAGTTTCCTCATCTGGTTTGGACCAGTTGGTCTTGGAGCTCCTTTCATTTAAAGCTTTTGATATGACCGGGTGTGGTGGCTATGCCTGTAATCCCAGCGCTTTGAGAGGCCAAGACGGGAAGATTGCTTGAGCCCAGGAGTTCAAGACCAGCCTGGGGAACAAAATGAGACCTCATCTCTAAAAATATATATAAAGGCTGGACATGGTGTCTCACACCTGTAATCCCAGCACTTTGGGAGGCCGAGGCGGGTGGATCATGAGGGTCAGGAGTTCAAGACCGGCCTGGTCAATATGGCAAAACCCCATCTCTACTAAAAATACAAAAAAAATTAGCCAGATATGGTGGCTCATGCCTGTAGTCCCAGCTACTCGAGAGACTGAGGCAAGATAATCACTTGAACCTAGGAGGCAGATGTTGCAGTGAGCCGAGGTCGCACCACTGCACTCCAGCCTCGGTGACAGAGCAAGACTCCGTCTCAATAAAAATAACTGAAGCTTTTGATAGATTCTGGTCAAGTCCTGCAGAACTGGGGACTGGAGCTCATGAGCTCTGTTTCCAGGTTCCCAAGTGGGGCCCAGGCCCGGACTATCCTGTGTGTGAAAACCATCAGCCTCATCGCCCTCATCTGCCTGCGCATCGGACAGGAGATGGTCCAGCAGCACCTGAGCGAGCCTGTGGCTACCTTCTTCCAGATCTTCTCTCAGCTGCATGAGCTTCGGCAACAGGTGGGCAGATCTGCGGGGCCAGGGCAGGCCGGGGCGGGGGCTGTGGACCCGGCTGACCTCCCGGGCATCTCGCTCACAGGATCTGAAGCTGGATCCCGAGGGCCTCGGCGAGGGCCAGGGCGGGCTGGGGTGGGGGCGGTGGACCCGGCTGACCTCCCGGGCGTCTCGCTCACAGGATCTGAAGCTGGACCCCGTGGGCCGTGGTGAGGGCCAGCTGCCACAGGTGGTCTTCTCTGATGGGCAGCAGCGGCCCGTGGACCCTGCCCTGCTGGACGAGCTGCAGAAGGTGTTCACCCTGGAGATGGCGTACACAATCTACGTGCCCTTCTCCTGCCTGTTGGGTACTGCCCCATCACGTTCCCCGTCACAGCCTTCGTGGCTGTCTCCTCCCTTGGGAGGCCCCATTCTCTGCCCTTGCCCCAGAGTCAGCAGTGGGTTCTAAGCAGTTTTTTTGGGTGAGAGCAAAGGGATTTGGCCTCAGACCCCTACCTCCAAGGTGACATACAAACAGGGACTGAGCAGTAGCCAGCAAGAGAGGCCCAGGAGCTGGCCTGTAGCATCCCTGGGGAAGGCAGGAGAGTCAGGGCGGTGGACTGGCTGTCTGCAGGAGCTGAGAGGGAAGGAGAGGCCTCCTGTTTACGAAGCTTCCCCTCTGGGCCCTGCATGGTGCTGTGCTAATCGTTTCAGCGTGTCATCTCCCTGCAGAGGACAGACAGCCCTGTGGTGACACATGTTATCATCCCGCCACTGAAATCTAAGCTTTGGGAGGCCAGGGCACCACCTGTCTTGTTCCGTATTCTATTCCTAGTGCCCAGCACGGCACAGCACATAGAGAAGACGCTCATGTGTACATCACAACGGAATGAATGCACATATCACCGGGGAGGAAACTGAGGCTCAGAGACAGAGTTACTTGCCCAGAGTTGCAGAGCCAGTTCCTGCCCCGTCTTCTGTGGCTCCCGAGTCCTTGGATGGGTGATAGCAGCCGCCTGCCATCTTCCCTGTCTCAGGACCTCTCCCACTCCCATCCAGGTGACATCATCCGGAAAATCATCCCCAACCACGAGCTGGTTGGGGAGCTGGCGGGGCTGTACTTGGAGAGTGTCAGCCCGAGCAGTCGCAACCCTGCCAGCATGGAGCCCACCGTGCCCAGCACCGGCCCCGAGTGGGACCCCCAGGGTGGGGGCTGCCCTCAGGATGACGGCCACTCAGGGACCTTTGGGAGCGTCCTGGTGGGGAATCGCATTCAGATCCCTAATGACTCTCGGCCTGAGACCCCCGGACCGCTGGGCCCCATCTCGGGGGTGGGTGGCGGGGGCCTGGGCAGCGGGAGCGAGGACAACGCCCTGAAGCAAGAGCTGCCGCGGAGCGCCCACGGGCTGAGCGGAAACTGGCTGGCGTACTGGCAGTACGAGATCGGCGTGAGCCAGCAGGACGCCCACTTTCACTTCCACCAGATCCGCCTGCAGAGCTTCCCGGGCCACTCGGGGGCCGTCAAGTGTGTGGCCCCCCTGAGTAGCGAGGACTTCTTCCTGAGCGGCAGCAAGGATCGAACCGTGCGCCTCTGGCCGCTGTACAACTACGGCGACGGGACCAGCGAGACGGCCCCACGTCTCATCTACACCCAGCACCGCAAAAGCGTCTTCTTCGTGGGCCAGCTCGAGGCCCCGCAGCACGTGGTGAGCTGTGACGGGGCTGTGCACGTCTGGGACCCCTTCACAGGTGAGCGGGCCCAGGTGAGGCCTGTTCTGTTCCTGCTCCTGCGCCCGCGCCCGCCAGGCCTCTGGGAAGGGGCCCGAGGGTGGGGCTGCAATGCTTCAGAGTCTGGGGAGACCCAGCGAGGCCGCCGAAAGAGCAGTTAGGGTTTCTAACCTGTTAGACTTGAGTCTGAACTGGCTCCACCAGCTCACTTCCCTTGAGCAAGTTCCTGCTGCTGGAAGCATCTGTTTACCCATCGATAAACAGAATCAGAAAAACGGGCTTAGACGATAACATATGGGAAGGCCGGGTGCGGTGGCTCAAGCCTGTAATCCCAGCACTTTGGGAGGCCAAGGTGGGCGGATTATGAGGAGGCCATCCTGGCCAATATGGTGAAACCCTGTCTCTACTAAAAATACAAAAATTGGCCGGGCGTGGTGGTGGGCGCCTGTAGTCCCAACTACACAGGAGGCTGAGGCAGGAGAATGGCGTGAACCCAGGTGGCAGAGGTTGCAGTGAGCCGAGATCACACCACTGCACTCCAGCCTGGGCGACAGAGTGTGACTCTGTCTCAAAAAAATAAAAATAAAAAAGGGCCGGACACGGTGGCTCACGCCTGTAATCCCAGCACTTTGGGAGGCCAAGGCGGGCGGATCACGAGGTCAGGAGATCGAGACCATCCTGGCTAACACGGTGAAACCCCGTCTCTATTAAAAATATAAAAAAATTAGCCAGACGTGGTGGCAGGTGCCTGTAGTCCCAGCTACTCGGGAGGCTGAGGCAGGAGAATGGTGTGAATCTGGGAGGCGGAGCTTGCAATGAGCCCAGATCACGCCACTCACTCCAGCCTGGGCGACAGAGCGAGACTCCATCTCAAAAAAAAAAAAAAAGAAAAGAGAATACACGAATACATGTAGGGTTTTGGCTTCATGTGTAGCAGATGATATTTGGCCAATGGTTGCTTATTTTTTGGCATCACCATAGGGAGAAATATGGTTAAAAGCGGGAAAGAGATGGTGTCGGGGAAGACAGAGGGAGGGGGCATTGGGTCAGCAGTGCTGTGCAGAGAGAGGAGGTTGCTTTGGGGATGGGAGCCTGGACGGGCCATGGAAGCAGGAAGGTGGGAGAGTCAAGAAACATCTTTTTTTTTTTTTTTTTTCCTTGAGACAGAGTCTTGCTCTGTCGCCCAGGCTGGAGTGCAGTGGCGCGATCTCGGCTCACTGCAAGCTCCGCCTCCCGGGTTCACGCCATTCTCCTGCCTCAGCCTCCCGAGTAGCTGGGACTACAGGCGCCGCCACCACGCCCAGCTAATTTTTGTATTTTTAGTAGAGACGGGGTTTCACCGTGTTAGCCAGGATAGTCTCGATCTCCTGACCTCATGATCCACCCGCCTCGGCCTCCCAAAGTGCTGGGATTACAGGCGTGAGCCACCGCGCCGGGGCAAGAAACATCTTTAGGCTGGACATGGTGGCTCACACCTGTAATCTTAGCACTTTGGGAGGCGAGGAGTTGGAGACCATCCTGGCCAACATGGCGAAACCCCGTCTCTACTAAAAATACAAAAAAATTAGCTGGGCGTGGTGGCGGGCGCCTGTAATCCCAGCTACTCAGGAGGCTGAGGTGGGAGAATCGCTTGAACCTGGGAGGTGGAGGTTGCAATGAGCCCAGACGCGCCACTGCACTCCAGCCTGGGTGAGATCACACCACTGCACTCCAGCCTGGGCGACAGAGCAAGACTCCGTCTCAAAAAAAAGGAAACATCTTTAGCATTTTCTAAGGATCCCTGGGGGACGGGAGGCAGCTGTGTGGTGAGTTGGGGGATTAGAAGCTCCCAGGGCTCGGCCGGGCGCGGTGGCTCAAGCCTGTAATCCCAGCACTTTGGGAGGCCGAGGCGGGTGGATCACGAGGTCAGGAGATCGAGACTATCCTGGCTAACATGGTGAAACCCCGTCTCTACTAAAAATACAAAAAA
>NC_037684.1:58147646-58161127 GCF_003255815.1 Theropithecus gelada
CCTGTAATCCCAGCACTTTGGGAGGCCGAGGCGGGTGGATCACGAGGTCAGGAGATCGAGACTATCCTGGCTAACATGGTGAAACCCCGTCTCTACTAAAAATACAAAAAACTAGCCGGGCGTAGTGGTGGGCGCCTGTAGTCTCAGCTACTCGGGAGGCTGAGGCGGGAGAATGGCGTGAACCCGGGAGGCGGAGCTTGCAGTGAGCCGAGATCACGCCACTGCACTCCAGCCTGGGAGCACAGCGAGACTCCGTCTCAAAAAAAAAAAAAAAAAAAAAAGAAAAAAAAAGAAGCTCCCAGGGCTCGTCCATCAGCTGCTGCGACCCCAGATCCACTGTGACTTTCCTTCCCAGGGAAGACCCTTCGCACAGTGGAGCCGCTGGACAGCCGGGTGCCTCTGACCGCGGTGGCTGTCATGCCCGCCCCCCACACCAGCATCACCATGGCCAGCTCTGACTCTACCCTGCGCTTTGTGGACTGCAGGAAGCCGGGTCTGCAGGTCAGGGGGGTCCAGTGCCCTGAGCACTCGCCTGGTTCTCTGGGGACCTGGCAGGGAGGAGAGACTCCCCCAAAACAGAAAGCCAGGATGTCCTTCTGGGGCACTAGTTAGTTTCTCTTTGGTGCTAGATCACCCGCAGCCGCACACCCTGTGGGGCAGTACTCTGGCCTGTGATGGGGGTGGGGTTCTGGGCTTTTCATGCCCCTTGATGAGGGTCAGAGGCTCAGGCCTTCCTGCCGTGGGGGCTTGGGTGGGGGGCAGGGCCTTGGGGAGCGTGGGATGGGAAGGCGGTGCCTCAGCTCAGCCGCCCTCTCCCTGCAGCACGAGTTCCGACTGGGCGGTGGGCTGAACCCTGGGCTTGTCCGCGCCCTGGCCGTCAGCCCTAGCGGCCGTAGCGTCGTGGCCGGCTTCTCCTCGGGCTTCATGGTGCTCCTGGACACCCGCACGGGCCTGGTTCTGCGAGGCTGGCCAGCCCACGAGGGGGACATTCTGCAGATCAAGGTGACAGGCCAGGTCCCCCTCCCCTTGCTATGCGGCCCCCGCCCATGTCCAGCCATCACCCCTGCTCAGGGCCTGCCTGCCCAGGGACAGGCTCGAGCTGGTCTGTCTTATATACCTGGTCCAGGACTGATGGGCGGGGAGGGTGGCCCTCCTGGGCCAACTTGGGAGCCAGTTGCACTGCAGGGGCCTCAGCAGGAGGCAGGCCATGGGGGCGGGAGCCACAGGGCAGGGCTGACCCTGTTGCTCATGGAGATGTTCTAATGAGTAACCCTTGTCCATATTTGTCTTGCTTGGAGGATCAGGGGTCAGGTCCTGTCCGTGACCCAGTTCAGGTTAAATAAAGCTCAGCTGGGAGGCTGTTTACTGCCCGCGGACCACGGAGCAGAGTCCATGGTCCTGCTGGGCTGCCCTGGCGGGGGCAGGAGCAGGCCTGGGCTTGGGGATCCTGCCCCCTCTCCTTCCCCTCCCCTCCCTCCATTCTCAGTCACAGGCCTCAGGGAGCTGCTCAGAGAGACCCAGGAGGGGAGGAACAGGGCTACGTGTGGGAGGATTTCTGCAGGCAGCTGGGACTTTCCTCCCCGTCTTGGCTGGAGGCCAGGAGTCCTGCATTACCCTGCTGAGAGCAGGCCGTCACTGGCTCCCTCCAGAGCCCCAGGGAACCCTGAGCTCGAGTTACCCTAAATTCTAACTTTCCAAGAAAGTATCAGGAGGGCTCTGGGGTCAGCCTGGGTGTGAATCCCGGCTCTGCTGCTTACTGGCCCCATGACCTTGGTATGGTTACTTCACTTCTCTGAGCCTCGCTTTTCCTCTCTGTGAAATGGGAACAATGGCAGCATCCACCGCATAGGGTTGTTATGAAGGTCAAGGTTGTCACGTGCACGCCTGGCACCATGCCTATGGGTCGTTCTCAACTTAGTGATGACTGGGTTACGGATGCTGAGTGTGTTAAAATGAAACAGGCTGGGCACGGTGGCTCAAGCCTGTAATCCCAGCACTTTGGGAGGCCGCGACGGGCAGATCACGAGGTCAGGAGATCGAGACCATCCTGGCTAACATGGTGAAACCCCGTCTCTACTAAAAAATACAAAAAACTAGCCGGGCGAGGTGGCGGGCGCCTGTAGTCCCAGCTACTCGGGAGGCTGAGGCAGGAGAATGGCGTGAACCCGGGAGGTGGAGCTTGCAGTGAGCTGAGATCCGGCCACTGCACTCCAGCCTGGGCGACAGAGCGAGACTCCGTCTCAAAAAAAAAAAAGAAACATGAATATGGTGTGTGTGGGAGGGTGGTGGTCTGTCACCCACCCAGGACGGCCTGTCTCCCTGGAGAGACTGCAGAGGGAACTGGGGAGGCCTTGGGGCTCAAGGGTATGCGGAAGGTCCCAGGACCCTGCTGAGACTCTCCTCTCCCGGGACAGGCGGTGGAGGGCAGCGTCCTGGTCAGCTCCTCCTCTGACCATTCCTTGACCGTCTGGAAGGAGCTGGAGCAGAAACCCACCCATCACTATAAGTCAGCGTCCGACCCCATCCACACCTTTGACCTGTACGGCAGCGAGGCGGTCACCGGCACTGTGTCCAACAAGATTGGCGTCTGCTCCCTGCTTGAGCCGCCCTCCCAGGCCACCACGAAGCTGAGCTCTGAGAACTTCCGCGGCACGCTCACCAGCCTGGCCCTGCTGCCCACCAAACGCCACCTCCTGCTGGGCTCAGACAATGGAGTTATCCGCCTCCTGGCATAGGCTGAGGCAGGAGCTGGCCGGGCAAGGGTGGGAAGACATCTGCGGGAGCGTGTCTGCTCACCCTGTTCCCCGAGCAGCAGCTGCCTCCCCGGAGGCCCTGGGTCCCACGCCCTGGGTGCCCACATGTCCTGCCAACTAGGGCCTCCAACTGGAGTGGGGGAGTCCCAGCCCTTAAATCACCAGAGCCACCAAGCCTGCCAGAGGAGTCTCATTCATGACTTGGGGATGCACTGCTCCTAGCAAACAGGAAGTAAGAGCAGGAAGAAGCATTGCTACCTTCACTTCTCCCCAGCTCTGCCCTCTGGGTCCACATGAGGACAGGGAGGCTCGGGAAGGGGAAGGGAGACTGGCCCTGCCCAGCCGGTCTCTAGCCCCTCACCCCACACTGGGCTCTCTCTGCTCCGTCCCTCTAGGACAGGGAATCTGGCCTGGTCCAGAGCACTGATGGTGCTTGGATTCCAGCCTAAGGAAGGCTGGCCATGGTCCAGGAGTTAAGGGCCTGGGTCTGGGGTTTAAGTGGCCACCCACCCAGGCCCTGGCCAGTGTGGGACCAGGAGGGGAAGGAAGAAAGAGGCTAGGAGCAGGGGAGAGAAGGTGCACTTGGCCAGTGGTGCCTGCCCGGAGTGAGCCCATGCCTTGCCTGCCTACCCCTAACTACAGTGTTTGTGCCTTGAGCTGAGCGGGGCAGCCTCTGGGCCCTGAACCCCTGCTGGGGCTCCACGACCCTGAGCGAAGGGGTGAGAAGAATCATCCCTGCACCTCGGGTCTCTGCCAGAGGAAGACTTAAGCATCCCTGCAGCCTCACCTTCTAGGCGGAGATGAGGTCCAGGGGTTGGCCCTTGCTGCCTCCTCACAGTTTGCAATAGATGTAAATAGGACCAATAAATCCTTTGGAAGAGCCATGGGGCAAACTGAGGCTTGTCTTTTTTTTTTTTTTTTTTTTTTTCAATAGAGATGGAGGGTCACTATGTTGCCCAAGCTGGTCTCCAACTGCTGGGCTCAAGCGATCCTCCCGCCTCAGCCTCCCAAAGTATTGGGATTACAGGTGTGAGCCACCGCTCCCAGCCTGAGGCTTATCTTGCTGGTGGTGTCAGGGTGGGGAAAGTTGAGACCCAGCAGTTTCCAGGACAGTGAGGTGGGAAGCAGCCCGATGCAGGGCAGTGAAGAGCAGGTGTGAAGGTGGGAAGCGGCCTGATGCAGGGCAGTGAACAGGTGTGAGGGTGGGAAGCGGCCTGATGCAGGGCAGTGAAGAGCAGGTGTGAAGGTGGGAAGGAACCTGATCTTTGCACGGGCTGCCAGGCCTCTGGTTCACACAGCCCCGGGCCAGTTTCCAGAACCCTCGCGCTTGGGTTGGGGAAAGAGACATTGCTCCGGAGTGGCAGGACGGTGAGACAGGCCGAGTCCCTCTCATCTCTCCTCCCTTACCCCCTGCCTTCCGGGCCCAGTCTGAAGGCAGCCACCCCGGATCCCGGGCTTGTGAGGTTGGGGGTGAGCTTCCTATCCCGGGCTCTCTGCACAGGCTCTGTGGCTTCCCCTTTCCTCCCCTCGGGAGCGGGAGGCAGCTCTCGGGGAGAAGAAAGGACAATGGAAGTGAGAATCTGGATGTGACTCAGCCCAGCTCTGTGTCCTTGGGCAGGTCACATGGCCTCTCTGAGCCTGAGCCTGGCTGAACCAGGGATAATCCGCACCTCGTGGGGTCTCTGGAAGGCTTAACACAGTGCTAGGTTCCTGTGCCTTCTGGATCCGCCCTCTTGGCTAGCCAGATCCAATCTCTTCACCTCTCTCCTCGTGGACTTCCTCTTTCCAGGCTCAGGGGGGACCCGAATATAGGGGGCTCTGTGTGGCTGCCTCAGGATTAGACACCCTGGTGGGAAAGGGGCTTCTGGCTTCAAGGTCAATGTTTAACCGGATGTGCAAGTCAATATTTACCAGAAGAGAAGGCAACCTGAACAGGGGTTGGCTGAGAGTAAAGGTCCTGGTGGGAGGGGAGGGGTGAGCTGGGCTGGCTGGAGCCCGGGCAGAGTGTGGGGAGCACCCAAGTGGGACCAGAGGAACGTCGTGTGTGGCAGCAAGGAGCCCGCAGAGGTACAAGGGGAGGGGCGGCTCGGCCTGCTCCTTGGGCGGGAGAGGAGGGAGCTGCCTCCCTGGCTGAGGGGTCTGGGCTGGATTTATTCAGGAGGCCTGTCACTCCCCAGCCTCCTCTGGGACTTGGAAAAACTGGAGCCTGTTCTTGGCAGGAAGATTCTAATGCCCAGGTCGGAGTCGGGGCCCTGGCCAAGGGCTCTTGTGTGGGATGGGGGTGGGGCCGGGGGTGACGGAAGGATCCTCCAGAAGGGTTGGTCCCGAGATGAGGGTGGGCTGGGGGTAGACTGTGAGACCTCCTCTGACTTATCCTCCTGAGACCGACACCTGCCCTTCCCAGAGCCAGCCTGAGGCAGAGTGCAGGTCGAGGCCTGTGATTCTCCTAAATGCAGGGGTGTCTCTGGCCAGAGTCATTCACTGGGCTCCCCTGCTGGGTCAAAAGGCAGCTCTCTGGCCACCTCGCCACCCATCCTGAGACCTCAGGGCCTCACAGGTATGTCCAGCCTTGTGGGCAAGACCTGACCAGCCTGAGAAAGACGGGCTAAATGGACGCAGCAGGCTGGGTAGGAGCTCTGGGCTGGGAGCCGTGTGGTGGAGGCTTCAGGGCAGGCTTCCCAGAAGAGGTGGCCTTGAGCCGAGCTGAGCCGGCGGAGTGCCAAGCATCGTACTCAGGGTTTACAAAGACGGGCTTATTTATTTATTTATTTATTTATTTTATTATTATTATTTTTTTGAGACGGAGTCTCGCTCTGTTGCCCAGGCTGGAGCGCAGTGGCCGGATCTGGGCTCACTGCAAGCTCCGCCTCCCGGGTTCCCGCCATTCTCCTGCCTCAGCCTCCCGAGTAGCTGGGACTACAGGCGCCTGCAACCGCGCCCGGCTAATTTTTTGTATTTTTTTAGTAGAGATGGGGTTGCACCGTGGTCTTGATCTCCTGACCTTGTGATCCGCCCGCCTCGGCCTCCCAAAGTGCTGGGATTACAGGCGTGAGCCACCGCGCCCGGCCTTATTTATTTTTTTGACACAGAGTCTTGCTCTGTTGCCCAGGCTGGAGTGCAGTGGCGTGATCTCGGCTCGCGACAACCTCCGCCTCCCGGGTTCAAGCGATTCTCTGCCTCGGCCTCTGAGTAACTGGGATTACAGGTGCCCGCCGCCACACCTGGCTACTTTTTGTGTTTTTAGTAGAGATGAGGTTTCATCACGTTGGCCAGGCTGATCCACCTGCCCTCGGCCTCCCAAAGTGCTGGGATTACAGGCGTGAGCCACTGTGCCTGGCCACAAAGATGGTCACGCCTGTAATCCCAGCACTTTGGGAGGAGGCTGAAGCGGGCAGATCGCCTGAGGTCGGGAGTTTGAGACCAGCCTGACTAACACGGAGAGACCTCGTTTTTACTAAAAAATACAAAATTAGCCGGGCGTGGTGGCACACGCCTGTAATCCCAGCTACTCGGGAGGCTGAAGCAGGAGAATCCCTTGAACCCAGGAGCTGGAGGTTGCGGTGAGCCCAGATTGTGACATTACACTCCAGCCTGGGCAACAAGAGCGAAACTCCATCTTAAAAAACAAACAAACCCCAAAAGACGGTCTTTTTTTTTTTTTTTTTTTTTTTTTTATTTTTTTTTTTTGAGACGGAGTCTCGCTCTGTCGCCCAGGCTAGAGTGCAGTGGCCGGATCTCAGCTCACTGCAAGCTCCGCCTCCCGGGTTTACGCCATTCTCCTGCCTCAGCCTCCCAAGTAGCTGGGATTACAGGCACCCACCACCTCGCCCGGCTAGTTTTTTGTATTTTTTAGTAGAGACGGGGTTTCACCGGGTTAGCCAGGATGGTCTCAATCTCCTGACCTTGTGATCCGCCCGTCTCGGCCTCCCAAAGTGCTGGGATTACAGGCTTGAGCCACCGCGCCCGGCCAAAAGACGGTCTTATTTTGGTCCTCACCATGCATGTGAGAGGAATAAGGGACTTGTGCCACCGTTTTACAAGGTAAGGCCAAGCCCGGCAGAGTTACGGGAAGCGCCAAGGTTCTTTGGCAAGAGGCAGCCTGGGTGCAGATGCAGACCTGACTCACAGCTCAGGGCCTTGAAGAATGAGAACATTTTGTTTTGGTATTTCCCTCCTATTCACCAAAACGCTGTCAGTGCAGGCAATATGAAACAGCAGAAACTAAACAGGGGGAAGAAGCCGGGGGGGGATGTCCCAGCCCCAGGAGCGGCAGCCGCTGCTCCTGTGTTTGGGGTCTGCTCTGATCCTGGAGCCTGCTTCTTCCCCTTGGCAATCGTGACCCAGGACTTGGTGGTATCTCTGATGGCGTGGGTAGGAGTCCCTGGCGGGCGTGGGGACGTGAGACGGGAACAGAGCTTTCTGTCCCTGCCACAGGAACATGGCGCTGTTCTGGGGGCTCCTGGTGCTCAGCTGGTCCTGCCTGCAAGGTCCCCTCTCCGTGGTGAGGCTGGGCTGAAGTTGAGGTGGGGTGGGCTGGAGGGGGAAGAAGAGGGACGTTGGCGTGGAGGGAGGGCTTGGCTCCGAGGGGCCTCCTATCCTCACCCCTTTCTCCGCAGTTGTCCCCTGTGAGCGCCATGGAGCCCTTGGGCTGGCAGGTACTGGGGAGCGAGGAGCCTGTGACTGGGTGGAAGGCCCGGGGGGTCTCACCGGTGGCTTGGGCAGGGTAGGGGATCTGTGGGAAGGGTCGCTCTCCATCTGCTTCCTTTCTGCAGCTAACTAGTGGGCCAAACCAGGAGAGGGTGTCCCCACTTACTCTTCTCAAGTTGGGCAACCAGGTACAACCAGGTGGGGCTGGGGAAGAGTGGGCGGGGCCAGAGGGAGGAGGGCCCATCGGCAGGGGTCGGGAGCAGGGGCGCGTGGTGAGGCTGAGGCTCTGGAGTGCAGACGCCAGAATGGAGAGGTCGGGAAGGACCGAAGGTGGGCTCCAGGCCCCACAACGCCAGTGCCCTCTGCCTGACGCTCCCTCTCCCCTGGGGCTGGGACAAGGCCCTGCTGTCCTCAGGCACGGGGGCTGTGACAAGACCTTCAACACAGAACCTGGAGCTGACCGCTTGACCTCCCTGACCCCTGATCTGTCCCTGCAGGAGCCTGGCGGCCAGACTGCCCTGAAGATTCCCCCAGGAGTCTGCAGCAGAGATCCCACCCCCAAGCAGACCCGCAGGCTGGCCCAGGCCATGATGGCCTTCACTGCCGACCTGTTCTCCCTGGTGGCTCAAACGTCCACCTGCCCCAACCTCATCCTGTCACCGCTGAGTGTGGCCCTGGCGCTGTCTCACCTGGCACTAGGTACCCTGGCACCACTTGTCCAGACCAAGAGAGCTGGGAGGCCAGTAGGAACTCAGTACTCAGTGGTTCTCCGTGGTGGTTCCTCCACCAGGGTCACGTGGCTGTTTGGTAAAAATGCAGATTCCTAGGCCGGGTGCGGTGGCTCATGCCTGTAATCCCAGCACTTTGGGAGGCTGAGGCGAGCGGATCACGAGGTCAGGAGTTCAAGACCAGCCTGGCCAACATGGTGAAACCCCGTCTCTACTAAAAATACAAAAAAAGTTAGCCGGACGTGGTGGCAGGTGCCTGTAATCCCAGCTACTCGGGAGGCTGAGGCAGAGAATTGCTTGAACCTGCGAGACGGAGCTTACAGTGAGCCGAGATTGTGCTACTGCACTCCAGCCTGGGCAACAGAGCGAGATTCCATCTCAACAACAATAACAACAACAAATGCAGATTCCTGGGCCCCCACCTGTCGGTCTGTGTGAATCAGATCTCAGGGACTGGGCTGGGGAATCTGCTTATTTACAAGTCCTCCTGCTTTTTTTTTTTTTTTTTTTTTTTTGAGACAGAGCCTTGCTCTGTTGCCCAGGCTGGAGTGCAGTGGTGCGATCTTGGTTCACTACAACCTCCGCCTCCTGGGTTCAAGCCATTCTCCTGCCTCAGCCTCCCGAATAGCTGGGATCACAGGCACCAGCCACCGTGCCCAGCTAATTTTCATATTTTTAATAGAGACGGGGGTTTCACCATGTTGGCCAGGTTGGTCTCGAACTCTCGACTTCCGGTGATTCACCCACTTTTGCCTCCCAAAGCGCTGGGATTACAGGCGTGAGCCGCCGTGCTTGGCCCGTCCTGGCGATTCCTATGCAAACGTTTGACAAGTTTGATAGCTGTACTCTTTCCCACTGTGCTGGAGGGTCTCTCTCTGGGAAACGGAAGCCCAGAGAGGGAAGGCAACTTGCGTGAGGTGAGGTCACCCAACCTGTCAGCCACAGGGGGGAGAGTCACGCAGAGCAGATCCATGGCTGTGGAAGGACGGCGTGTGGTCCCGTGGATGTGCTTGTCACGGGCATCCAGGAGGGACTGGAGTGAGCAGTTGGGATGAGTAAGGACCCGGCGGCTGGGCCTTAGCCTGTGCGATGCCCTCCAGGTGCTCAGAACCACACGCTGCAGAGGCTGCAACAGGTGCTGCACGCAGGCTCAGGGCCCTGCCTACCCCATCTGCTGAGCCGCCTCCGCCAGAACCTGGGCCCCGGCGCGTTCCGACTGGCTGCCAGGATGTACCTGCAGAAAGGTAGGCACTGACGGCAGGGAGCTCCCTCAGTCCCGCCCGGGGTGGAGGAGGGTGAGAGAGAGGGGCTGGGCCTCTGGTAGCCAGTGGGAGCGTGGCTGGCCGTGGAGCCTTGAGCCCTGGGAACAGCTTGTACTCCCTCCACGCAGGATTTCCCATCAAAGAAGATTTCCTGGAACAGTCCGAACGGCTATTTGGGGCAAAGCCCGTGAGCCTGACGGGAAAGCAGGAAGATGACCTGGTAAACATCAACCAATGGGTGAAGGAGGCCACGGAGGGGAAGATTCCGGAGTTCCTCTCTGAGCTACCGGAAGACACCGTGTTGCTTCTCCTCAACGCCATCCACTTCCAGGGTGCGCTCCTCCTCCTCTCAGATCCCCCGCCCTGTAGGCTGAGCTGGGACCTGCAGGCCTGTCGCCCAGGCTGGAGCACAGTGGCGTGATCTCGGCTCCCTGCAACCTCCGCCTCCCGGGTTCAAGCGATTCTCCTGGCTCAGCCTCCTGAGTAACTGGGATGACAGGTGCCCGTCACCACGCCCAGCTAATTTTTGGATTTTAGTAGAGACAGGGTTTCACTGTGTTGGCCAGGCTGGCCTTGAACTCCTGACTTCAGGTGATCCGCCCACCTTGGCTTCCCAAAGTGCTGGGATTACAGGCGTGAGCCACCGCGCCCGGCCATGCAGGCTTTGTTCTGAGGGTTTCCTTTCTTCCTCAGTCTGGGCCATGAGGCAGGGGGCTGTCTGGGTCTGGTGGGGACGGGTGCCCAGGAGCCAGATGAGTTGGTCTAGAGAGAATACCCTGGGAACCAATGGTCTGAAAAGATCCAGGAGGAGGTTCCTAGGAGAATTGCAGGGATTGGGGAAAACACAAGCCCAGATTTCAAAAATGCTACGGGAAAGAGACATTATATCAATTGGATGCCAACGGGCATTCCCTGGGGTCTTGGCCTCCTCCGCTCTGTCATCCTTGAATGGATTCTGGGTGGGATGGGCAACGGGCTGGGGGTGCAGAGACCAAGCTTGTCCCCATCGACGTGACCCCTGCCCTCTGCCCCAAGCCGGTCCCCGTCGACGTGACCCCTGCCCTCTGCCCCAAGCCGGTCCCCAACGATGTGACCCCTGCCCTCTGCTTGGTTTCAGGTTTCTGGAGGAGCAAGTTTGACCCGAGCCTCACCCAGAGAGACTCCTTCCACCTGGACGAGCAGTTCACGGTGCCCGTGGAAATGATGCAAGCCCGCACGTACCCTCTGCGCTGGTTCATGCTGGAGCAGCATGAGATCCAGGTCACTCTTGGTTGTCCAGCAGGCTGGGCCTGAGGCTGGGAGGTGGGGAAGGCAGTGGACAGGCTGTGGAGCAGGCACAGGGATGGGTGGAGGGTGTCTCGCCTTCTTTGCCGCCATGTCCCCTAGGCAGGCAGTTGCAAAAGGTCCCATGATCCCCCCTCCTACCCGGCAGGAGAACTGAGGCGCCAGGCTCTTTGAGGTTCAGTAATTCAGTGAAAATATAGTGGGCATTTGCTGTGTGCCAGATACTGTTCTAAGCACTAGGGTTTTTTTGGAGCATGTGGGAGGCCAGGTCTCTGCTCTTAGGAGGGAGGATACACAGTGAAACAGTGAATGGACATCAACACAGGGATTCCAGGCCGTGGGAAGTGCTGTGGAGGGAGAGCTGAAAAAGAAGGTGATTTTGGCCGGGCCTGGTGGCTCACGCCTGCAATCCCAGCACTTTGGGAGGCCCAGGCGGGTGGATAATACGGTCAGGAGTTCAAGACCAGCCTGGCCAAGATGTGAAACCCTGTTTCTACTAAAAATACAAAAATTATCTGGGCATGGTGGCAGGCGCCGGTAATCCCAGCTACTCCGGAAGCTGAGGCGGGAGAATCACTTGAACCCAGGAGGCGGAGGCTGCAGTGGGCTGAGATTGTGCCACTGCACTCCAGCCTGGGAAACACATTGAGACTCTGATCTGCTCACCTCAGTCTCCCTAAATGCTGGGATTACAGGCGTGAGCCACCATGCCTGGCCTTATTTAGGCATTTTAGAGTGGTAAGGGTGAATTCTGTGAGGAGGGGGCATTGGATTGAGACTCAGGTGACCATTGGTGATAAGGGTTTATTACAAGGGCCCATGGACTTTGGGGCAGCACAGGGACCACCCCATGGCCATGTAGCCACTCAGGGTCTCCGCAGCCCCCAGCCTGGGAGAGTCCACTGGGCCCTCACACAGTGCTCCTTAGAAAGGAGGATCTGATCTGATTGGATTGGATTTCTTAGCATCCTGCGTGAAACATTCCCATTGGACAAAACCTCCCTTTTTTTTTTTTTTTTGAGACAGAGTCTCGCTGTGTCACCCACGCTGGAGTGCAGTGGCTCGATCTCTGCTCATTGCAGCCTCTGCCTCCCGGGTTCAAGCCATTCTCCTACCTCAACCTGTTGAGTAGCTGGGACTACAGGCATGTGCCACCATGCCTGGCTAATTTTGTTTTGTTTTGTTTTGTTTTGTTTGAAACAGAGGTTTACTCTGTCGCCCAGGCCGGAGTGCAGTAGTGTGATCTCGGCTCACTGCAGCCTCTGCCTCCCAGGTTCAAGCAATTCTCCTGCCTCAGCCTCCCGTGTAGCTGGGACCACAGGCGCCCGCCACCATGCCCGGCCAATTTTTGCATTTTTAGTACAGATGGGGTTTCACCATATTGGCCAGGATAGTCTTCATATCCTGACCTCGTGATCTACCCACCTGGGCCTCCCAAAGTGCTAGGATTATAGGCGTGAGCCACGGCGTCCAGCCAATTTTTGTAATTTTTTTTAGTAGAGACTGGTTTCACCATGTTGGCCAGGCTGGTTTCAAACTCCTGACTGCAAGTGATCCGCCTGCCTCAGCCACCAAAAGTGCTGGGATTACAGGCGTGAGCCACTGCGCCCAGCTCTGATTGGATAAAATTCCACGCCAGGCTGTCTCAGGTGTGGCCTCCCTTGCTTCTAGCCAAAATGTGGTCCCCTTGGCCTGGGCATTGATCCCTGGGCCAGACAGCTGTGGCTGAGATGGCCATGTTTGTTAGCTTCACAAGGCAAGTGTGACACAGAGCACAGCCACTTGCGCAGGAAGGAACCGGAAGCCACTTGGGCAGCCCTGCTGGGAGGGGGCTGTAGGCGAGGCTGGCTGGAGTGCGTCCTGGCTTCCCGGCAGCTCACTCTGAAAGGCCAGTCTGATCCACCTCCCCAGAGGTTTCCCTTTCCTGCTTCCCGTTTTCTCCAGGCTGTGTCCTGCACACTTCTCCTTCATCCTTTGTCTCCTTTCCTTGGGCCTCCTCAGCCTTTCTTGTCCTCAGGCCCTCTGCAGACCCAAATAGCCAGAACCCAGGTCTTATCCTCCCACGGGCAGGGGTTCTCCACACAGGCACTCTGCCTGGAACCCAAGGAGTCACAACTGCGGGAGGCCCTCGAGCCCTGTGGTGTCCACACTGCTTTTGCTGCAGAATCCCTTCAAATGAAATCTTAATGGCCGGGTGCGGTGGCTCATGCCTGTAATCCCAGCATTTTGGGAGGCCAAGGCAGGTGGATCACCTGAGGTCTGGAGTTTGAGACCAGCCTGGCCCAACATGGTGAAAGTCCGTCTCTACAAAAAATACAAAAATTGGCCAGGTGAGATGGTGGGCGCCTGTAGTCCCAGCTACGCGGGAGGCTGAGGCGGGGGAATGGCATGAACCTGGGAGGTGGAGGTTGCAGTGAGCTGAGATAGCGCCATTATACACCAGCCTGGGCGAGAAAGCAAGACTCTGTCTCGGAAAANAAAAAAAAAAAAAAAAAGAAAAAGAAAAAAGAGGCTGGGTGCGTTGGCTCATGCCTGTAATCCCAGCACTTTGGGAGGCCGAGGCAGGTGGATTACGAGGTCAGGAGATCGAGACCATCCTGGCTAACACGGTGAAATCCCGTCTCTACTAAAAATGCCAAAAAATTAGCCGGGCGTGGTGGCGGGCGCCTGTAGTCCCAGCTACTTGGGAGGCTGAGGCGGGGGAATGGCATGAACCTGGGAGGTGGAGGTTGCAGTGAGCTGAGATAGCGCCATTATACACCAGCCTGGGCGAGAAAGCAAGACTCTGTCTCGGAAAAAAAAAAAAA
>NC_037684.1:58161220-58169699 GCF_003255815.1 Theropithecus gelada
TTTTTTTTTTTTTTTTTTTTTTTTTGAGACGGAGTCTCGCTCTGCCGCCCAGGCAGGAGTGCAGTGGCCGGATCTCAGCTCACTGCAAGCTCCGCCTCCCGGGTTCACGCCATTCTCCTGCCTCAGCCTCCCGAGTAGCTGGGACTACAGGCGCCCGCCACCGCGCCCGGCTAGTTTTTTGCATTTTTTAGTAGAGACGGGGTTTCACCGTGTTAGCCAGGATGGTCTCGATCTCCTGACCTTGTGATCCGCCCGTCTCGGCCTCCCAAAGTGCTGGGATTACAGGCTTGAGCCACCGCGCCCGGCCCTAAAAAAAGAAATCTTAAGCCAAATCACAATATATATACACAGCTGGCAAAGTCACAAGAGGGAGGTGAGGGAGGGTGGGGAGGACATTACTGTGCGGTGACTCACCCACAGAACCCAGGTGTGGTGTGACAGCCAGTGACCCTGTCTGTGGTACATCTGGAGAAGCTGAGACAAGGACAGGCGATGCCTTACGCCAGGTCACAGGGCCAGCTGGTAGCAGGTGAAGACAGAGAAGACCAGCAGGTATTGAGCACTGTCCATGACAGCGACACTGCTGGAAAGTTTTTTTTTTTGAGACGGATTTCACTCTTGTCCACAGGCTGGAGTGCAGTGGCGTGATCTCGGCTCACTGCAACCTCCGCCTCCCGGGTTCAAGCTGTTCTCCTGCCTCAGCCTCTGGAGTAGCTGGGATTACAGGTGCCCGCCACCATGCCTAGCTAGTTGTTGTTTTTTTTGTTTGTTTTTTGTTTTTTGTTTTTTTGAGACGGAGTGTTGCTCTGTCACCCAGGCTGGAGTGCAGTGGTGCAATCTTGGCTCACTGCAAGCTCCACCTCCCGGGTTCACACCATTCTCCTGCCTCAGCCTCCTGAGTATCTGGGACTACAGGCGCCACCACCTCGCCCAGCTAGGTTTTTGTATTTTTAGTAGAGACGGGGTTTCACCGGGTTAGCCAGGATGGTCTCGATCTCCTGACCTCATGATCCGCCCGCCTCGGCCTCCCAAAGTGCTGGGATTACAGTCTTGAGCCACCGGCCCGGCCCAGTTGTTGTATTTTTAGTAGAGACAGGGTTTCGCCATGTTGGCCAGGCTGGTCTGGAACTCCTGACCTCAGGTGATCCGCCTGCCTCAGCCTCCCAAAGTGCTGAGATGACAGGCGTGAGCCACCGCGCCCGGTCACACTGCTAGAAACTTTGAAAGCATCTCATTTGGTTACGTGTCCGCCTGCAGTGGGAGAGGTAGTGTGACTCCACCCCTCAGTGAGGACGTGGAGGAGCAGCGGGGTCAGGCACACGCCTGGCAGGATGGCCCGCAGCTCCAGCGTCTGCCTCAGGAGCGTGTGCTGGCCCCCATCCCCACTTAGCTTCGGGGCTTTCTGGTCCTCATGCTCTTCCCTTCCCTTTTCCGTAGGTGGCTCATTTTCCCTTTAAGAACAACATGAGCTTTGTGGTCCTTGTACCCACCCACTTTGAATGGAACGTGTCCCAGGTACTGGCCAACCTGAGTTGGGACACCCTGCACCCACCTTTGGTGTGGGAGAGGCCCACCAAGGTCCGGCTGCCTAAGCTGTATCTGAAACACCAAATGGACCTGGTGGCCACCCTCAGCCGGCTGGGTAAGGAGGAGGGTGCGGGCCAGCCCCCGAGGTCAGGCTGGGCAGGGCGGGTGAGGAGGAAGCCTCTGGCTGGCAGTGGAGCTGAGTCAGGGCTGCCCTGTGTCCTGCTCTTTTCCAGGGCTTTGAGAGGGGGAGAGGGTTGAATATGAGCCCCTGGACCCTCTGTCCTGGTGCAAGTTGGGGTGGCCCAGAGAATGGGGATCTGCTTTGCTGCCCAAGACCTAGCACTGCAAGGAGAGTCTGGGTAGAGAGCCGGGGGTGGCATGTGAGCCTCGCCGGCTCCCCTGGAACGGGAAGGAGGAGAAGCTGGGGTGTCACACTGTTAAAGAAATGCTGGGTGGGGTGGCTCATGCCCGTAATCCCGGCACGTTGGGAAGCTGAAGCGGGTGGATTGCTTGAGCGCGGGAGTTCGAGACCAGCCTGTGCAACACGGTGAAACTCCGTCTCTACAAAAAATACAAAAATTAGCTGGGTGTGGTGATGATACTGGGGAGACTGAGGTGGGAGGACCTCTTGAACCCAGGCGGTTGAGGCTGCAGTGAGCTATAATTGTGCCACCGCACTCCAGCCTCAGCAACGGAACTAAGACCATGTCTCAAAAATAAAAATAAAGGCTGGGCACGGTGGCTCACACCCGTAATCCTAGAATTTTGGGAGGCCAAAGCGGGTGGATCACCTGAAGTCAGGAGTTCCAGACCAGCCTGGCCAACATGGTGAAAACCCGTCTCCACTAAAGATACAAAAATTATCCGGCATGGTGGCACGTGCCTCTAATCCCAGCTACTCGGGAGGCTGAGGCAGGAGAATCGCTTGAACCTGGGAGGAGGAGGTTGCAGTGAGCCAAGGTTGTGCCACTGCACTCCAGCCTGGACGACAGCGTGAGACTCCATCTCAAAAAAAAAAATTATAATAACTAAAATAAATAAATAAAGCATCTATCCTTCAGCCATTTGCTAAGCAGCTGCTGTATGCCAGGTACTGCACCAGGCACTGGGAGCCGACCCTGTGCAAACAGCTGAGTCCAGTGGGGTGGGCAGATGAGCAGTCACATACTTACAAGAGCATAAGCGATAAGACAGAGAGGGCTTCTCTCCAGCTCACCCGGGAGAACACTGAAAATGTGCCTAGGCTGGACTTTAGAGCTGAAGATCAGGGAGGGCTTCCTGGAGGAGGTGATGTTTAAGTTGAGACTTGGAAATCAAACAGGAATGAAGCAGGGATCTATGAGTTCAAGGTGTGCCCTGGCCAGGATCTCAGATACCCTCCCAAGCAGCTCCAGGAGCCTGTGGGGCCAAGGGCAGCTCTGACCAGCCATCTCTGGCCCTGGGCAGGCCTGCAGGAGCTGTTCCAGGCCCCAGACCTGCGCGGGATCTCTGAGCAGAGCCTGGTGGTGTCCGGCGTGCAGCATCAGTGCACTCTGGAGCTCAGCGAGGTCGGCGTGGAGGCGGCGGCGGCCACCAGCATCGCCATGTCCCGCATGTCCCTGTCCTCCTTCAGCGTGAACCGCCCCTTCCTCTTCTTCATCTTTGAGGACACCACAGGCCTTCCCCTCTTTGTGGGCAGCGTGAGGAACCCCAACCCCAGCGCACCACGGGAGCTCAAGGAGCAGCAGGATTCCCCTGGAGACAAGGACTTCCTCCACAGCCTGAAAGCCGGCCCCCGCGGAGACAAGCTCTTCGGCCCTGACTTGAAACTTGCGCCCCCCTTGGAGGAGGATTACCCCGAGCTTGGCAGCCCTAAGTGAGGGGCCGTAGCTGTGGCATCCAGAGTCCCTGCCTGGACCAGCCTCTCCACTCATGTGACTCTTTCCAACCTGCTTTGTGGCACTCGGGCAGGGGCCGGGGGGCTGTCTGAGAGAGGCCATTCTTTCCCAACATCTCTTGGGGAGTTTAGGGCGTGGGGGGTGGGTGGCTGGGCGGAGGGCAGGCATCGGGGAGCCGGGAGCCTGACCCTCATCTTTCTTCCAAACGGGCTCAGAGGGTGTCCTGTGCCGGGGCCTGGGCAGGAGGGAGGTGCTTCTAGTTCTGCCAGGAGCCAGGTTAGCTGCTCCCCACGTCAGCTGGGACATCCCTACTTTTGTTTACCAGAGAGAAAGGGAGGGGGAGGGGGCCGCCTTTGGACTTGTCCCGGGACACCGAGGCTAGGGCGGGGAGAGACGGACCCTGGTGGTGGCCCCGGAGGGACAGCGTTGTCCTCAGCCCCGCGTGGAACTTGCGTCTGGCACAGCCTGACCGGGGCCTAACCTGCTGAGAGCCCATCAGCCTCCATCCCACCCCCAGGGCCTTGTCATCCCAGGCTTCCCACGGCTCCTCGAGATCCCAACACTGCCAGCATCTCCCTTCCTTCCTCACTCCTGTCTCCCTCCTCTGCCCGGGAGCTCAGGAGCCGAGGCAGGGAAGGGTCCTATGGGCTCCTTAAGGCTCTTTTGTAAGGTTTTCGTAGTGATTTTTATGTCACCTGAATAAACAATGAATGGGCCTGGCTGGTTTGATGTCACCGTTCTGGGCATGGGTGGGGACAAGCGAGGATGGTGGGGAAGGAGGGGAGGCGGCTGCAGGGCGGACTGTGCTGAGGAACCCGAGGCCCAGCAGGGCGGCAGCCCACACAGTGCCACGTTTGGCCTCTGGCCGCTCGCCAGGCATTGTTCTCCACATGGTCCCCTCTGACCTCGCCAGCCCTCCCCCGGGACCCCTCCACGCCAGCCTGCCTCTGCTCCTGGCCTCTTCTTCTCTCTATGCCTCAGGCAGCCGGCAACAAGGGCGGCTCAGAATAGCGCCAGCCTCCTGGTTTGGGAGAAGAACTGGCAATTAGGGAGTTTGCGGAGCTTCTAATTACACGCCAGCCCCTCTGCCAGGAGCTGGCGCCCGCCAGCCGGGGGCAGGCTGCCGGGAGTACCCGGCTCCAGCTGGAGACAGTCAGTGCCTGAGGATTTGGGGAAAGCAGGTGGGGAAACCTTGGCACAGGGCTGACACCTTCCTCTGTGCCAGAGCCCGGGAGCTGGGGCAGCGTGGGTGGGCACGCTTCCCTGCTGGGGGTGCAGGGTGTCCACGTGGCAGCGGCCACCTGGAGCCCTAATGTGCAGTGGTTAAGAGCAAGTGCCTGAAGGTCAGAGAGAGGCCTGGCATGGAATCTGGCTTCTTGCAGACAAGCAGTGTGGAGAGACAGATGATCAATCAACAAAGAGAAATACGTTGTATGTCCGAGGATACGCTGCCGGAAGAGCGATGGTGAAAGTGAAGTAGGGAAGGGGCAGGGCTGGGAGGAAAAGCCTCGTGAGAAGCTGAGACGGGAGCAGGGCCTTGAAGGGGATGAAGGAGGGCACTACGGAGGTCCTGGCGAAGCGTGGCCTGGCCGAGGAACGGCATGGGCAGAGGTCCTGCCGAGGAGCTCAAGACAGGCGGGATGGTGGGGCTGGAGTGGAGAGAGTGAGCGGGAGGAGGAGGAGGAGTCAGAGAAGAGCTCAGGACAGATCCTTTAGGCTCTAGGGACACGATAAACACTGTGGTTTTTGTCTTGTCAAGTCTGTCCTTTTTATTTTTTTTGAAAAAGTCTCGCTCTGTAGCCCAGGCTGGAGTGCAGCAGTGTGATCTCGGCTCACTGCAATCTCTGCCTCCTGGGTCCAAACAATTCTCCTGCCTCAGCCTCCCGAGTAGCCAGGATTACAAGTGCCCACTATCGGCCGGGCGCGGTGGCTCAAGCCTGTAATCCCAGCACTTTGGGAGGCCGAGACGGGCGGATCACGAGGTCAGGAGATCGAGACCATCCTGGCTAACACGGTGAAACCCCGTCTCTACTAAAAAATACAAAAAACTAGCCGGGCGAGGTGGCGGGCGCCTGTAGTCCCAGCTACTTGGGAGGCTGAGGCAGGAGAATGGCATAAACCTGGGAGGCGGAGCTTGCAGTGAGCTGAGATCCAGCCACTGCACTCCAGCCTGGGTGACAGAGCGAGACTCCGTGTCAAAAAAAACAAAAAAACAAAAAAACAAGTGCCTACTACCGCACCCGGCTAATTTTTGTATTTTAGTAGAGACCAGGTTTCACCATGTTGGCCAAGCTGGGTCTTGAACTTCTGACCTCAGGTGATCCGCCTGCCTCAGCCTCCCAAAGTGGTGTGAGCCATTACACCCTGCAATGCTTGTCAAGTCTTTCTCAGCATTCCCCTCCTCTCCACTGCAGCTCCCAGCGCCCCGGCCTGGGCCTCATCTTCACTTCCTGGGATCCCTGACATTGCCTGCTAGGCCCTCCCTGTCTCTGGTCTGGCTGCCTTCACTGTAACCTCCACCCAGCAGGTGCCTCTTCAGCACCTCCTGTCAACCCAGCAGCACACCAAGCCCTGGGGATGCAGCAACGAACAGGCAGATGCTGCACTCCAGCCTGGGTGACAGAGCGAGACTCCACCTCAAAACAAAAAGGACCAGATGCAGAAAACAGGAGATGTACCAGGAATGAAATTGGAGAGATTTTGCGATACTGAGTAACTGTGGGGAGGCCTCTTCCAGGGGCCATTTCGCTGAGAGACAGATGGTATGAAGACCTGACCGTTCAGAAACAGGGGAAGAGGCAGCAGCCCGGGCAAAGGCCTTTGGGGCAGGAAAAATCCTGGATCACTAGAGAAGCAGAAAGATGGCCAGTGTGACCAGCGTGTGACAAAGTCAGAGAGAACCGGGAAGATGGAGCTGGAGACGCAGGCGGGGCCGGGTCACGAGGGTCCTCGCAGACCACAGCAAGGGTTTGGATTTTTTTCCAGGCAGAAGCGAAGCTGCTGAAGGGGGTTTTCCTTTACAATTTTTAGTTGAAATATAATCTGCAAAGTACACAAGTCTTAACTATTTGTAAAGCTTAATGACTGTTTCCATGAACCAAATACTGCTGTGCAACCATCACCGGCTCAAGAAATAGAACCTTCTCCTGACTGCCAGTAACACAGTGGCTCAGCGCAGACACAGAGCTCTTCGGACTTCCCGTAACACAAGGTTTTTTTATTTTGTTTTGTTTTGTTTTTAAGAGGCAAGGTCTGTAATCCCAGCACTTTGGGAGGCCGAGACGGGCAGATCACGAGGTCAGGAGATCGAGACCATCCTGGCTAACACGGTGAAACCCCATCTCTACTAAAAAAAATATACAAAAAACTAGCCGGGCGAGGTGGCGGGCGCCTGTAGTCCCAGCTACTTGGGAGGCTGAGGCAGGAGAATGGCGTAAACCCGGGAGGCGGAGCTTGCAGTGAGCTGAGATCCGGCCACTGCACTCCAGCCTGGGTGACAAAGCGAGACTCTGTCTCAACAAAAAAAAAAAAAAAAAAAAAAGAGGCAAGGTCTGGCTCTGTCGCCCAGGCTGGATGGAGTGCAGTGGTGCGATCACAGTTCACAGCAGCCTTGACATCCTGGGCTCAAGCGATCTTCCTGCCTTGGCCTCCCAAATGTAGGGATTATAGGCATGAGCCACTGTGTTTGGCATTTATTCATCTTTCATGTCAAGCAGGCAATTGAATATTTGATCAAGGATAGAATTGTCTTTTTGGGGGTACACAGATGCATTTAATGTCATGGAACTGGGCCGGGCGCAGTGGCTCACGCCTGTAATCCCAGCACCGTGGGAGGCCGAGGCGGGCGGATTATAAGGTCAGGAGTTTGAGACCATCCGGGTCAACATGGTGAAACCCCGTCTCTACTAAAAATACAAAAATTTAGCCAGGTGTGGTGTGCGTGCCTGTAGTCCCAGCTACTCGGGGAGGCTGAGGCAGGAGAATTGATTGAACCAGGGAGGCGGAGGTTGTAGTGAACCGAGATCATGCCATGTGCTCCAGCCTGGTTGACATGAGTGAGACTCCGTCTCAAAAATAAACAAAAAAGCCGAGAGCAGTGACTCACGCCTGTAATCCTAGCACTTTGGGAAGCCAAGCCAGGCGGATCACGAGGTCAGGAGATCGAGACCATCCTGGCTAACACGGTGAAACCCCGTCTCTACTAAAAATATGAAAAATTAGCCAGGCGAGGTGGCGGGCGCCTGTAATCCCAGCCACTCAGGAGGCTGAGGCAGGAGAATGGCGTGAACCCGGGAGGCGGAGGTTGCAGCGAGCCAAGATCGCGCCACTGCACTCCAGCCTGGGCGACAGAGTCAGACTCTGTCTCAAAATAAATAAATAAATAAAACAAAAAAACAGTCACGGAACTGATGGAAATTGCCTAAGGGGAGATGTAGAAGAAAAAAGGTCCCAGGATCGCCAGCAGAGGAGGCAGAAAAGGTAAGGTGTGTGAGGTGGCAGAAAAAGGGGAGAGTGTGGATAGTGAGGGTTTCAAGAAGGAGGAACTCTCTACTGCCCCCTGCCAAGGACGGAAGTGTCCACTGCCAGTTGACACGAGGTCACCCATGAACTTGGTGACAGGAATTTCAGTGGAGAAGTGAGCACAGACACAAGCCTGGGGTTGGAGGAAATGGGAGCCGAGGCAGTGTAGACATTAGAGGAAGCTGCTTCTATCAGAGCGGCTCTGAGGGAGCACCGAGAAATGGGCAGTGGCTTTAGGGGATGTGGTGTCAAGGAAGTGTCTCTTAAAGAAGTGGGGGGTCAGGTGCGGTGGCTCACGCCTGTAATCCCAGCACTTTGGGAGGCCGAGGCGGGCAGATCATGAGGTCAGGAGATCAAGACCATCCTGGCCAACATGGTGAAACCCCCATCTCTAGTAAAAATACAAAAAAGTAGCTGGGTGTGATGGCTCATGCCTGTAATCCCAGCACTTTGGGAGGCTGAGGCGAGCAGGTCACTTGAGGTCAGGAGTTCGAGACCAGCCTGGCCAACATGGTGAAACCTCATCTCTACTGAAAATACAAAAATTAGCCAGG
>NC_037684.1:58174671-58250752 GCF_003255815.1 Theropithecus gelada
GGTCTCGATCTCCTGACCTCGTGATCCGCCCGTCTCGGCCTCCCAAAGTGCTGGGATTACAGGCTTGAGCCACCGCGCCCGGCCTGAAAATACCTTTTATCCTCACTAGTAATCAAGGAAATGCAAATTAAAACCATAAGGACAGGACATCTATTTCACGCTCATCAGATTGGCAAAATTTAACTGTCTGACAATATGCCAAGCATTGGTGAGGATATAAACAACGAATCTAGCTGGGCGTGCTCGTGCGTGCCTGTAATCCCAGCTACTCGGGAGGCTGAGGCAGGAGAACTTCTTGAGCCCGGGAGGCAGAGGTTACAGTGAGCTGAGATCGCGCTACTGCACTCCAGCCTGGGTGACAGAGTGAGACTCCATCTGAAAAAAAAAAAAAAAAAAAAAAGCAGTGTGATACATTGACCTAAGTAAGGTTTAAGAACATGCAAACTGATATTATATATCACTTAGGGACAAAAACTTACATGGTAAAAGTAAAAAATGCATGAAAATAATAAAAATCAAATTCGAGATGGCGGTTATGGTGATAGGGGAAGAATTGAGGAGGAAATAGAAGGTTGTCACTATACTGAGAATTTTTTTTTCTTTTTTCTTTTAATTTTGAGATGGAGTCTCGCTCTGTTGCCCAGGCTGGAGTGCAGTGGTGTGATCTCGGCTCACTGTAAGCTCCGCCTCCCGGGTTCACGCCATTCTTGTGCTTCAGCCTCCCGAGTAGCTGGGACTACAGGTGTGTCCCATCATGCCCGGCTAATTTTGTTTGTATTTTTAGTAGAGACGGGGTTTCACCATGTTGGCTAGGCTGGTCTGGAACTCCTGACCTCGGGTGATCCACCCACCTCGGTCTCCCGAAGTGCTGGGATTACAAGCGTGAGCCACTGTGCCCAGGTTTGTTTGTATGTTTAGGTGAGACGGGGTTTCTCCATGTTGGCCATGCTGGTCTTGAACTCCTGACCTCAGGTGATCCACCTGCCCTCTGTCTCCCAAAGTGCTGGGATTACAGGTGTGAGCCCCTGCGCCTGGCCCCTTACGGAAAATCTAAAGGAAGAGGAAGGTGTGTAAATGTGTGTGCCTTGGGGATAAGGGACAGCTGCAGCAGTGGGTTAAAGTTAACGCGAGACAGTGATGCAATCTCAGAATCCAAATTGAGTGCAGGTCGCTTTAAGAAAGGAGTAGCTGTAATCTGAAGCCTGCTGGACGCTGGATTAGAAGGCAGCAAAAAAAGCTCTTGTGCTGGCTGGAGCCCCCTCAGTGTGCAGGCTTGGCGGGACTAGGCTGGGTGTGGAGCTGCAGCGTATCCACAGGTAAAGCAGCTCCCTGGCTGCTCTGATGCCAGGGACGACGGGAGAGGCTTCCCTGGGCTCGGGGGACAGGGGAGAGGCAGGGGCACTCGAGGGAGCAGAAAAGAGGGGTGCAAGGGAGAGGAAATGGGGAGACAGCAGCCCCTGCAGTTTGGGCACAAGGATGAGTGGATGAGAAAGGGCAGAGGGAGTAGGGCGTGGGGGGACAAGGCCGAAGGCCAGGATCCCGTGATCCCCAAATCCCACTGCACCGACGGAAGAGGCTGGAAAGGCTTTTGAATGAAGTGAGGCCGGACGTGGGGAGGAAGGGGGAGCAAAGCTGCTGGGTTGGGTCTGAGCAGCACCCCAAAGGGACTGGAGCCTGAGGGAAGGAGGCTCCGGGGAGCTGCTCCCACCAAAGGCAGTCAGGAAGGCGGCCGCCCTGCAGCCCAGCCCTGGCCCCTGCTCCCTGGCCTCCCTGCTACTTTTTCAAGAATCAGCTGGTGCTGACTGCTAAGGCAATTTCCCAGCACAACCAAACCGCTGGCCTCGGCGCCCTGGCTGAGGGCTGGGATGGAGGACAGCTGGGTCCTTCTAGCCAGCCCCCACCCACTCTCTTTGGCCAAGCTGTGAGTCAAGGCTGGGAGACCAATGAGGTTGTGGCCTCTGGCAGATATTGTCCACTATTTAGCCCGGCAGGTGTACAGGGCCTGGGGGCCCAGCTGCGGTGCTGGAGGGAAAGGCCGTCCGTTCTGGGGTGCACCCTTTCTGCTGCCTGTGGCAAGCCACCGAGAGGGGCGGATCTAAGCAGGATTCGCAGAAACGCCACCCCGTCCGGCGCAGGCCTCCCACCCGGCGTTAGCTAACCTGGCGTTAGCCCCCGGCTTCCGTGGGGCCGTGGGGTTGGGGGGCAGGGAGTCCTATTCTTGGGGCTGCTGCTTCTGCGGTGTGGGGAAGTGTGACTCCACGGCACCCGGGGCTGACTCATTCAGGTTCTAAAACTTCAGGAAACATTGTCTGGGGCTGGGTCACCATGGGTGGGCCAGGGAGGACCCCTCAGAATCCCCTCCAGAGAGCCAGGGGAGGGGGAGGTGCCCTTCCCCACACTATCTCCGGGGCCCACCGCCCTGTGGCTTGAAGGCCCTGCGGTTCTGGGAAGAGGCGGCGGCTGTGGAGGGTGTTTGTCTCCTAACTGGGTTTAATCTGAAACACATGTATTGGCTTGAGTTGATCCGCCTAACTTGGAGGCAAGATCACAAAAATCCCAGTTTCTGTGTTCCTTGATGTGGGCAATTGTCAGAAAATAAGGCCTGACCTTGGCCCAGCAGGGAGGGTATCTACTGCTCCCTGAGCCCTCCCCCGCCTGCTAGGACAGGAGTGGGGCTTGGATACTGCCCTTTGAACAGGATGGCATCATTGCCTGTGGCCGCAGCCAGCCAGCGGTCGCCTGCTCAGCCCAGGAACCACCACCGTGCACAGGGCATTGGGTGTGCGCTGAGGGGCGCCCGTGTAGACCCCCACGCTCTGCCCTCTCACTGCCCTTGTAGGGTTTTCAATCATCTGTCCTCTTCCCTTATCCAGATGGCCTGAAGTGGAGGTTTCAGACTTGCCCTTAATCCTCCGGGTCCCTGTGTCTAGCTGGGGGCCACCTTTGGACCCGGGTCTCTTCCCTGCCAGGCTGCCTCACCTCACCTCCGCCTACCCACATTGTGACAGTCATCTGTCACCTGATCTGGGGTTTGGGCTTAGATTCTGTAAGGACTGAGACTAAAGTCCCTCCTTCATTTGAATTGTGACTTTCGTTTCCTTAAATACTATGCCAGGAGAATGGCCAGGGGTGGTGGCTCACGCCTGTAATCCTGGCACTTTGGGATGCTGGCAGATCACCTGAGGTCAGGATTCAAGACCAGCCTGGCTAACATGGTGAAACCCCATCTCTACTAAAACAAAAATTAACCAGGTGTGGTGGCGGGCACCTGTCATCCCAGCTACTCAGGAGACTGAGGCAGGAGAATCGCTTGAACCCGGGAGGCGGAAGCTGCAGCGAGCTGAGATCGCGCCACTGCACTCCAGCCTGGGCGACAAGAGTGAAACTGTCTCAAAAAAATATTAATAAACTATGCCGGGATGAGCCTGTCTTCTCCCTTAATTTCTCACTTGGGCCAGAGGAACTAGAGATGACAACTTCTCTCTAGCCTTGCCTCCTGTGTACCTCACTGAATTTTTGGTCTCTAATAAACCAGTCTGGAGAGGCTCAGGGCAGGCAGGCTCCTGGCAGCTGCCTGGGGCTGGCCCGAGGCGGGTGGAGACAGGCTGGATGGTGGTGAGGCCTCTGTCTTGCGCTGCAGAAGGCTTTTCCTGTTGTCTACACGAAGGCTTTCTCCCTGCATGTCAGGGCAGCCACGTGCCAGAGCAGCTGGCTGGGAACGCGGGGGTCTGCGGGGCTCTCACTCGAGGCGGGGTTTAGAAAGAAAGCCAGGCGGCTTCCTCTGCCAGTCCCGCCTTAAGCTGAGTAAACTCAAAGGCAGTCTTCTTTCACCTCCCACGATATTGTCCAGTGGATTATCAGATTTAATTTTAAGGACTAGAGCCAACAATCACACAATATCTTCCCTAATTTTCTGATCCAGTTTGTTCTGGGAAGTCGAAAAGTACGTGTGCTGTGTGGGTGGATGTTTGTGTATGTAAACGGATAATGAAGGATGATGTGTGGGGGGCCAGGGCAGGGGAGCCAAAGTCATTTAGAGTCTACATTTTTTTTTTTTTTTGAGATGGAGTCTCACTCTGTTGCCCAGGCTGGAGTGCAGTGGTGCGATCTCGGCTCACTGCAACTTCTGCCTCCTGGATTCAAGCAATTCTCCTGCCTCAGCCTCCCAAGTAGCTGGGATTACAGGGGCCTGCCACCATGCCCAGTTAATTTTTTTGTATTTTTAGTAGAGACAGGTTTCCCTGTGTTGCCCAGGATGGTCTCTGTCAGGCCTCTGAGCCCAAGCCAAGCCATGGCATCCCCTGTGACTCCCACGTATATGCCCAGATGGCCTGAAGTAACTGAAGAATCACAAAAGAATTGCCAATGCCCTGCCTGGCCTTAACTGATGACATTCCACCACAAAAGAAGTGAAAATGGCCCGTCCTTGCGTTAAGCGATGACATTACCTTGTGAAACTCCTTTTCCTGGCTCATCCTGGCTCAAAAGGCTCCCCCACTGAGCACCTTGTGACCCCCATTCCTGCCTGCCAGAGAACAACCCCCCTTTGACTGTAATTTTCCTTTACCTTCCCAAATCCTACAAAATGGCCCCACCCTTATCTCCCTTTGCTGACTCTCTGTTCGGACTCAGCCCGCCTGCACCCAGGTGATTAAAAAGCTTTATTGCTCACACAAAGCCTGTTTGGTGGTCTCTTCACATGGACGCGCATGACAATCTCCAACCCCTGAGGTCAAGTCATTCACCCACCTTAGCCTCCCAAAGTGCTGGGATTACAGGCGTGAGCCACTGCACTCGGTAGTTGTTTTATTTTAATAGTAGGTTATTTTATTTCCATTTTACAAGAGAGAAAATGGTGATTTGGAGAGCTACAAAGACAAAACACTGAGACCATGTGTGGTGGCACGCGCCTGCAGTCCCAGCTACTCAGGAGGCTGAGGCAGGAGGATCACATGAGGTCAGGAGTTCCAGGCTGTGCTGTGGTTGTGCCTGTGAATAGCCACTACACTCCAGCCTGGGCACCATAGCAACACTTTCATCTCCAAAAAAAAAGGCACAGAATGGAAATGTGAACCCAGGCTCTCTGTCCCTAGGCCCTGCACCCCTGACTGTGGGAGGAAGAGCTCCTGAAAGGGAACTGTGGGAGAAGGGAATGAGCCTCCTTGGGAGGCCACAGGTTTTAGGCCAGAGAATTCCAAAGAGAGCTTGAGAATGTGGAGGGACGGCAGGTGCCGGACTGGGTGCCTCTGCTTGGTACCCGGAGATTCCACGGAGGAGACCTGGGTTCTGCCCCGTTCTCCTGGGAGAGGTCGCCCCAGGTCTTATTACCGGAGCGGGTTGGCTGCCTCCAGGGCAAAGCCTTAGTGTACATTTGTGCTGGGCCATACTCCACGTGGAGAAGCCCTGCTGGGGCTGGGGCCCCTCTGCTCTGGATCTTTAAAAGCTATCGGTTCAGGGGCTGGGTGTGATGGCTCATGCCTATAACCCTAGCAGTTCGGGAGGCTGGGGCAGGCGGATAAGCTGAGGTCGGGAGTTCGAGACAAGCCTGGTGAACATGGTGAAACCCCATTGCTACTAAAATACAAAAAATTAGCTGGGCGTGGTGGCACACGCCTGTAATCCCAGCTACTTGGGAGGCTGAGGCGGGAGAATCCAGGACGCAGAGGTTGCAGTGAGCCCAGATCACTCTGTTGCACTCCAGCCTGGGCGACAGAGCCAGACTCTGTCTCAAAAAATAAAATAAAATAAAAATAAATAAATAAATAAAAGCTTTAGGTGTAAAAGAGGGTCTCCGGACGCAGACAATGGAACAAAAGCACAAGCTTACGGTATGACTGTGGGCCCTGAGGCAGGGGGAGGGGCGGGAGAACCTTGCTGGGAGGGATGGGGCGGGAGAACCTTGCTGGGAGGGATGAGCCATCAAGCGGAGGGTCCACTTCTGGGAGAATGGGGGGCTGGGAGGTGGTTGCTGCCGCGGGTGGGGGAAAGCACCTAGCCCTGCCCATCCCCTGGGCCCTGGCTGGGGTGGCCAGGAAGGGGTAGCGGGGCAGTGCAGTGGGGGAGGAGAGCGGCCTGCTGCCTCGTGCTTTTCTTGCAGACCCCCAGGATGCAGGCCCTGGTGCTGTTCCTCTGCTTTGCAGCTCTTCTCAGGCACAGCAGCTGCCAGGACCTCGCCAGCGGCCCGGAGGAGGTCAGTCGGCGGGTGGGGACGGCGCTGTCGGCGGGTGGGGACGGCGTGGTCAGCATTCCCAGCCCCTCCTTGGCAGGCAGCACGGGAGACGGGGCCGGGAACCAGGACCCAGTTTCCAGGCCAGGCTCCGGCCTTTATTTCTCCAGGGCTGGAGTTTCTCCATCGGCAAAACAGAGAGAACAAGTCTCGCCTCGCCTTTCAGGGTACAGAGTGGGGACAAGAATAAGATCCCAAAAAAGTAAAAATCCAAAGCACTTTAACAAGTCCAGGGCTGCCCCCCTGAGTAAAGATGTTGTCTTGGCCGGGCGCAGTGGCTCACGCCTGTCATCCCAGGACTTTGGGAGGCCAAGGCGGGTGGATCACTTGAGGCCAGGAGTTCAAGACCAGCTTGGCCAACATGGAGAAACACCGTCTCTACTGAAAATACGAAGATTAGCCGGGTGTGATGGCACACGCCTGTAATTCCAGCTACTCGGGAGGCTGAGGCAGGAGGATCAGTTGAACCTGGGAGGCGGAGGTTGCAGTAAGCTGAGATAGTGCCCTTGCCCCACTCTAGCCTGGGCGACAGAGTGAGACTCTGTCTCAAAAAAACAAAAAAACTTTTTTTTTTTTTGAGATGGAGTTTCACTCTTGTTGCCCAGGCTGGAGTGCAATATTGCGATCTCGGCTCACTGCAACCTCCGCCTCCCAGGTTCACGCCATTCTCCTGCCTCAGCCTCTGGAGTAGCTGGGATTACAGGCATGCGCCACCATGCCCAGCTCATTTGTATTTTTAGTAGAGACAGGGTTTCTCCATGTTGGTCAGGCTGGTCTTGAACTCCGGATCTCAAGTGATTCGCCCGCCTTGGCCTCCCAAAGTGCTGGGATGACAGGCGTGAGCCACCATGCCCGGCCGTTACCTTTTCTCGTTACCTTGTCTTCCCAGTGGGGGGCTCCACTGAGCAGGTCATGTTCCCACACATTGGTTCGGATACTGACCAGGCTGCGGCAGGGAGCGAGGGTATGGACTGACCTCTCTCTCCTGCCCAGAAAGGGCACAGCTGGGTTGCCAAGGCAGATACAGGCACATGGAGGGAAGCCTGGGCCATATGAGTGTTACGGGGTGAGTGTTGGGGGTGGCCCACCCTTGAGGGACAAGAGCAGCTGGGCATCTTGGCAAGAGCCCTGGACTTTTGTGAGGTCGGAGTATGAATTCTGAGCCTCCCTCCTCCTAGTTTTGTGACCCTAGACAACCCTTACCTCGGTCTCTGCTTCCCTGCCTATGAAATGGGATAAAAATATTCATTCTACAGGGCATGTGGCCACTCATTCATTTCTCATCTACCAAACACCTACTCGACAGGTGCTGGCAATGGGCGCAAATAAAAAAGACTCAGTTCTGGGCACAGTGGCTCACGCCTGTCATCCCAGCAGCGTGGGAGACCGAGCAGGAGGACTGTTTGAGTCCAGGAGTTTGAGGCCAGCATGGGCAACATAGTGAGATCCCTGTCTCTACAAAAAAAGCAAAAATTACCAGGCGTGGTGGCACGTGCCTGTGGTACTACCTACTTGAGAATCTGAGGTGGGAGGATCACTTGAGCCCAGGAGATTAAGACTGCAGTGAGGGGCCAGGTGTGGTGACTCAAGCCTGTAATCCCAGCACTTTGGGAGGCCGAGGCAGGCGGATCACGAGGTCGGGAGATCGAGACCATCCTGGCTAACACGGGGAAACCCCGTCTCTACTAAAAATACAAAAAATTAGCCGGGCGCGGTGGTGGGCACCTGTAGTCCCAGCTACTCGGGAGGCTGAGGCAGGAGAATGGTGTGAACCCAGGAGGCGGAGCTTGCAGTGAGCCGAGATGGTGCCACTGCACTCCAGCCTGGGCGACAGTGAGACTCCGTCTCAAAAAAAAAAAAAAAAAGAAAAAAGAAAAACTCAGTTCTTTTTTCTAACTTTCTTGTTTTAGAGACAGAGTCTCACTCACTCCACCACCCAAGCTGGAGTACAGTGGTACAATCTTGGCTCACTGCAACCTTGGCCTCCTGGGTTCAACCAATTCTCATGCCTCAGCCTCCCAAGTAGCTGGGACCACAGGCACGTGCCACCGCGCCCCGCTAATTTTTTGGGTATTTTTTAGTAGAGATGGGGCCTCACCATGTTGCTCAGGCTGGTCTCAAACTCCTGAGGTCAAGTGATACGTCTTCCTCGGCCTCCCAAAGGGCTGGGATTACAGGCATGAGCCATCGCACCTGGCTCCCAATTTTTATTTTTATATTTATTTATTTATTGAGACAGGGTCTCACTCTGTCACCCAGGCTAGAGTACAGTGGCACGATCTCAGCTCACTGCAACCTCTGCCTCCCAGGTTCAAGTGATTCTCATGCCTCAGCCTCCCAAGTAGCTGGGATTACAGGCGCCCGCCACCATGACCAGTTAATTTTTTTGTATTCTTAGTAGAGACGGGTTTCACCGTGTTGCCCAGGATAGTCTTGAACTCCTGACCTCAAGTGATTCACCCACCTCAGCCTCCCAAAGTGCTGGGATTATAGGTCTGAGCCATTTGGCTGACAGTGTTTTTTTTTTTTTTTTTGAGACAGAGTCTCGTTCTGTCGCCCAGGTTGGAGTGCAGTGGCGTGATCTTGGCTCACTGCAAGCTCTGCCTCCCGGGTTCATGCCATTCTCCTGCCTCAGCCTCCCGAGTAGCTGGGACTACAGGCGCCGCCACCTCGCCTGGCTAGTTTTTTGTATTTTTAGTACAGACAGGGTTTCACTGTGTTAGCCAGGATGGTCTTGATCTCCTGACCTTGTGATCCGCCCGCCTGGGCCTCCCAAAGTGCTGGGATTACAGGCGTGAGCCACCGCGCCCGGCCCCTGTGACCCACTTTTTAAAAACTGTCAGCCGGCTGGGCACGGTGGCGCATGCATATAATCCCAGCCAACTGGGAGGCTGAGGCAGGAGAATCGCTTGAACCGGAGAGGTGGAGGTTGCAGTGAGCCGAGATCGCCCCGCTGCCCTCCAGCCTGGGAGACAGAGTGAGACTCTGTCTCAAATTAAAAAACCAGCGAATCTCTCTTCTGCGCCGTCTCCCCGCAGAGAGCTCATGCATGATCAGGGAGGAAAACTCATTCCAGTTTTAGGCCAAACACAAAAAAATTAGGAAGGACAGCCCCAAGGGGCCAGAACCACCACCCTACACAAAGCCACACGGAGACAATCAGTCGCTGTGCGTCTCCGCGGGTCCCTGAACTCAAACCCAAGACTTCCTGTCTCCTGCCAGGGCTCCCCAGACCCCGACAGCACAGGAGCGCTGGTGGAGGAGGAGGATCCTTTCTTCAAAGTCCCGGTGAACAAGCTGGCAGCGGCTGTCTCCAACTTTGGCTATGACCTGTACCGGGTGCGGTCCAGCGTGAGCCCCACGACCAACGTGCTCCTGTCTCCTCTCAGTGTGGCCACGGCCCTCTCGGCCCTCTCCCTGGGTGAGTGCTCAGAGGCAGGAAGCCCCAGGCAGACCTGGAGAAGGCCCCTGTGGCCTCTGGGTAAACGTGGCTGAGTTTATTGACATTGGAACTCAGGGAGGGGTGAAGTAGCACTGAGGGCCTGGCTTGAGGGTCCCAGCCATGTAAGAAGGAGCTCGGGCTGCACACACACGATTCCCCAGCTCCCCCGGCCCGGGGGTCCCAGCCATGCAGGTGGGAACTCGGGCTATATATATATATATACACACACACATACATACACACACACACGCACACACACACACATTCCCCAGCTCCCTGGCCAGCTCCCCAGCCCGGGGGTCCCAGCCGTGTAGGTGGGAACTCGGGCTACACACACACACACACACACACACACACAGAGATTCCCCAGCTCCCCTGGCCCTGCAGGCGGGATCTGGGGCTACACACACACACACACACACACACACACACACACACAGATTCCCCAGTCTGGGGGTCCCAGCCATGCAGGCGGGAACTCGGGCTACACACACACACACACAAACACACACAGATTCCCCAGCTCCCCTGGCCCTGCAGGCGGGAACTGGGGCCACACACACACACACACACACACACACACACACACACACACAATTCCCCAGCTCCCCAGCCTGGGGGTCCCAGCGTGCTTGGCCTCAGGGGTCGCTGACTGACACGGTGACTTCAAGGCACATTCTCGCATTCCTTAACCAACCCGGTGCGGTGCTAGCCGTTAGCGTAGGTTCCGGGGATATAACTGCAAACAGGCAGGTGCGGGCTTGCCCTCACTGAGGACACAGCTGGGTTCACAGGGGAAACTAATATCAGGTAACTACAGAATAGTCTTTTTTTCTTTTTTTTTTTTTCCTGAGAAACGGAGTCTCGCTGTGTCACCCAGGCTGGAGTGCAGTGGTTCGATCTCAGCTCACTGCAACCTCTGCCTCCCAGGTTCAAGGAATTCTCCCGCCTCAGCCTCCAGAGTAGCTGGGACAGGTGCCTGCCACCACGCCCTGCTAATATTTGTATTTTTAGTAGAGACGGGGTTTCTCCATGTTGCCTAGACTGGTCTCAAACTCCTGGGCTCAAGCGATCCACCCGCCTCGGCCTCCCAAAGTGCCGGGATTATAGGCATGAGCCGCTGTGCTCGGCCAGAATAGTCTTAAGGGCTGTGATGGGAGAAGCACAGGGACTGGTGCCCCTCACTCCCACCTTCCAGACCTGACGCCTTTAACCTACTTCAGGAAAATCTCTAAGGATGAAAATTCCTTGGCCACCTAGATGGTCTTGAAGATCAACCTACTTGGGCTCTCAGCAGACAAAAAAGATGAGTATAGTATCTGTGTTCTGGGAGGGGGCTTGATTTGGGCCCTGGTGTGCAGTTATTGACGTCCACATTCTTGTCTCTGGCAGGAGCGGAGCAGCGAACGGAATCCGCCATTCACCGGGCTCTCTACTATGACCTGATCAGCAGCCCAGACATCCATGGCACCTACAAGGAGCTCCTTGGCACGGTCACTGCCCCCCAGAAAAACCTCAAGAGTGCCTCCCGGATCGTCTTTGAGAAGAGTAAGTCACCTTTGCGGCCCGAGCTGCCTGAGGAATGTGGGCTCCATGCTGCAGACTGGGGGTTCTTTCTCTTTTTTTTTTTTTGAGACGGAGTCTCGCTCTGTCGCCCAGGCTGGAGTGCAGTGGCCAGATCTCCGCTCACTGCAAGCTCCGCCTCCCGGGTTCCCGCCATTCTCCTGCCTCAGCCTCCCGAGTAGCTGGGACTACAGGCGCCCGCCACCATGCCTGGCTAGTTTTTTGTATTTTTTAGTAGAGACGGGGTTTCACCGTGTTAGCCAGGATGGTCTCGATCTCCTGACCTCGTGACCCGGCCGCCTCGGACTCCCAAAGTGCTGGGATTACAGGCGTGAGCCACCGCGCCTGGCCAACTGGGGGTTCTTTCTAAACAATAGATCATATATGCTCAGGCCCGGCCTGGCACTGGTGGGGGAGGAAGGGTCCGTGAACCCAGAGAGGATCAGAAAGAGGAAGTGGGCTGCAGGAGATGGTGGGAGGGGCAGGGAGGGCAGTGGCACGATGTGGGGATCTGCTGCCCCCTGGCCAGTGCCTGGGGATGCCAGCAGAAGTCCTGGCAAGTCACAAGAAGAGGCTGGGTGGGAAGTCAGGGCCTGCTGAGCGGTAAACCAGAACCCGAGCCTGGCAGGCTCTTGAAGATGGGATGCTGGTCGTTGAGTCTCACATGCTAACCTCTGCTCCGCCTCTTCTCAGAGCTGCGCATAAAATCCAGCTTTGTGGCACCCCTGGAAAAGTCATATGGGACCAGGCCCAGAGTCCTGACGGGCAACCCTCGCTTGGACCTGCAGGAGATCAACAACTGGGTGCAGGCCCAGACGAAAGGGAAGCTCGCCAGGTCCACAAAGGAACTGCCCGATGAGATCAGTATTCTCCTTCTCGGTGTGGCGTACTTCAAGGGTGAGCGTGTCTCCACTTTTTCATTTTATTGTATATATTTGACAGAGTCTTACTCTGTAGCTCTAGCTGGAGTGCGGTGGTGCGATCTCAGCTCAATGCAACCTCTGCCTCCCAGGTTCAAGCGATTCTTGTGCTTCAGCCTCCCGAGTAGCTGGGATTATAGGCGTGCACCACCATGCCCGGCTAATTTTTTGTATTTTAGTAGAGACGGGGTTTCACCATGTTGGCCAGGCTGGTCTCGAACTCCTGAGCTCAGGTGATCTGCCCGCCTCGGCCTCCCCAAGTGCTGGGATTACAGACACGAGCCATCGCACCCGGCCCTTTTAAATTTATTTTTAAATTAAGAGACAGGGTGTCGCTATGATGCCCAGGCTGGTCTCAAACTCCTGAGCTCAGGTGATCTGCCCACCTCGGCCTCCCAAAGTGCTGGGATTACCATGTCCAACTTTCCACTTCTTTTTTGACCAAGGGTGGGTGGCAGGCGTCAGAGGGGGCTTGGAAAGGGGAGGTGTCAGAGACCTTGCCCAGCATGGGGGCTGGGGCACGGCTGGGGGAGGATCTGGGAACTGCACTCACCTGGAGCTTATCTGCTTGTCATCAAATCCAGGCCAAGGTATGAATGTCTATAGAGAGTCAGAGACTTGTGGAGACAGAAGAGCACAGAGGGATAAAGAATGAACACTGGGCCTGTTTGGGGCTTTCCTGGCCTTTGAATCAGACAAGATGTATTTATTTATTTTTTTAAGATGGAGTCTCATTCTGTCGCCCAGCCTGGAGTGCAGTGGTGCGATCTTGGCTCACTACAGTCTCCCTACCTCCCAGGTTCAAGCGATTCTCCTGCCTCAGCCTCCTGAGTAGCTGAGATTACAGGTGCCCGCCACCACGCCCGGCTAATTTTTGTATTTTCAGTAGAGATGGGGGTTTCGCCATGTTGGCCAGGCTGGTCTTGAAAACCCCTGACCTCAGATGATCCACCCACCTCGGCCTCCCGAAGTGCTGGGATTACAGGCGTGAACCACTGCGCTGGCCGAATCAGACAAGGTTTAAATTCCACCTCCGCCTGTACTAGCTGAGGAACTCTGCACTCATTTCGCAACCTTTCCGGGCCTATGTTCTCACCTTCAACGTTGACGATAATACACCTACTTCATAGACACCTTTTTATGTTGTCTCCAAGTTTTACAACAACTCTAGTTCTGTACCCAAGACATGGCAGGTGACCAACGACATCCTTCTAGGCTGTGGTGATGGGTCTGGAGATCGTTCCACAGGCCTAGTGTGGGGCCAGCCCCGTTCAGATAAGGCCTTGTGGGGTGGCATGGGGCAGGGGGAAGGGTTGGGCACCCTCTCCCTTAAAATGCTTTGTAACTGTCGGCCGGGCGCGGTGGCTCACGCCTGTCATCCCAGCACTGTGGGAGGCCGAGGTGGGCGGATCACGAGGTCAGAGATTGAGACCATCCTGGCTAACACGGTGAAACCCCGTCTCTACTAAAAATACAAATAAATAAATAAATAAATAAATAAGCCAGGCGTGGTGGCGGGCGCCTGTAGTCCCAGCTACTCAGGGAGGCTGAGGCAGGAGAATGGCGTGAACCCGGGAGGCGGAGCTTGCAGTGAGCTGAGATCCGGCCACTGCACTCCAGCCTGGGCGACAGAGCGAGACTCCGTCTCAAAAAAAAAAAAAAAAAAATGCTTTGTAACTGTCTGAGGCACCAGCAAGAGCGGCCCCCAGTCTGGAGAAAATCCGAATGGCTTCCTACGTCGAGCACTGATCTCTAGTGTGTGAAAGAACAGCTCTGGATCCAGGTCACATTAAGCTAGAGGAGCCTGGCCATCAGCTGGCTTCGAGAGCGTCAGCCAGTTACTTCACCTCTTCGGCTTTGGCCGGTTTTCAGCTGCGAGAGGGCATAATCCAGAGGACCTCAGAGGTCTCTTCTAGCTCGGACCTTCTTTGACTGTCTCCTACAGACACTGCCGTAGGAGTGCACACCAGTTTACTTTTCTTTCGTTTTTGAGATGGAGTTTTGCTCTTTTTGGCCAGGCTGGAGTGCTGTGGCGTGATCTTGGCTCACTGCAACCTCTGGCTCCCAGGTTCAAGCGATTCTCCCGCCTCGGCCTCCCAAGTAGCTGAGATTATAGGCACCCACCACTGCACCCGGCTAATTTTTGTATTTTTAGTAGAGGCAGGGTTTCACCATGTTGGCCAAGCTAGTCTCGAACTCCTGACCTTAGATGATCCACCCGCCTCAGCCTCCCAAAGTGCTGGGACAACAGGCGTGAGTCACCGCGCCTGGCCATTTTTATATTTTTAGGACAGTGTTTTGTCATGTTGCCAGGCTGGTCTCAAACTCCTGACCTCAAGTGATCCGTCCACCCCGGCCTCCCAGTATGCTGGGATTACAGGTGTGAGCCCACCGCACCCGGCCACCAGTTTACTTTTCTTGCAGGCTATCACAGAATGTGTACAACCCAGAGAGCCTAATCAGCCAAATCAACGTCTTGCCATTGGAGTTTGCTGGTGAAGGGTACTCAGGGTCCTGGAAATAACTGTGGGGTCCAAACCACACACACTGAGACAGGCCTGTTCCCTGAGGCATCAGAGCCCCTGACGGCTAAGCTCCCTTAAGTCAGGCAATTTTCAACAACGCGCTTTGGGGACACAGCATGGTGCCACCGTCTTTCTGGTCTCCTGGGGCTCAGACTGTGTCATTCATTTCATTCCAGGGCAGTGGGTAACAAAGTTTGACCCCAGAAAGACTTCCCTCGAGGATTTCCACTTGGATGAAGAGAGGACCGTGAGGGTCCCCATGATGTCAGACCCTAAGGCTATTTTACGCTATGGCTTGGATTCGGATCTCAGCTGCAAGGTCCGTAGGGGTAGGGGCAATGTGGGTGATGGGTGGAGGGAGAGGACAGAGAAGCAAAACAGGGGAGTGGGAATAAAACGACCTGTGAGATCTGACAGCTGTCTACGTTTCGCCTGCTGTTTGACTTCGAGCAGGTTAGTAACATCTCTGAACCTTTCCTCTTCTTAAGATGGGGAAGGGGATTGTTACCAACACTTATCCTCCCAGGGTTTGTTGGAAGGATGAGTAAGGTAATATGAAACGGGCCCTCAGATTGGGTGCCCAAATGTTAGTTCTCTTTCTTTCCTTCAGACTACTATTTCTAGAATTTAAAGCCAGACTTTGAAAAATAATGACAAACTCCAAATTGTTGGCATTTTTTTTTTTTTTTTTTTTGAGACAGTCTTGCTCTGTCTCCCAGGCTGCAGTGCAGTGGCATGATCTTGGCTCACTGCAACCTCTGCCCTGTCGGGTTCAAGCAATTCTCCTGCCTCAGCCTCCCTAGTAGCTGGGATTATAGGCACCTGCCAGCACGCCTGGCTAGTTTTATATTTTTAGTAGAGACAGGGTTTCACCATGTTGCCCAGGCTGGTCTCGATCTCCTGACCTCAGGTGATCTGCCCGCCTCGGCCTCCTAAAGTGCTGGGATTCCAGGCGTGAGCCACCGCGCTCAGCCAATCGTTGGCATTCTAAGGCTTTCAGTGTACCTGACTTCTTTTAGTTGGAAGTCTGTAACTGTTAACCTTTGTTGGGTCATGGCCATCACATGGGATCTCTGGGAATCTGACGACAGTGCCTCAAACCAGGGAGAACACTGCCAGGTGTACACACACATTTCTGAAACCCGGGGAGCACTGCCAGGTGTACACACACACGTTTCTGAAACCCGGGAGAGCACTGCCAGGTGTACACACACGTTTCTATCAACGATTTCAGGAGACTCTTGGGACCCTGACACCATCTGTTCCATGGACTGTAGGTTGAGAGCCTCTGTTCAAAGGATGCTTTTGCTCTTTGTGGGTAGATGGGGTGGAGTCTCCAAGCCCTCTTACGGCCCCTTCGGTATTCCTATCCCCGGTTCTCCTGTCTTAGTCCAGCGCTCTCTACCTAACAAATGATCAGTCAATGTTGGCAGATAGACTTTGGGAGAAAATAAAGACCTGAAATTCAATTCTAGCTCCTTAAACCACAGGAGAACATTCTTTCAGCAGATAACTTCAGTTGGTATTAGGCCAAGGTAAGAAAGGCCAACAGCCTCCTTTCTGAAGAAATCTCAGGCGATGGCTTGCTGCCAGAAAGCTCGAACCTAGAGGGGGATTGTTAAATAGCTGAGGGGCTGGGGGAAGGACGAGGCCAGGGCCCCGCCACGGGAGAGGCAGACAGCTCCCGGCTGTGTCTGTCCCCGGCTTTTGGCCTCTAAAGGACTAACCCACGTGCTTTCTCACCTGTCTCAGATTGCCCAGCTGCCTTTGACCGGAAGCATGAGTATCATCTTCTTCCTGCCCCTCAAAGTGACCCAGAATTTGACCCTGATAGAGGAGAGCCTCACCTCCGAGTTCATTCACGACATAGACCGGGAACTGAAGACGGTGCAGGCGGTCCTGACCCTCCCCAAGCTGAAGCTGAGTTACGAAGGCGAAGTCACCAAGTCGCTGCAGGAGATGAGTATGTCTGGAGACCCTTTTGCTTTTGGGGGGTGGGGAGGGCCGGGGTCTTCGGGACTTCCACTTTGCTGAGCAGAACTCAGGGCTCCACGGCCTCACAGGGGCCGTGCATGATTCCTTAACCCTCGTCCTGCCGGAAGGGAAGGCCGAACTGCCTTCTCTCATCAGACTCATTCCTCAGCCTCACGAGCAGACCTCCTTCACAGGCGCTCGCGACACTGCCTCTCAAGACGAGTCTGTCTGACCTGTTTTCTCATCTTGACCTAACTTGCTAAGTGCTCCTGGGCAAGTCGCTCCACCCTCGGCCAGCTCGGAGCTCTTGAGGCCTCCCAGAAAGTCAGCAGTGGCGCGCCATCCCAGCTTGCTTGCAACTGGATCCCTTGGTCGGGGTGTCGGGGAAGGCAGGGTTTTAACAGAAATCTCTCTCCATCTCTACAGAGCTGCAGTCTTTGTTTGATTCACCAGACTTTAGCAAGATCACAGGCAAACCCATCAAGCTGACTCAAGTGGAACACCGGGCCGGCTTCGAGTGGAACGAGGATGGGGCGGGAGCCACCCCCAGCCCGGGGCTGCAGCCTGCCCACCTCACCTTCCTGCTGGACTATCACCTTAACCAGCCTTTCATCTTCGTCCTGAGGGACACGGACACAGGGGCCCTTCTCTTCATTGGCAAGATTCTGGACCCCAGAGGCACCTAATACCCCAGTTTAACATTCCAGTGCCCTAGAAGGGAACCCCAGAGGGACAGCAGATTCCACAGGACACAAAGCTGCCCCCGTAAGGTTTCAATGCATACAATAAAAGAGCTTTATCCTTAACTTGCTACTTTGTTCCTCCTCCTATTTTGAGCTATGCTAAGTATCATATGAAGAGAAACTGCTCTTTAGGAGGTGGTCCTCTGCTTCTAGTTTGGTTTTATCTAAACGCTGCAGAAAGTCACCGTTTATAAGAACTTTAAGGCACCTGTGTTGGATAATGCAGGGACAGCTTCTCTGCTCTGGGGGTGTTTCGGTACTAGGATCTGCGATCCTCCCGGGAGGCCATTTCCTGCCCCCATAATCACTGAAGCACGCTTGTAAACAACACACGGAGAGATGAGAGAGGCCATCTGTAACTTAAGGAAACTGTTATTTTATAAATCATTTAAAGATTCTAAACATATTCTTTGTAAGGAGGTATGCCTATTTTACAAAGTACAGCCGGGTGCGGTGGCTCATGGCTGTAATCCCAGCATTTTGGGAGACTGAGGCGGGCGGATCACCTGAGGTTGGGAGTTCGAGACCAACCTGATCAACATGGACAAACCCCGTTTCTACTAAAAATACAAAATTAGCAGGGTGTGGTGGCGCATGCCTGTAATCCCAGCTACTCGGGAGGCTGAGGCAGGAGAATTGCTTGAGCCTGGGAGGTGGAGGTTGCAGTGAGCCAAGATCATGCCATTGCACGCCAGCCTGGGTGACAAGAGTGAAACTCCATCTCAAAAAACAACAACAAAAAACCCAAAGTATAACTGGGCTTTTTGAGGAACATGAAACATGCCCAGTGTTTGAAGTAGAATAACTACCGAACTGTCCACAGGACTAAACTTTGTTTTTTTCTTGAAAAAGCTCTACCAGAAAAGTCACTGTCTTCTCCCTTGCCACAGAGTATTAGACAGGAGGAGAAATGATATTCTGGGGCCCTTCGTTCTACAGATGTTTGAGTGCTAATTGTATTCCAGATTCCCAAAAAGCTATTGCCAGGTATCTCTGGGGCTACTGATTTCCTGATCATAATACAACGGCCACCGACGGGCACTTCTTGGGCACGCTCAGGGTGGGGAAGCTCTGAGCAGCGGCGTGGATCTGGCATTCTTTTCCACGAATGCACCTGAGCTACTTGGTCACCAGTGGTAACACAGCAACCAGGGTTCCGACCTAGGGAACCCCGTACCCTTCTGACTGGAATGGGGTTGGGCTCTTGCTACACATCCTGGTGGAAGGGAGCCATCCTTACCCTTGGTCTCTTAAAATCTAAACCACAAACAGCAACGAATCCCCTGCCGCCCCCGGTTCTCATACGGTCTGTATTTGACTCGCCAGCTTGGAGAGGTCTGGTAGAGAAAAGGATTCTTTTTAGGTTTGACAACAAAGAGAAGAACTCAGGGCCGGGCATGGTGGCTCACACCTGGAATCCCAGCACCGTGGGAGGCCAAGGCAGATGGCACACCTGAGGTCAGGAGCTCAAGACCAGCCCGGCCAACATGGAGAAACCCTGTCTTCACTAAAAATACAAGATTAGCTGGGTGTGGTGGCGCATGCCTGTAATCTCTGCTGCTAGGGAGGCTGAGGCAGGAGGATCGTTTGAACCCGGGAGGTGGAGGTTGCAGTGAGCCAAGATTGTGCCACTGTACTCTAGCCTGGGTGACAGAGACTCTGTCTCAAAAAAAAAAAAAAAAAAAGGCCGGGCTCAACACCTGTAATCCCAGCACTTTGAGAGGCTGAATCACCTGAGGTTGGGAGTTCAAGACCAACCTGGCAAACATGGAGAAACCCTGTCTCTACTAAAAATACAAAATTAGCCGGGCGTGGTGGCACATGCCTGTAATCCCAGCTACTTGGGAGGCTGAAGCAGGAGAAATGCTTGAACCTGGGAGGTGGAGGTTGCGGTGAACCGAGATTACGCCATTGCACTCCAGCCTGGGCAACAAGAGCAAAACTCCGTCTCAAAAACAACAACAACAACAACAACAAAAAAACTTAGAAGGAGGCATATGTGTTATAAAGTCTTTACTACAAGTTTGATTTTATTAGTGTTTGGTTAGTGACTCTGCCAAGAGTACAGAATGAAGGGCAGAGAATAAGGACTGGAAAACTGGCAGGAAACACACTGAGAGCCGCCATCCCTGGAGGAAACTGCTCAATACAATGGCTCCATATTCACTTCTCTAGTCACAATTTATACTCCACCGATTTTCACAAAGGATTCCGGGAAGCTGGATGCCGTTAAGTGGAACCCGGTGTCTCTGGAGGTAAGCTGCCTTACTGATTCCTTGTTTTTCAATTATTTTTCAATTACAGTGTAACTACTAAGAGTTTCAGCTCCCACTGGAGTGCTGCACACATCTCATTACTACTAAAACCACAGGAATGTTCCAGGGAAACAGACTATCATCATCGAGTGAGGTGGAATCCAGCCAAAACCCCAGGCTAACCTCCAGATGCCTGCAGATCAGCTAAAATCCTTTTAAAGGACTTGGACTCTCCAGATACTAGTTTTAAGTCTTTTCTGGGAACTGGGAGTTTGTATTGGAGGCCACTTAACCATTTCAAGAAATATCCACCAAAATAGGTGTCTCTCTGACTGCAATGGTTTCTGAGTCCCCCCAGCCCTCGTATCCCAGGCTTGGGACTGTTGGGAAAGTCCCGTCTCCTGTTGAAAGCTCAGCAGCAACAGAACCTGTTTAGTTTAGTTTTGTTTGAGACAGGGTCTTACTCTGTCACGCAGGCTGGAGTGCAATAGTGCAATCTTGGCTCACTGTAGCCTCAGTCTACCAGGCTCAGGTGATCCTATCTCAGCTTCTCGAGTAGGTGGGACTACAGGCATGTGCCACCATGCTTGGTGAATTAAAAAAAATGTTTTTTGTAGCGATACGGTCTCACTATATTGCCCAGGCTGGTTTTGAACTCCTGGGCTCAAGCGATCCTCCCACCTCAGTGTCTCAAAGTACTGGGATTACAGGCATGAGCCTCCACACCCAGCCAACTCAACGTACTAGGATTATAGGCGTGAGTCACCCACCTCAGCCTCTCACAGTACTGGGATCACAGATGTAAGCCTCTACACCGGGCCTGCAGAACCCACAGAACCCACACCTGGTCCGCAGAACCCGCACCCAGCAGCAGAACCTCTTATTTTTTTTTTGACATGGAGTCTCACACTGTCATCCGCGTTGGAATGCAGTGGCGCGATCTCAGCTCACCGCAACCTCCGCCTCCTGGGTTCATGCCATTCTCCTGCCTCAGCCTCCCGAGTAGCTGGGACTACAGGCGCCCGCCACCACGCCCAGCTAGTTTTTGTATTTTTAGTAAAGACAGGGTTTCACCATGTTGGCCAGTCTGGTCTTGAACTCCTGACCTTGTGATCTGCCCCCCTCAGCCTCCCAAAGTGTCGGGATTGCAGCCGTGAGCCGCTGTGCCCGGCTGGCAAACAAAACCTCTTTTTTTTTTTTTTTCAGACGGAGTCTCGCTCTGTTGCCCAGGCTGGAGTGCAGTGGCCGGATCTCAGCTCACTGCAAGCTCTGCCTCCCAGGTTCCCGCCATTCTCCTGCCTCAGCCTCCCGAGTAGCTGGGACTACAGGCGCCCGCCACCTTGCCCGGCTAGTTTTTTGTATTTTCAGTAGAGACGGGGTTTCACCGTGTTAGCCAGGATGGTCTCGATCTCCTGACCTCGTGATCCGCCCGCCTTGGCCTCCCAAAGTGCTGGGATGACAGGTGTGAGCTGCCGCACCCGCCCGGCCATAACCTCTTTACCTTGTGTTCCACGGGCTCCTTTCCTGTGGGTCAAAATCCCCTTGGGACCCTAAACTGAAGACCTTACAAGGGTGGGTGGTAAGTCCAATAAACAGGATTTCATCTTCCGGAGCTCCTGCATTTCATCGTCCCACGGGCCACAGTGCAGCGACAGAACCTCCTCAGCCTTCTGTATTGTGCTCAGGGCTTCGGGTACTGCAAACCTGAGCCAAGGGAGGTAAGAGGAGTTAGTTCACTGATTCGGGAGGCAAATGTTCATTGAGGGCCTACTCACACACCGTGAAGAATATAAGATCATTTCTGTCATCAAGGATCTTACAGTCCCGAACAGTAAGACACTGTCACAAACACGCTGCAAAGCAGAATGTGAGAAAAAAGTTATGAAAGACAGTATAGACTCCAGGATCCTGAGAACAAGAGGCAAATCTCAAAGTGTTTTTTTCTTTGAGACGGAGTTTCACTCTTGTCGCCCAGGTAGTGGTGCGATCTTGGCTCACCACAACCTCCACCTCCCGGGTTCAAGTGATTCTCCTGCCTCAGCCTCCTGAGTAGCTGGGATTACAGGTGTGCGCCACCACACTCGGCCTCAAAGTATTCATCTGGTATTGACCACAGGTTTACACAGCAGTGTTCATTTTAGAGTGACCATCTTAGGGCTGACCTCTGACCTAACTCTGCAGCCCTTTTCCCTCGCTCTGACCAAACAGAATGTCTCTGTGTCTTGGGTATCGGCCCACTCACCATTCATAGCCTTAGGTTGAACCTTTTTTTTTGAGACGGAGTCTCGCTCTGTCGCCCAGGCTGGAGTGCAGTGGCCGGATCTCAGCTCACTGCAAGCTCTGCCTCCCGGGTTTACGCCATTCTCCTGCCTCAGCCTCCCGAGTAGCTGGGACGACAGGCGCCTGCCACCTCGCCTGGCTAGTTTTTTGTATTTTTTAGTAGAGACGGGGTTTCACCGTGTTAGCCAGGATGGTCTCGATCTCCTGACCTCGTGACCACCCGCCTCGGCCTCCCAAAGTGCTGGGATGACAGGCGTGAGCCACCGAGGTTGAATCTTTAAACACTTTCTCATAGCAATGTACACCAAGGGCAGCTTTACCAAGGTTGGAGGTGTTCCACCCAGAAATCCTGAAATTGGGCCCTAAATGGTCTCAGTACAAAAGCGGATTTGGCATTAGCGTATCAGTGTGCTGTTCTTTCCTTTTAACCTTCAAAGCAGGTTCCTCTGCTTAGAACAGAGGATTAAAAAAAAAAAAACAAAAGCTGGGCGCGGTGGCTCACGCCTATAATCCCAGCACATTGGGGGGCTGAGGCAGGTGGATCGCTTGAGGTTGGGAGTTCGAGACCAGCCTGACCAACATGGAGAAACCCTATCTCTGTTAAAAAATATAGCCGGGCGCGGTGGCTCAAGCCTGTAATCCCAGCACTTTGGGAGGCCGAGACAGGCGGATCATGAGGTCAGGAGATCGAGACCATCCTGGCGAACACGGTGAAACCCCGTCTCTACTAAAAAATAAAAAAAAAAACTAGCCGGGCGAGGTGGCGGCGCCTATAGTCCCAGCTACTCGGGAGGCTGAGGCAGGAGAATGGCGGGAACCCGGGAGGCGGAGCTTGCAGTGAGCTGAGATCGGGCCACTGCGCTCCAGCCTGGGCGACAGAGCGAGACTCCGTCTCAAAAAAAAAAAAGAAAAAAAAAGAAAAAAAAAATACATATATAAAAAATTAGCCAGGCGTGGTGGTGCATGCCTCTAATTCAGCTACGTGGGAGGCTGAGGCAGGAGTATCACTTGAATCTGGGAGGCGGAGGTTGTGTTGAGCCGAGATTGCGCCGCTGCACTCCAGCCTGGGCAACAAGAGTGAAACTCCATCTCAAAAAATAACAGCAACAACAACAAAGCAGGGTTTCTCAACCCTGATACTATTGACACTGTGGGCTGAATCCTTCTTTGCTGGGGCTGGTGGGGTGCGGTGCACTGTCCTGTACATGGCAGGATGCTTAGCAGCACCTCTGGCCTCTTTCCACTAGATGCCAGTAGCACCCCCCCCTTCCAAGTCATGACAATCAAAAACGTCTCCAGAGATCGCCTGAGCCCAGGAGTTTGAGGAAGCGGTGAGCTGTGACCGTGCCACTGCACTCCAGCCTGGGCAAGACAGCAAGACCCCTTCTCAAAAAAAAAAAAAAAAAAAAAAGTCTCCAGGCAGTGCCACATGTTGTCTGGGGGTAAAATCAGCCCTGATTCCCTGGTTCAAGCAAATGCTTTACAAGGAACAGGATGCAGAGGAGGGAGAAGGCAGAGAGCCTGGAGTTGAGAGTGCTGGGAATGAGACAGCCAAGGGGGCTGTGATGAACCCGAGAGAAACGGGAAGGAACACTATCCTGGAGGGTGGGTGGGGCTGCCTGGCCAAGTTCTCTCTGGGAAATTCACTTGAGATCTAAGAGCTTTCCCCATATCTGCCAGGAGGAAATTCTTTTTTTTTTCTGAGACAGAGTCTCGCTCTGTCACCCAGGCTGGAGTGCAGTGGCGCGATCTCGGCTCACTGTAAGCTCCGCCTCCCGGGAGGAAATTCTAAAGCGTTAAGTTTGTTAGAAAAACAGAAGGCAAAGCTCTCTCCTAAAGAGGAAATAAAGAAGTTTCAACATGCTTTTAAAAACACCATAGAAAAAAAGTAATACCCAGAAGAGCCTAGGAAAAGAACAGTGTGTGCCCTGTGAGGTGGGAAGAGGACTCACCCATTGAAGAAGATCTGGGCCAGTTTGAAGAGCTCATGGCCCATTTCAATGCTGGACGGCCCGTGGCGAACCTCCACCACGCGGAGACTCTTCTGTAGGTGGGTGGCTGACTTTTGCCAGTCCCCTGTGAGAAGAGAAAAGTCTTGTTCCAGAAAAGAACCACAGTCAACTGCGGATGCACATTTTTGGGGTGAGAAAACGGAATGAGAGGGGGAGCGGCGTCCGTTTACAGAGTGGGGGTAACCAGGCAGACAAGGCCGGGGCCACGATGAAACACCCACGGCAGACCGTTCCTGACACAGAACATGAAGGCCGACGCCGTACCTAAGGCAGCACAGGCCCGGGCCAGGCCGTCCGCGATCTCTCCCACCATGGCGTGTTCTGCCCACAGGAAGCTCTCGGCATCACGCTGGCACCCCGACAGCAGCTGAACGGCTCGCTCTGTCAATTCAGAGGAAAGAGGCCTCACTACAGACATAAGCCCAGTCCTAGAAATGAGAACCCAGGTCTCAAATTCTCTGAATCAGCTGGGCTGAATGTGGACATTCTCCTCGGCCTCCCTGGGTTGTCACCAACCCACAGTGTCTGTTCTCTTATGTTTTCTCTGTCAGTGGAGAGAGGCGCTAGGGGAGGCCTTCCCACATTTACCCTGGGGTTTCAACATCAACTTGCCAACTCGACCAACTCTACCTTCCACGTACGACCATGACTTCTCTTGACCCTGAAATCTAAGCTAAAGGTCAACTTTCATAAAGCAGGGTAAACACAATCCCATGACGTCAAGCTCTAAGGCAGGGTTTTCAAGGGCGATGGGGAGCTCCACAACTCTCCTTCTGAAAAGAGCAAGACACTCCTATCAGCTGGGCTCTCGCCCCACTGCTCCGCAGCACAGACCAGCTCTGAGGAGGGCAGAACCGCCCTTCTAGGAAGTTACGTTGCTAGGCCCTGGAATTAAAATAAATGACACTGAACTTCTGGAACTGCACAAAGCTCACGGATGTCAGTGATGACCCGTTCGCTGGCAGGGGTACTTCAACTTAGCAATCGGATGCAGAAAAAAACAACAGCCGAAATCACCTGGCCCCTTTTCAAGGGCCCCACAGTAACAGGGCTGGTCAGGGTTTGGTCTCACTGGCCTATATAGCCATCTTGTGGCTGGCATGGGGATAATGACATTCGATTCTTCCATCAGTACTGAGTATCCTTGAGTCCAAAATGGTATCAGAATGAATAAAAGGGAAGGGGCTGGAGGACCAAAGCGGGGAGCCAGTCTCACCTAGTTCCCCATCTCTGAGAAGCTTCTGGGCCACTCCGACCTGCTGCTGAAGGTCCTGTAACCGAGAGACTAGGTGGTCTCTGCTGACGACGGATTCTGCACAAGATCTGTTGCCACAGCGCAGCACGCCATCTCCCTGTGGAAGTCAGTTTCCTCTTTATTCCAATGCCAGGGTCGGTTATCAACATTGCCTGTGCTTACATTATAGGATTGCTCCACAGTTTCTTACCTCATGGAGGAAAGAGACGCCTGTAATAACACATCGCGACCAAAGCCTGATAGAATTTGGTTTGATGGTGGCAGTTCCAATGAAGGCAGGAGCTGATCCCACCTGAGGTTTCATTCTTGGAACAGAACGGGCATAGTGCACCATTTCTTTCCATTTCCATAGCCCCTCTCGTCGCTTTTTGGGGCCAGGACTTTAGATGACGAACATTTCTAGTGGTTATGAAAAAGTCCTAAGAAAACCAATAGAAAGGCCGGGCGCGGTGGCTCACGCCTGTAATCCCAGCACTTTGGGAGGCCGAGGTGGGTGGATCATGAGGTCAGGAGATCGAGACCATCCTGGCTAACACAGTGAACCCCGTCTCTACTAAAAATACAAAAAATTAGCTGGGCATGGTGGTCGCAGGTGCCTGTAATCCCAGCTACTCAGGAGGCTGAGGTCAGAAAATGGCATGAATCCGGGAGGCGGAGCTTGCAGTGAGCTGAGATCCGGCCACTGCACTCCAGCCTGGGCGACAGAGCAACACTCCGTCTCACCAAAAAAAAAAAAAAAGAAAACCAATAGAAAGGCCGGGCGCGGTGGCTCACGCCTGTAATCCCAGTGCTTTGGGAGGCCGAGGCGGGTGGGTCTCTTGAGGCCAGGAGATTGAGACCAGCCTAGTTAACATGGAGAACATGGCCAACCCATCTCTACTAAAAATACAAAACTTAGCTGGGCGTGGTGGCGTATGCCTGTAATCCCAGCTACTGGGGAGGCTGAGGCAGGAGAATTGCTTGAATCTGGGAGGTTGAGGCTGTGGGAAGCGGAGATCGTGTCACTGCACTCCAGCCTGGGTGATAGGGTGAGACCCCATCACAGGAGAAAAAAAAAAAAAAAAAAAAGAAAACCAATAGAAAAAGGTGCTAGGTATGATCGCCCTACATTTGACCTCGGGTCTGTAAGTTTAGCTTTCTACACAACCAGCTCTGCGTTTCACTCACGACTCTCCTAAGAAGAATACGGCACCTCTGGCAGAGGGGAAATCCTCTGAGGTGGATATGTGCTGTGTTTCAAAGGCCAATATCTATTTTCTTTCTTTTTTTTTTTTTGAGATGGAGTCTGGCTCTGTTGCCCAGGCTGGAGTGCAGTGGCCGGATCTCAGCTCACTGCAAGCTCCGCCTCCCGGGTTCACGCTATTCTCCTGCCTCAGCCTCCCGAGTAGCTGGGACTACAGGCGCCCGCCACCTCGCCCGGCTAGTTTTTTTGTATTTTTTAGTAGAGACGGGGTTTCACCGTGTTAGCCAGGATGGTCTTGATCTCCTGACCTCGTGATCCGCCCGTCTTGGCCTCCCAAAGTGCTGGGATTACAGGCTTGAGCCACTATCTATTTTCTCATTTGGCAACAGCAACCCAGTTTCTCATGAGGATCCCTCTCACCCTCAGTCCCACGGCTGGTGCCCTACAGCTGAGGGTGTGGCATGTGGCTCACGTATAGCCCCTTTCTCTGGCCCATATGGCTGGAGGAAAACTATGTCGCCACAGTTCTCGGGTCAATGAAACTCAGTAGCATCTTTGCCCTGGCTGCTGTTAGAGCGGTGTGTGCTCTTATCCTCCTTGGCAGGAGGTCCGCAGCCTGGCAGCTCTCCTGCACCATAACAGGCAAGTCTGGCCGGGCGCGGTGGCTCAAGCCTGTAATCCCAGCACTTTGGGAGGCCGAGACGGGCGGATCACGAGGTCAGGAGATGGAGACCATCCTGGCTGACACAGTGAAACCCCGTCTCTACTAAAAAATACAAAAAATTAGCCGGGCGAGGTGGCGGGCGCCTGTAGTCCCAGCTACTCGGGAGGCTGAGGCAGGAGAATGGCGGGAACCCGGGGGGCGGAGCTTGCAGTGAGCTGAGATCCGGCCACTGCACTCCAGCCTGGGCGGTAGAGCCAGACTCTGTCTCAAAAAAAAAAAAAAAAACAAAAAAAAAAAACAGGCAAGTCTGTGTAGGATGGGCCACCACGGAGAAAATGAAGCTGAGAGGGCTGGACAGAAAGCCCCTGGATCAAGCTGTACCTTAAGTAGACTTATCCTGGAATTTTTTTCTTGAAATTTTTTTTGGTAGAGACAGGGTCTTGCTATGTTGCCCAGGCTGGTCTCGAACTCCTGGCCTCCAAGTGATCTCCCCACCTCAGCCTCCCAAAGTGCTGGGATAATGGGCAAGTGTCACTGTGCCTGGCCTATCCTGGGACTTTTCAATGACTTACTTGAGCAAATAGATTCCCAGTCTCCCCCACACCAGTTCAGAAGGGATTTTCTGTCCTTTATAAGAGAAACATTAAACGGAACCTTTCCCTGTAGTTTCTGTGGAGGGGAAGCAGTGTATGCGGCTGACTGGCTACAATGGAGGACGACTGGCTACAATGGAGGTGGCTTCCTCCCAAACACTGATCACCCTCGGGCTGGAAAACTGACCTTCGGGAAAAGTAGAGGGGAGAGGAGAGAATTACCTGCATGGGCGCTCTGCAACTGTTGCAACAGAATGCTTTCCACCTGGGGCCTGCAGCCATCCTGTGTGCCTCAGTCTGACAAGCTGGACAGGTGCAGTCAAAGAAATACTGAGACCTCAGCTTCTGCTGCCTTTCGGCAACCCCCATCCGGCTCTTGTGAGGCCCTGGAGGGAGATCACCCTCAGCCAATATTGAAAGCAAGAGTCAAACACGACTTAAAAACCTTCAGCTTAGCGGAGGGTCTGGACAATTACTTATCATGTGACAGCTAGTCTTTACTCAGACATTTGTGGAACTGGATACTAAAATAAGCTTCCAAGTTGCTGAGACAGGAAGAAAGAGAAGCCAAGAAGTTGTTCCTAGCCCATTTTCAGAACAGGAAATACATAGTGATTAAACAGAGCAAGACATAGTTTAGCCACAAGAGAGCCCTCGTACGAAGGCCCTTCCTTCCTTCCTCCCTTCCTCCCTCCCTCCCTTCCTTCCTTCCTCCCTTCCTTGTTTTAGGCCTAAGTGTTCTCTGCCTCTTCCAGGAAGCAGACAGTAGACAGGTGAAGTCACATGCCCGGGGGCTTGCTGACTTGCATCCACCCGTCCTTTTCTGTTGGAGAAGGGCGGGACAGCAGTGCGGAGGGATGGCTCACCATAGCAGTGGAGAATCTCTTGCCCCTTTCCAATCCGCTGTGATGCCCGGATGGTGGCGACAGTGCTAATGAAGGACACGCTGGTGTTGGGGCTGCAGGAGTGGTTCAGGAGGCTGATAACAGGGAAGATGCCTGTGGCAAGGCGCACCTGCCTGCTGTCAGTAACGATGCTCCCTTTAGATCCTGACAGGGCAAGAGGAAAGAAGGAAAAAGGTGTCAGGACATGAGCCCTGGCCCCGCCGTCTATGCCTCAGAAGATGAGCCAGGCAGCTAGGCCTGCAGCCCGTGTGAGTCATGACGCCACAGCCGGATCCAATGTAAATCAGATGGAACATGACTCATGGCAAGCTCCGGTCCCCAGGAAGCAAAGTGGATGAACCACACCAAGTCCACTGGAGTCCTGGAACCTAACGACTGTGTCTCTACACCACGAAATAGCCAAAGATGAGAACTTATAGAAAAGCAATAAAAAAAGAATGAAGAGTAGGGAGCGTTCTAGATAGTTTCATGATGTTCCTGAGGGAGAACACAGAAACCAGAGCCCCTGTCGAGGTGACTTCCCAAAGACTTTTAGAGCCCAAAGGCTTTTGTTTATCTGGTCTTTGGCTGGTTAATAGAACAAGCGACCTAGTTACTAACCCGAACTTTATATATTTAAGCAGGCCAGGCACCGGGGCTCCTGCCTGTAACCCCGAGGCTCAGGCAGAAGGATTGCTTGAGCCCAGGAGTTCACGGCCAGCCTGGACAACACAGCTAGATTTGGTCTCTAAAAAAAAAAAAAAATTAAAAAAATTAGCCAGCCATAGTGGTGCATATCTGTAGTCCCAGCTACTCAGGAGGCTGAGGCGGGAGGATCAATTGAGCCCTGGAGTGTGAGGCTGCAGTGAGCCATTATTGCACAGTTGCACTCCAGCCTGGGTGACAGCAGGCCCTGTCTGGAAAAAAAAAAAAAAAAAAAACACATAAAAAAAATAAATAAAAAATAAATATTTAAAAAAAGTTTTACCATATTTGTAAAATTTATTATCTTCTTCTTTTTTGGTCTTTTTTTTTTTTTTTTTGAGACGGAGTCTCGCTCTGTCGCCCAGGCTGGAGTGCAGTGGCCGGATCTCAGCTCACTGCAAGCTCCGCCTCCTGGGTTCACGCCATTCTCCTGCCTCAGCCTCCCAAGTAGCTGGGACTACAGGCGCCCGCCACCTCGCCCGGCTAGTTTTTTGTATTTTTTTTTTTAGTAGAGACGGGGTTTCACTGTGTTAGCCAGGCTGGTCTCAAACTCCTGACCTGGTGATCCACCCGTCTCGGCCTCCCAAAGTGCTGGGATTACAGGCTTGAGCCACCGCGCCCGGCCCTTTTTTGGTCTTTTCAAGCCCATAGTAGTTTACTTTAAAATTTTGTTCATTTTGGCTAGGTGCAGTGGCTCACACCTGTAATCTCAGCACTTTGGGAGGCTGAGACAGGCGGATCACAAGGTCAGGAGATGGAGACCATCCTGGCTAACATGGTGAAACCCCGTGTCTACTAAAAATACAAAAACTTAGCTGGGTGTGGTGGTGGGCGCCTGTAGTCCCAGCTACTCGGGACACTGAGGCAGGAGAATTGCTTGAACCCGGGAGGTGGCGGTTACAGTGAGCTGAGATCGCGCCACTGCACTCCAGCCTGGGCAACAGAGTGAGACCCTGTATCCAAAAAAAAAAAAAAAAGAAAGAAAAAGTTTGTTCATTTGAGAAAAGAAAACATAGTGGCTAATTAGCATTTAAAAGTCCACTTGTGCCGTTTCACTCAGCCAGAGGCTCTACCTGTGCCGGTTTCTGTCAAAGCCATCTGCCCTAGGACTATGTACAGTAAAGATAATCTCGGGCACACAGAAATGCTTCAAGTATGTTCAGTAGCCTCAGTTTAAGCACGAGGCAAATTATGTTTCCAACAAAACAGGTTGGAAGATAAAAGATACTAGTATCTAAGAGGAAACATTCAGTTTTCTGGAAAACTGGAAAAAGCATCAAATAATTGTGATATCACCGAACACATGCCAGGAATCTCAAAAAAACCACTCACCAGGGTGGGCACCGTGGCTCATGCCTGTAATCCCAGCACTTTGGGAGGCAGAGTTGGGCGGATCACCTCAGGTCAGAAGTTTGAGAGTAGCCTGGCCAAAATGGCAAAACCCTGTCTGTACTAAAAATACAAAAATTAGCTGGGCATGGTGGCATACGCCTGTAGTCCCCGCTACTCTGGTGGCTGAGGTACAAGAATTGCTTGAATCCAGGAGGCAGAGGCTGCAGTGAGCCAAGATCACACCACTGCACTCCAGCCTGGGTAACAGAGCAAAACTCTGTCTCACAAAACAAAAAAATTCATCAAAGAAATAAATAGTCTAGGTATAAATGTAATGGATAAAGAAAATATTATGAACCATCACATGAAAATGTTTTATAGGCTGGGTGCATGGCTCATGCCTGTAATCCCAGCATTTTGGGAGGACGAGGCAGGCGGATCACTTGAGGTCAGGAGTTTGAGACAAGTCTGGCCAACATGGTGAAACCTCGTCTCTACTAAGAATATAAAAACTTAGCTGAGCATGGTGGCGTGCACCAGTAATCCCTGCTACTCGGGAGGCTGAAGCTGGAGAATCACTTGAAACTGGGAGGCAAAGGTTGCAGTGAGCCAAGATCGCACCGCAGCATTCCAGCCTGGGCGACAGAGTGAGGCTCTGTCTCCAAAAAAAAAAAAAAAGTTTTATAAAGGAAAACCCTAAATGTAGGAATAACAGGAATGATGTTGTCTCTCTGGAGGCAAGTCTACTATCTGTTGCTAAGGAGAACAAGAATAGAACAAGTAAATACATTTCACAGGGAATCCAAATGACTCAATTCTAGTTAATAATTCTACAGACTGTATTAAAATCTCTCATCAGAGCTTCTCCGAAGTGCTTCACTGATTTTGTTTCTTCTTCTCCGCCTTGTTCAATGCCCACCTTCTGGTGTATGTGCTAATGAGCAGTGAAAATGCTAAAAGGCAGGTGGCAGGAAGGAGCCGGCCAGGGCATGGACAACTTGTAGTCTGAATAATCAGCACGTGCATAATTAAAAGTGGACTTGCATTGCCAACTACTGATAACTGGCAATCTATGTTAGAACCGCTGCTAAAATTTTCCAGAAAAGAATGATCACACTACAGTGAGTAATGTCAGCTCTGTGAATTATTTATAGATTACCCTCTGACAGAAGTAGGCCCAGGAACTGTGGGTATTTATGTCAGAGTTAAATCTCTAATTATTTCTAAAAAATTAAGTATTGATTTTTAAAAATTACTCAATATTTTGCATTAATCATCTATCAGTAGAGATAACAGAAAGTGAGAATATGTATGTACTTCATCAACCAAATTTAATCTGTGACATTTTGTATTAAAACAAAGAGGGAGTGATTCTATACCAAAAGGGTACCTTGCTAATATCTCTAGTGTGTTTATTTTTATTTATTTATTTATTTATGAGACATAGTCTCACTCTGTTCCCCAGGCTGGAATGCAGTGGCATGATCTAGGCTCACTGCAACCTCCGCCTCCTGGGTTCAAGTGATTCTCCTGCCTCAGCCTCCCGAGTAGCTGGGATTACAAGTGCCCACCACAACCGGCTAATTTTTGTGTTTTTAGTAGAGATGGGGTTTCACCATGTTGGCCAGGCTGGTTTCGAACTCCTGACCTCATGATCCACCCGCCTTGGCCTCCCAAAGTGTTGGGATTACAGGTGTAAGCCACCGTGCCTGGCCATCCCTAGTGCATTTAAACTGGGATTTAAGTAAAGAAAAAAAGATTCATTCACAATACTTTAAGAATATACATCCTTTGGTATATATTTTACATAATGAGAAAATTGTGGGTGTGTGTCTAATCAAGGACCCAAACTAAAGATAGACTCCTTCGGCCAGGCGCGGTGGCTCACACCTGTAATCCCAGCACTTTGGGAGGCCGAGACAGGTGGATCATGAGGTCAGGAGATCTAGACCATCCTGGCCAACATGGTGAAACCCCATCTCTACTAAAAATAGAAAAAATTAGCCGAGCGTGGTGGTGGGCCCCTGTAGTCCCAGCTACTTGGGAGGCTGAGGCAGGAGAATGACATGAACCTGGGAGGCAGAGCTTGCAGTGAGTGGAGATCACACCAGTGAACTCCAGCCTGGGAGACAGAGCAAGACTCCGTCTCAAGAAAAAAATAATAAAAAAATAAAATAAACATAAATAAATAAAGTAAAAAAAAAAAAAATCCTTCGTTGCTGAAGAGTGAAAGCAACGGGCAGTGAATTGATGGGATGTGACAGGACACAGAAACCCAGTAAAACCGTGTTATGACAGGAATCCAGATAGATCACGAATGTACCATTCCCACTGAGACAGAGCCACATGCCACGGTCTAGAAAAATCATCAGCGGCCAGTTCCGTCCCTTGAGATAAGCCCTGGTGCGAGGTTTCTGGGGAACTTTGATTAAATAGGATTTATGCAAAGATAATAACATACATTTTTATAGGTTTTTGTCAGTCTATCCTAGTTAACACTTTAATCCTTCGCCTGCACTGCTAATGAAACAGATGCTAATGAAATTCAACGAGAACACTAAATTGGGAGGCACTGGAACCCCAAAGAAATAATAAAAAGGGATATAACAAGATTAGAAATAGGAGCAGACTAAAACAAAATGAGATGAAATTTAAAAATGAAAGTGAACCTTGCTGGTGGGCGCGTAACAGTGGAACTTTCCTGGAGGGCAATTTTGCAAGATGTATCAAGTGCCTTAAAAATGGTCACAGAAGGCCGGGTGCAGTGGCTCACGCCTGTAATCCCAGCACTTTGGGAGGCTGAGGTGGGAGGACTGCTTGAGCCCAGGAGTTCGAGGTTACAGTGAGCTATGATAGCCCCACTGCACTTCAGCCTAAGTGACAGAGTGAGACCCTGTCAAAAAAAAAAAAAAGCCACTAATTGAAATTACGAAAGGAATACGTGGTAGTCAGAGAAAAATTTAAAAAATTGAACATTACAGAGAAAATGACAGTCACTTGCAATGCCATCACGCAGATATAACATGTTGTCTTTAAATCCTAACCTAAAATGCATTTTAGAATTAAAAATACAGGTCTGGTGCGGTGGCTCACCCCTGTAATCCCAGCACTTTGGGAGGCCGAGGCAGGAGGATCACTTGAGCTCAGGAGTTTGAGACCAGCCTGGGCAATGTGGCAAAACCCTGTCTCTACAAAAAATACAAAAGTTAGCCCGGTGTGGTGGTGCGCACCTGAGCCCAGCTACTTGGGTGCCTGAGGAGGGAGGAGCACTTGAACCCTGGAGGTCAAGGCTTCAGTGAGCTGAGATCGTGCCACTGCACTCCAGCCTGGGCAACAGAGACCCTGTCTCAAAAAACAAAAACAAAACCAATAAAATAACTTGCTGCTGTGATAGGCCCACAAAAGTATCTGGTTGTAATTACTAGAGAGAGGTTAGAGAGTGACCGTTTTTATTTATCACTATTTTATTTATCATTATCGATAAATAATATCAATCATGACCGATTTTATGTATCATTATCAATACAGTGCTTGTGTATGTGTGCTTTTAACAGCTGTACTGAGATAGAATCCGTCTACCATAAAATTCACTTACGGGTACAGTTCAGAGCTTTTTTGGGGGGAAAGTTACATGATTGGGCAAACACGACCGGTTTTACATTTTCATCATTATGCACATTTTTATTTTTACCTTGCTTTTTTTAGACAGGGTCTCACTCCGTTGCCCAGGCTGTAGTGCAATGGGCTGACCTCAGCTCACTGTGGCCTTGACCTCCTGGGCCCAAGTTGTCCTCCCACCTCAGACTCCCGAGTAGCTGCGACCACAAGCACGCACCACCACGCTCAGCTAATTTTTGTATTTTTGTAGACATGGAGTTTAGCCATGTTGCCCAGGGTGGTCTCTTAACTCCTCAGCCTTCCAAAGTGCTGGGATTACAGGTGTGAGCCACTGTGCCTGGCCGCTATGCATATTTCTAAACGTTGATTTTAAGAGCTGTATAGCTGCTAGAGATGTTCCCTCATTTTGTCCATTTACATCTTAATTTTTGTTTATGAGGTTTTTTTGGGGGGGGGGTGTTGTTAAAACAATGACAATTTCATTTGTTCACAATTCTGTACCCCAGCAGTTTTGGCTCAGCTCAGTTGAATATTATTTTTTTTCTGCTGGTTTTGCCTGGGGCTTACTCACATGCCTGCATTCCTGTGGCAGGTGGTCTTTTATCCTCAAGGCAGCCAGCCCAGGCTTGTTCACAGGGCTACAGTATCATTCCAAGACGGTGACAGTGGAGGCAATTAAGGCTTAGACTCCAAAGTTACATAACATCACTTCTGTCTATTGGTCAAAGCAAGTTACAGAGCTATCCCAGATTCAAGGGAAGGGGAAAAAAACCCTCCACTTTTTAACAAGAGAAGCAGCAGTGTCAAGCTGCAAAGAGGCAACTTACAGGGATGGGAGAAACTGTGGTCATGTTTGTAAACGGCCTTCCCCAGAGGCTCTGAGGCTTATCCAATCTCGTCATGTCCACAACGACACTGAGATACACAGAGGTTCAGGAGATTAGGTCTTCTGCCTCTCAGTGTGGTTTTTTTTTTTGAGACGAAGTTTCACTCTTGTTGCCCAGGCTGGGGTGCAGTGGTGTGATCTCGGCTCACTGCAACCTCCGCCTCCCGGATTTAAGCGATTCTCCTGCCTTGGCCTCCTGAGTAGCTGGGACTACAGGCACCTGCCACCATGCCCAGCTAATTTTTGTATTTTTTTTTTTTTTTTGGAGATGGAGTCTCGCTCTGTCACCCAGCCTAGAGTGCAGTGGTGCAATCTTGGCTCACTACAACCTCCGCCTCCCGGGTTCACACCAGTCTCCTGCCTCAGCCTCCTAAGCAGCTGGGACTATAGGTGCCTACCACCTCGCCCGGCTAATTTTGTGTATTTTTAGTAGAGATGGGGTTTCACCGTGTTAGCCAGGATGGTCTCCATCTCCTGACCTCGTGATCCGCGCGCCTCGGCCTCCCAAAGTGCTGGGATTACAGGCATGAGCCACCGCACCCGGCCTACGAGCTGTTCTTTTGTTGTTGTTCCCAGTGGTAGGGTCTTGCTATGTTGTCCAGGCCGGTCTCGAACTCCAGGGCTCAAGTGTTCCTCCCGCCTCAGCCTCCTATCTATCTATCTATACAGAGAGAGAGACTTCCTCTGTCACCCTGGCTGGCGAGCAGTGGGGCGATCTCAGCTCACTGCAACCTCCACCTTCCAGGTTCAAGCAATTCTCCTGCCTCAGCCTCCCGAGTAGGTGGGATTACAGGCACCTGCCATCACGCCCGGCTAATTTTTGTATTTTAAGTAGAGATGGGGTTTCACCATGTTGGCCAGGCTGGTCTCAAACTCCTGACCTCAGGTGATCTGCCTGCCTCAGCCTCCCAAAGTGTTGGGATTACAGGTGTGAGCCACCATGCCTGGGCTGTTGAGACAGGGTCTCACTCTGTCAACCAAGAGAGAGTGCAATGGCACCATCATAGCTTACTGCAGCCTTGACTTCCTGGCTCTATGGATCTTCCCACCTCGGCTGCCTGAGTGGCTGCGACCACAGGCGTGTGCCACCATGCCCAACTGATTTGTAAACTTTTTTGTAGAGATGGGCTCTTGCTGTGTTTCCCAGGCTGGTCTCCAACTCCTGGGCTCCAGCGATTCTCCCACCTCAGTCTCCCAAAGTGCTGGGATTGCAGGCGTGAGCCACTGTGCTTGGCTTTGGTCTGTTCTTGAGAGATGTGTCTTTTCTTTTTTTGAATTACGGCTAAATATGTTCCTTAAAAGTTTTAAAGAATTCACATGGAAACAAATGGATCTGGCTTATTTTTATGGAAACATTTTGATAACTTGACTCTTCTACAATTACTGGTTTTTTAAAGTGCTTTCCTCCTTCTGGGACAGTTTAGGCAATTGTTTTTTTCTTTTTAAAAAATTATTATTATTTTTTAACAAACAGGGTCTCATCATGTTGCCCAGGCTGGTCTCGAACTCCTGGACTCAGGCAATTCTCCCACCTCGGCCTTCCAAAATGGTGGGATTACAGGAGTGGGCCCCCGTGCCTGGCTCTTTTTTTTTTTTTTTTTTTTTGAGACGGAGTCTCGCTCTGTCGCCCAGGCAGTGGCCGGATCTCAGCTCACTGCAAGCTCCGCCTCCCGGGATCACGCCATTCTCCTGCCTTAGCCTCCTGAGTAGCTGGGACTACAGGCGCCACCACCACGCCCGGCTAATTTTTTGTACTTTCGGTAGAGACGGGGTTTCACTGTGTTAGCCAGGATGTTCTTGATCTCCTGACCTCATGATCCACCTGTCTCGGCCTCCCAAAGTGCTGGGATTACAGGCTTGAGCCACTGTGCCTGGCTTTTTTAAAAAAATTTAATCCCAAGAGGGGATCTTGCTCTGACGCCCAGGCTGGGGTCCAGTGGCACCGTCATAGCTCACTGCAGCCTTGAACGCAGGCTCAAGCCATCCTCCCAGGCCAACCTCCTGAGTTGCTGGGACTACGGGTGCATGCCACCATGACTAGCCTTTTTATTTTACATTTTGTAGAGATGGGGGTCTCACTCTGTTTCCCAGACTAATCTCAAACTTGTAGCTTCAAGTGATCCTCCTTCCTCAATTCCTAAACTATTGGGATTACAGGTGTGAGCCACAGTGCCTGCCTGGCTTTTTTTTTTTTTTTTTTTGAGACGGAGTCTTTCTCTGACACCCAGGCAGGATTGCAGTGGCGTGATCTCGGCTCACTGCAACCTCTGCTTTCCGGGTTCAAGCAATTCTCCTGTCTCAGCCTCCCAAGTAGCTGGGACTACAGGTGCATGCCACCGCGCCTGGCTAATTTTTGTATTTCTAGTAGAGACGGGGTTTCACCATGTTGCCCAGGATGGTCTCAAATTCCTCAGCTCAAGCGATCTGCCCACCTCAGCTGCCCAAAGTGCTGGGATTAAAGGCGCGAGCCACTGCGGCTGGCTTCAGGTATTCTTTTTTTTTTTTTGAGATGGAGTCTCGCTCTGTCACCAGGCTGGAGTGCAGTGGCGCAACCTCGGCTCACAGCAACCTCCACCTCCCAGGTTCAAGCAATTTTCCTGCCTCAGCCTCCCGAGTAGCTGGGACTACAGGTGTGCACCACCATGCCCAGCTAATTTTTGTATTTTTAGTAGAGATGGCGTTTCACCACGTTGGCCAGGATGGTCTCTATCTCTTGACCTCGTGATCTGCCCGCCTCAGCCTCCCAAAGTGCTGGGATAATAGGTATGAGCCACCGCACCCGGCCCTATTAAGTATTTTAAAGGCAAGACATAGAATCAAGAGTTGGTAACTTTCTGCCATTTAATCGGGAAGCCCCATATATTTTTATGTTCAGAAAAACAGAACAAAATAAGTATATTAGAAAATGCAAGTGAGTGTACCCAAAGGATAACATAATTCTGGAAAAACACTCAACAGCTGTATTTTAGATGGTAGCAACGGCTCAAAGAAGCAAAGGAGGGCAGAGGAGAACACAGGCCAACTTGAAATGTGATTTAGTAGTTTCACGGGACCAGGCCAGTCCTATTTTTACATGTTCCATGTGCTTCAGGATGGGGAAGGGAATCTTGGCCAAAACATGTCTGCTGAGATACCTATATTCCATATAACCTGCCTGCTGAATTAAACATAAACACGCACATCAAAATAGGCTGACAAATTCTAGATGACCTGATGTGAGAAGATCAAATGAGCTAAGCATGTGTAGTTCAGTGAAGCCACATTTAATATTCATCTGTCTATAAAAACTCGGTTTAGCTAACACCTGGTTTCCTCTCTCTCAAGAGAGCTAATCAAAAAAATTAAGAAAAGTATAATGAATGGATTGAGTCAAAAAACATTTTCTGCTAAAATGAAGATCATAAAATAGAAAGACTGCAAATGCCGTTTTTCTAATAATAGCTGTATCTGTTGTCAGTACAGTCACACTGGAGATGTCAAGCTAGATCATGATTCTCGGCACATCCAAGCTTCCCGTCTATTTTTTTTTTTTTGAGACGGAGTCTCCCTCTTTTGCCCAGGCTGGAGTGCGGTGGCGCGATCTCGGCTCACTGCAAGCTCTGCCTCCCAGGTTCACGCCATTCTCCTGCCTCAGCCTCCCAAGTAGCTGGGACTACAGGCACCGCCACCACGCCCGGCTAGTTTTTTGTATGTTTTTAGTAGAGATGGGGTTTCATCGTGTTAGCCAGGATGGTTTCGATCTCCTGACCTCGTGATTCGCCTGTCTCGGCCTCCCAAAGTGCTGGGATTACAGGCTTGAGCCACTGCGCCCGGCCTAATTTTTCATATTTTCAGTAGAGACGGGGTTTCACAGTGTTAGCCAGGATGGTCTCGATCTCCCGACCTCGTGATCCGCCCACCTCAGCCTCCCAAAGTGCTGGGATTACAGGTGCCAGCCACCGCACCCGGCCCCCATCTATCTTAAGTAGTGTTATGTGTAGGCTCCAGTTCAGGAAAGCAGGGCTGAGCCGGCTGGTCTGTGTTTAGAGGTGGCCCCTTGAGGTCTGGCCACCTGATCAAAGGACGGGCAATATGTAGGCTGGCAGCTGCTGGTACAGTGTCGGGTGGAAGGCTGCACTGGGCTGGGTTCGTCTCTTGGCCATTTAGAAGAAATGGGAAATCTTTGTCAATTGGAAAAGAAGACAGAGAGTAGCTGAGTGAGTTAAGGGTCTGATACCTGGCCGGGCGTGCTGGCTCACGCTTGTAATCCCAGCACTTTGGGAGGTCGAGGCAGGTGGATCACCTGAGGTCAGGAGTTCGAGACCAGCCTGGCCAACATGGTAAAACCCCATCTCTACTAAAAATACAAAAATTAGCTGGGCGTGGTGGTGCATGACTGTAATCCCAGCTACTCGGGAGGCTGGGGCAGGAGAATCGCTTGAATCCGGCAGACGAGGTTGCAGTGAGTTGAGATCGCGCCACTGCACTCCAGCCTGGGTGATAGGGCAACACTCCATCTCAGAAAAAAAAGAGTTTGATATCTTACTCAACTACTGGGACTCTTCTTTCTGCAGTCTGGTTTGACTATTATTTCTGCCCTCCCTAAGGAGAAACTATATAGCTTTCTCTGGAATCTTGTGCATGTATTTTTTTTTTTTTTCTTAAGACAGGGTTTCACCCAGGCTGGAGTGCAGTGGTGCGATCATGGCTCACTGCAACCTCTGCCCCTGGGCTGAAGTGATTCTCCTGCCTCAGCCTCCCAGGTTTAAGCAATTCTCCTGCCTCAGCCTCCCAAGTAGCTGGGATTACAGGTGCGCACCACTGTACCCGGCTAATTTTTGTATTCTGTCATGTTGCCCAGGCTAGTCTCGAACTCTTGAGCTCAAGTAAGTGACCTGGCCCACCTCGGCCTCCCAAAGTGCTGGGATTACAGGCGTGAGCCACTGTGTCAGGCCTTTTGTGTATGTACCTTATAACAAACTTGCTATTACTGTTTAAGACAGTTTTCCTTCATAACCAAAAAATTTCAGGTTGAGTGCGGTGGCTCACACCTGTAATCCCAGCACTTGGGGAGGCTGAGGCAGGAGGACTGCTTGAGCCCAGGAGTTCAAGACCAGCCTGGGCCACACAGCAAGTCCTCATCTCTATTAAAAACATTTTAAAAGGCCGGGTAAGCACATATACACCATGGAATACTATGCAGCCATAAAAAAGGATGAGTTTGTGTCCTTTGTAGGGACATGGATGCAGCTGGAAACCATCATTCTTAGCAAACTATCACAAGAACAGAAAACCAAACACCGCATGTTCTCACTCATAGGTGGGAACTGAACAATGAGATCACTTGGACTCGGGAAGGGGAACATCACACACCGGGGCCTATCACGTGGAGTGGGAAGGGGGGAGGGATTGCATTGGGAGTTATACCTGATGTAAATTACGAGTTGATGGGTGCTGACGAGTTGATGGGGGCAGCACAGCAACATGGCACAAGTATACATATGTAACAAACCTGCACGTTGTGCACATGTACCCTAGAACTTAAAGTATAATTAAAAAAAAAAAAAAAGGAATTAAAAAAAAAGTTAAAAAAAAAAAAAAAAAAAAAAAAAAAGCCCGGGTGAGGTGGCTCATGCCTGTAATCTCAGCACTTTGGGAGGCCAAAGCAGTTGGATCACCTGAAGCCAGGAGTTCAAGTCCCACCTGGCCAACATAGCAAAACCCCATCTCTACTAACAACACAAAAAAATTAGCTAGGTGTGGTGGCGTATGCCTGTAATCTCAGTTACTTGGGAGGCTGAGGCATACGAATCACTTGAACCTGGGAGGTGGAGGTTGCAGTGAGCCAAGATTGCACCCCTGCACTACAGCCTGGGAGAGAGCAAGACTCTGTCTCAAAAAAAAAAATTTTTTTTTGTCAGCAATATGAACTTTTTAAAGAATTTAAAAAGAATTTTACAAACATAGCTTTACACAACTCTGTAAAGTTAGCTGGTATAAAACTACCCATTTTACATATGAGACACTGGGGCAGAACGGGATCAAATAATTTTTTTTTTTTTTTTTGAGACGGAGTCTCGCTCTGTCGCCAGGCTGGAGTGCAGCGGCGCGATCTCGGCTCACTGCAACCTCCGCCTCCCGGGTTCAGGTGATTCTCCTGTCTCAGCCTCCCGAGTAGCTGGGACTACAGGTGTGCACCACCATGCCCAGCTAATTTTTTTAAATTTTATTTTTAGTAGAGATGGGGTTTCACCATGTTGGCCAGGATGGTCTTGATCTCTGGACCTTGTGATCTGCCCACTTACCTGTGTGTTGCACGGTGGTCATCGCCTGAGCGTCGTCAATCTCCCTCTTACCTGTGTGTTGTACGGTGGTCATCGCCTGAGCGTCAGTCTCCCTGTTACCTGTGTGTTGTATGGTGGTCATCGCCTGAGTGTCAGTCTCCCTCTTACCTGTGTGTTGTACGGTGGTTATCGCCTGAGCATTACACTGCAGCTGTAACATGTGTCTCAGCATTGCCACTCCCCAAATAGTCACGTCGGGACACGACTCAGGTGTCACTGCTGCTGTGGGCTGAGAGGAGTTCACGCCTGTTGGGACGGCCTGTAAACCGGCTGCTTCCAGCTGCCTGCACAGTACAGAAACACAGAGGGCACAGAGGAATTTGTGCTCCGGGCTGTGGTTTTCAGTATGGGGCAAAAGGTTGAAGACAGCATCATAATCACTGTCATACTTCCCATTAGCATCGCATCCAGGAATCGGGGTCTCAACCATATTGCCATTTTTCTCACTCTCTCCTCGGCCATAATTAAGTGTCTTGACCTGATTGTCGCTTTCTGGTAAGCAGATGTCCTTGTTACTAATCTTAACACAAAGCTTCTTCATGATTTTGCGAACATCCTCAACTCCCACCACAAGAGTCAACCTCAGGGCAATGTGGCAAAAGACACCCAGTGTGAGAAGCAGCCCCCCCAGAGGACATTCTGTCCTGTGGTAGAGCTCCCAGGCCTGCTGCAAACACTCCTGGCTGCAATACTTGGCATAACTGCATCCGTCACACGGAACTGTGGCCAAAGTGTGCTTCAAACATCGGTGACAATAGAGGTCCCCATTGGTGACTCTGGTGTCCCACTGGCTGTCTAGGCCGTGATGCGGTGGTGGCAGTTCTCCGGGGTTGAGAACACTCACAAAAGCATCCTCCTTCACCAGGAGCTCTCCTGGGAGAATATCTTTCGTGGCAACGAGATAGCGACCTTTTAAAGGATCTATGCACAAGCCGACGGATGATGAGGCATTGGAAAGTCGTTCATTCTCTCCCCTGAGCGCCACATCCTCGAGGGTTTTGGCCAGAGTTGCTGGGAAGGTTTCTGTGGGACTCTCCTTTTCCTGTAGCTTCGTTTTCAGATGATGGAGGTTTCTCTGCAGAGTCTGACGGGGGACACCTGCTAGGGTTGGTGTGGCCGTGAAGTTCCTTTCAAGATCACCGACGGTCTGGCTCGCCTCCTGTAGTCTCCCCAGGGCCACCAGACATTCTCCTTTACGTAACATGATCTTGGGCTGCAGTCTTTCTGGATAGCCATGCGTCTGTGCTCTGCTAATGTCTTTAAGGCACGTCTGAAAACAGAAAGAAAATCCCACAATGACCCTTGGTCCCTAGTCTTCAATGTTTACTGAAAGTATTTCCAAAAATCTATAGGAAAGTTAAGGATTATTAAAAATGGAACAATTACAACCACATGCTTATTTAAATCATATAGTTTTGAGTGATCCTTTCAGTGATTAGCAATACTTGTTGAGGATACTGGTATGCTTAATGTTCTTGGATTAAATATTTCTATTTTTTAAGGAAAAAAAGTCTTCTGGATAGAAGAATTATAGTATGGGCCGGGCATGGTGGCTCAAGCCTGTAGTCCCAGCACTTTGGGAGGCTGAGATGGGCGGATCACGAGGTCAGGAGATCAAGACCATCCTGGCTAACATGGTGAAACCCCGTCTCTACTAAAAAATACAAAAAACTAGCCGGGCGAGGTAGCGGGCCCCTGTAGTCCCAGCTACTCGGGAGGCTGAGGCAGGAGAATGGCGTGAACCTGGGAGGCAGAGCTTGCAGTGAGCTGAGATCCGGCCACTGCACTCCAGCTTGGGTGACTGAGCGAGACTCCGTCTCAAAAACAAAAAACAAAAAACAAAAAAAACAAGAAAAGTTATAAAGGGTTAAATGTACTGGAAGTTCTTCTTCCTAATCATTGGCCTCAGTAGTCCAGGACTCTTGCTTAGAGTCTAGAGTTAGATTCCTGCTTTTCTCTTTTAGTCTGAAGGGCAGGTAAGTGTGGACTTCTTACTATTCTAATAGTTCTCAACTCTAGGGTATAATTTGAATTTTTGTAGAATTCTGAAACAGATGTATCAGAATGGCATTTTAGAGCTTGTCCTTAGACTTCTCTAATACAAATTCCAGATGCCTCAGAGATATCCTCCTAAAACATTAATTTGATTTTGGTCACTTCCTGTTTTAAAAACTCCACTGACACGGCTAGATGCCTGGCTCACGCCTGTAATCCCAGCACTTTGGAAGGCTGAGGCGGGAGGATCACGAGGTCAGGAGATGGAGACCAGCCTGAACAACGTGGTGAAGTGCTATCTCTACTAAAAATACAAAACTTAGCCAGGCATTGTGGCGGGTGCCTGTAGTCCCAGCTACTTGTGAGGCTGAGGCAGGAGAATGGTGTGGACCCGGGAGGCGGAGTTTGCAGTGAGCCGAGATCGTGTAACTGCACTCCAGACTGGGTGACAGAGCAAGACTCTGACTCAAAAAAAAAAGAAGCAAACAGTATACTTTGCAAACACTTGGAACCTGAAGTATTAGCAGCAATATGTCACTCAGCTAATCCTGACACTGAGCACTGCTGACCTGTTGGATACAGTCCACATCCCCAGGGAATGTCCCATCGCTCTTTCTTTCCTTCTTCTTTTGAGACAGAGCCCTCTCTTATCCAAGCTGGAGTGCAGTGGCACGATCTCAGCTCACTGACTCACTGCAACATCTGCCTCCCAGGTTCAAGGTATTCTCCTGCCTCAGCCTCCCGAGTAGCTGAGATTACAGATGCCCGCCACCTGCCCAGCTAATTTTTGTATTTTTAGTAGAGATGGGGTTTCACCATGTTGGCCAGGCTGGTTTCAAACTGCTGACCTCAAGTGATCTGCCCGCCTTGGCCTCCCAAAGTGCTGGGATTACAGGCGTGAGCCACCGCGCCTGGCCCCATAGCTCTTTCTTGTCAATCAATACTATCCCATATGGTCACCTGTCATCAGTGAAATGACTCAGGAGAAAGAGCAAGTTTAGTTATTTATATATATTTTTTGAGACGGAGTCTCGCTCCATCGCCCAGGCTGGAGTGCAGTGGTGCGATCTGGGCTCACTGCAACCTCCACCTCCCAGGTTCAAGCAATACTCCTGCCTCAGCCTCCCAAGTAGCTGGGACTACAGGTGCCTGCTACCATGCCCAGTTCATTTTTGTATTTTTAGTAGAGATGGGGTTTCACCATGTTGGCCAGGATGGTCTCAAACTCCAGACCTCGTCATCCGCCTGCCTTGGCCTCCCAAAGTGCTGGGATCACAGGTGTGAGCCACCATGTCTGGCCTAGTACATTTTTTTGAGATAGAGTCACCCAGGCTGGAGTGCAGTGGTGTGATCTTGGCTCACTGCAACCTCCACCTCCTGAGCGATTCTCCTGCCTCAGCCTCCTTAGTAGCTGGGAGTACACTACACTCGGCTAATTTTTATCCCTGTATTTTTAGTAGAAATGGGGTTTTACCGTGTTGGCCAGGCTGGTCTTGAATTCTTGACCTCAAGTGATCCGCCTGCCTCAACCTCCCAAAGTGCTGAGATTATAGGTGTGAGCGCCCAGCCCAACTTTAGGTAGATGCTAATGTGCTTCCAATTCAACCAATAGCAGCATGACCTGATTTGAGAGCTCCATGGAAGAAGCAGAGACGAAGGTCTAGTCCTCCAGTGAAGGCCCCCCGGACCCTCTGCACGCACACTAGGTATCTGATACTCACCTCGTACTGACCCAGGTGGAAGAGGGCTGCCGAGCGGTTAGCATAGCACAGCGACATGTCCTCAGTGTTAGGCCTTGAATGTGACACTCCCTGCAAAACAATGAACTGGTTAAAGGTATAAATGGAAACTAGCATCTCTAAAGTACATTTTTCAGATATTACGGGCTCTTGTACTAAAGACTGTGAAACTGGGAAAGTTACTGAACCTCGTTGTGCTTCAGCTTACGTTTTAACTACCTGAGAGCAAAGCTGTGAAGAGCAAGTGAGGACATCAGTATTAAAAGCACTTTGTCAGATACAGCTTCAACCACAAACAACACTGAAGGTCAATAAGAAACTAAGCAAAATACCTGCAAGCATAATATCCCATTTCCTGAATATAACAAAGGGTGGGTGGCACACATAGAAATTCACACAAGGAGAAACATAAATAGTTACAGAGAACAAATGATTAATTCACATACGGATAGCCAAATAGATGAAAATGAATGCAAAAAAAGGGATACTAGGATGGGCGTGGTGGCTCATATCTGTAATTCCAGGCTGAGGCAGGTGAATCACTTGAGGCCAGGAGCTCCAGACCAGCCTGACCAACATGACAAAATCCCGTCTCTACGAAAAATATAAAAAAATAGCAGGGCATGGTAATGTGTGCCTGCAATCCCAGCTACTTGGGAGGCTGAGGCATGAGAATGGCTTGAACCTGGGAGGCGGAGGTTGCAGTGAGCTGAGATAGTGCCTGAGTGACAGAGTGAGATGGTCACAAACAGACAAATAAACAAAAAAGAGTACTTTTTTCTATCATCAAATTGGCAAGGATTAATAATAACCATAAATATGGTACTCAAGTAAAGGTAGGAAAGATGGTGAGTATTCAATAAAAGTACTGGGATAAGACCCGATGTGGTGGCTCAGGCCTGCAATCCCAGCACTTTGGGAGGTCGAGGCAGATGGATCACTTGAGGCCAGGAGTTCGAGACCAGCCTGACCAACATGACAAAAACCCATCTCTACTAAGAAAAATACAAAAATTAGCTGGGCATGGTGGCGCACGCCTGTAATCCCAGTTACTCGGGTGGGTGAGGCAGGAGAATTGCTTGGATTCAGGAGGCAGAGGTTGTGGGGAGCTGAGATCATACCACTGCACTCCAGCCTCTGTCTCAAAAAAAAATAATAATAATAAAATAAACATATATATATGGATAAGTAGGTAGACGATGAGCAAAATAAAGTGATAAATCTTTTACTGGATAAATTCCAAATACATCAAATTCTTAATGTAAAAACAAAGCAACAGGAGCACTAGAAGAACTATAGAAAGCATGCAAAGTAATGCTAGAAGAATCCCTGACTATGACACAAAACCCAGAGGCCATAAAAGGTGAATAAACTTGACCGCCTGAAAATAAACAACATCTTCACACCAAAAACAAACACAAGCAAAAGGCAAACACTGACTGGAAAAAATACCTGCAATTCATATTATAGGCAAAGAGCTGATTTCTTTACTTTGTCAAGATTTCCTACAGATCACTAAGATGACAACCAATAAATCAACAGGAAAATGGGCAACGATATGGACAGTTCTCACAGGAAATAAAAATGGCTCTTAAATATGTGAAAAAAAATGCTCAGCCTCATACAATCAATAAAATGCAAATTAAAACTGTACAGAAAGGCCATTTTTTACCTATCAGGCAAAGCAAAATAAAATTGATGGCACACAGAGCTGGTCAAGGAGTGGGATAATGGACATTCTCATTATGTGGTTAGTGGGGGTGTACACTGGTTTCATAATTACCGAGGGTAATTTAACAATATACGTCAAAATTCTATATGTATATATCTCTTACATACATATAAAATATCCATTGACCCAGCAATTCCTCTTCTAGGAATTAATCCTACAATCATTTATCATACAGTTATATATGAAAAATGACATTCATGCAAGGGTTTTTTTCCTTTTTCTGAGGCAGAGTCTCTCTTTGTTGTCCAGGCTAGAGTGCAATGGGGCGATCTCAGCTCGCTGCAGCCTCCGCCTCCTGCGTTCAAGTGATTCTCCTGCCTCAGCCTCCCAAGTAGCTAGGGTTACAGGCATATGCCACCATGCCCAGCTTATTTTTGTATTTTTAGTAGAGATGGGGTTTCACCACGTTGGCCAGGCTGGTCTTGAACTCCTGACCTTAGGGGATCCACCTGTCTCAGTCTCCCAAAGTGCTGGGATTACAGGTGTGAGCCACTGTGCCTGGCCCTGTGCAAAGTTTCTCATCACTGAATTGTTTGAAATAGCAAAAGACAGGAAACAAGCATTGATCCACAGGATACTGGTTACATAAATTGATACACCCATTTAATGGAACACCATGTAGCCATAATAAAGAATGAGGACGCTCTTTTTTTTTGAGACAGAGTTCTGCTCTTTCGCCCAGGCTACAGTGAAGTGGCATGTTCTTGGCTCACTAAAACTTCCGCACACCCCCCCGCCCCATCCCCCGCACTGGGATTCAAGCAATTCTCCTCTCTCAGCCTCCCAAGTAGCTGGGATTATAGGCGCATGCCCCACCACGCCCAGCTAATTTTTGTATTTTTAGTAGAGACAGGGTTTCGCCCTGTGGGCCAGGCTGGTCTTGAACTCCTGACCTCAGGTGATCCATCTGCCTCGGCCTCCCAAAGTGCTAGGATTACAGGTGTGAACCACCGCGCCCGGCCTGAGGATGCTCTTTATGTGCTGAAATGGAATGATCTTTAAACTATTACTGTTAAGTGGACAAGGCATGATGCTGAACAATATGTGCAGAATGTTACGGATGTAAAAACACGGTGTGTGTGCAGGAGTGGAAGGCTGTGTTTACACACGTCTGGAGTACGCTCTGGAAATACACTCAACGGTGCTAGTTTATGGGAACGGAAAATCACGTGGTCAGGGGGCAGGAGAGGCAGACGACACTGTACACTCTTGCACTTTTAAAATCGATGTGAACAGATTCTCTACTCACAAATAAACCGATATAATAATAAAACTGTAATCATCACAACCAGTACTGCTCGGGATATGGAGAAACGAACATTCCTGTACTCCGCCAGCAGGGATGTTAACTAGTTCTTTCCTGGAGAACAATTCAGCATCAAGTACCAAAGGCCTGAAAAAATACATTCCTTCTGCCCCAGCAATTACCGTTCTAGGAATTTACCCTAAGCAAGCAATCAGATATATGCAAATATTTACATAGAAAGATGCTCATTGCAGTGTTATGATCCCGAACAATTTGCCAACATTAGGAGATGTGAAATCACGTACGGCTTTTTCTCCGTCATGGAACACTAAGCCAGCCGTAAAGCATCATGTTCCAGTGGAAAATTTAATAACATGAGAAAATGGGCACAATCAATTGTCGAGGGAAAAAGGCAGGTCACAAAACAGAAGGTGCAGCATTATCCCAATTTTGTAAAAACATATTTTTGGAGGAAAAAGTCTGGCTGGATGGATGTAAGCAAAAACGTTAACAGTGCCTATCACGGGTTATGAGGTTTTTTTTCCTCTTTGTGCTTCTCTGTACTTTTCGAAGTAAACATATATTACTTTTACAATCAGATAAAAACAACAAATATTTTTACAAAGAGAATAGCAGCTTTCTAGAAAATTGCAGAGCACCGTAATCACCGACATACTGGCTTCATGAAATAGGCAGGCTCATCTCCCTCCGCAGTCAGAGCAAGCCTTAATTTTTTCTCTGGCTTCAGTTTTTATTTTCCCTGTTTTCCTTGAAGAACTTCCCATGTGATCACATTTATGATGCACATACATAAAGTTGAAGAGATTAGCTCTGAAAAAAGTACTATTAAGCCATTTATCACTGGATCATTACACCTAACGGACTTTAATCCCTCAGCAATCACTAAAGCTTACATTATTTAGCTAAATACTTTATTATAACACTACAAAGCAAGGATTTTATCAGCTGTAGAAGCTGCTGTTGTAGGTGTGATCGTTTTTGGAAAATTAATCCCAAACTGCAAGCACGTTCAAGCATAAACCTGTTAAAGATTCAGAGTAGGATCCACACCCTTCAAATGAAAAAAATTGTTTGTTCTGAACAGAGACAGGGCCTCGCTGTGTTACCTAGGCCTGCCTTGAACTCCTGGGCGCAGGCGATCCTCCCGCCTGGGTCTCCTAAAGTGTTGGAATTACATGAGTGAGCCACTGTGCCCAGCCTACCCTTCAAATTTAAACTTACTCTTTTAATATCCAAGGTCACAGAACTGGTGCAAGAGATTGATATGTTCCTGCTTTAAGCCCATGTAAGTCTCTTAAAAGCTATGGAAGGAAGTTGCTCAAGGGATCTTGTTCCAGTTCTTACTATGAAAGCAGGACAACAAGAGTCATTTATACATTATGGTATAGATGGGGTCTTGCTATGTTGCCCAGGCTGGTCTTGAACTCCTGGGCTTAAGCAATCCTCTTACCTCAGCCTCCCGAAGGGCTGGGATTACAGGTGTGAGCCACTGTGCCCGGCCAAGAGTAACAGATGACTGATTCCATCAAGCTAACAGTCTCATCACACATTCAGACAAAAGTGGCATGCAGTTCAACAGCGTCTGACAGACATGGGCAAGGCATGCGAGGGGCCAGTAAGCTTACCGCTACAAGGTATCGGAAGGAATGTGGACACAGAAGTTTCTTGAATAAATTCAGAACACATAAATTACTTTTTTTTTTTTTGAGGCAGGGTCTCACTCTGTCACCCAGGCTAGTGCAGTGGCACAATCACAGCTCACTGAAGCCTGGAACTCCTGGTCTCAGTGACCCTCCTGCCTCAGCCTCCTGAGTAGCTGACACTGATATGGTAGGTGGGCAGGGAACGCTGCATAAAGGCGGGTCCCTGGCTAGGGCTTCACCCTCAGGCCGTGCCCACTGACCTAGGTGAGGACAGGCACTCCTGCCTTCGCGCCCGAATGTTGCATTTTCCAAGACCACCCTGGTCTGCCACGCCCCCAGCCTGGGCCTATAAAAACCCAAGACCCCAGCAGGCGGACACATAAGCAGCTGGACGTTGTCAGGAGTATGCCAGCAGAAGAGCAGCTGACAGGCACCAGCATGCCAGCGACCGGTGGCAGAACGACACAGCGTTTGGCCACAGCAGTTGGAGAAGAGTTGGGTCGCTGAGTGGCCGGACTCCAGGGGAAAACCATCTCCCTTCTGGCTCCCCAACCTGCTGCGAGCTACTTCTACTCAGTAAAACCCTGCACTCATTCTCCAAGCCCACGCGTGATCTGATTCTTCCAGTACACCAAGGCAAGAACCCGGGATACAGGAAGCCCTCTATCCTTGCGACAAGTTGGCGAGTCTAACTGAGCTGGTCAACACAAGCCGCCTAGAGACAGCAAACTAAAGTAGCACCATGGAACACACGCCCACTGTGGCTTCAACTGTAAACATTCAACCCTAGACACTGCCCTCGGGTCAGAGCCCCACAGCCTGCCCGTCTATATGCTCCCGTAGAGGTTTGAGCAGCAGGGCACTGAAGAAGCAAGCCACACTTCCACTGCACGCCCTGTGAGGGGAACAAGGGAACCTTTCCCGTTTCAGGACCACAGATGCATGCCACCACCAGTCGGCTAATTTAAAAATTTTTTTGTGTGTGGAGAAGGGGTCTCCCTATATTGTCCAGGCTGGTCTTGAACTCCTGGTCTCAAGTGATCCTCCCAACTCAGCCTCCCAAAGTGCTGGGATTACAGGTGTGAACCACTGCACTGGGCCTATAAACTACCTTTTGTTTTAGACTATAACCACAGCAGAATTCTGTCAGGTTTCTTTTTAAAATCCATTCAATACATTATAGATAAAGGTAACACTGGCTATGAAATTTAGCAATACGGCTCTATCTTCTGAAGAAATATGCATTGTTAAATTGCTGAGCTGGGCCAGGCATGGTGGCTCATGCCTGCAATCCCAGCACTTTGGGAGGCTGAGGCAGGTGGAACACCTGAGGTCAGGAGTTTGAGACCAGCCTGGCCAACATGGTGAAACCCCATCTCTACTAAAAATACAAAAATTAGCCAGGCATGGTGGCGCACGCCTGTAATCCCAGCTTCTCGGGAGAATGAGGTGGGAGGATTGCTTGAATCCCAGAGGTGACGGTTGCAGTGAGCTGAGATCGCACCGCTGCACTCCAGCCTGGGCAAGAGAGCAAGACTCTGACTCTAAGAAAAATAAATAAATTGCTTGAGCTGGGAGTGTTTTACCTTAGAATACAGCACTGCAGCTCCTGTGTAATCTTTCTCTTGAAATTTTTTGTTTCCTTGTTCTCTGTAGAAAAGGGGAGCGTCCGAGTCCTTTCCCACCAAGTAACCTTTAGAAAGTGTTTTTAGAAACAGTTCATCCTCAGGTCTGCGTGAAGACAGGAGGAAACAAAAGCAGCAGAAATGCGTTATTTCAAGGAAAGCTCCAAACCATTGCCTTCAAAACAAGAAAGCGGGCCTGCAAAACATTTCGCACACATGAGGATGTGTATATTGTGCAATGTGATTAGAGGAAAGAAATTCATAGTCTCAGAGACACGGGGACCAGAATTTTTTTGAGACAGGGTCTCACTCTGTCACCCAGGCTGGAGTACAGTGGTGCCATCTCCACTCACTGCAGTCTCGACTTCCCAGGCTCAGATTCTCCCACCTCAGCCTCCTGAGTAGCTACACTAATTGGGAGGATGTGTGCCACCAGGCCTGCCTAATGTTTGTACTTTTTGTAGAGGTGGGGTTTTGCCATGTTGCCCAGGCTGGTCTTGAACTCCTAGGCTCAAATGATCAGCAGAATTTCTTTTTTTTTTTTTTTTTGAGATGGAGTCTCACTGTCACCTAGGCTGGAGTGCAGTGTCACGATCTCGGCTCACTGCAACCTCCACCTCCCTGGTTCAAGTGATTCTCCTGCCTCAGCCTCCTGAGTAGGTGGGATTACAGGCGTCCATCACCATGCCCAGCTAATCTTTGTATTTTTAGTAGAGAAAGCATTTCGCCATGTTAGCCAGGCTGGTCTCGAACTCCTGACCTCAAATGGTCCACCTGCCTCAGCCTCCCAAAGTGCTGGGAATACAGGTGTGAGCCCCCACGCCTGGCTAGAATTTCTATTTAGAGGACTGAATGCTAATTTTTTATTCTTTATCTCATAATTATTGGCCAATGAACCATCCCTCAGATCATACATCATAAATATCTTTTTTTTTTTTGAGACAGATATTCGCTCTGTCACCCAGGCTGGAGTGCAGTGGCTGGATCTCAGCTCACTGCCAACTCTGTCTCCTGGGTTCAAGCAATTCTCCTACCTCAGCCTCTCCGAGCAGTGGGGATTACAGGCACGCACCACCACGCTCAGCTAATTTTTGTTTTTTCAGTACAGGCGGGGTTTCGCCATTTTGGCCAGGTTTGTCTTGAACTCCTGACCTCAAGTGATCCGCCTGCCTGGACCTCCCAAAGTGCTGAGATTACAGGCATGAGCCACTGTGCCCAGCCAGGATCTTGAGTCTGGAGAATGAGATGAATATATGGTGTCTTTTGAACCAAGAAGTATTCTCCACTTCAACTGCTGAAAATACTTGAGTGGCTGACAGAAAAGAAGAGAGATAATGAGAATGAATCATAAAGTAAACGTAGTAAAACATTAACGCTTGCCAAATTTGGAAGAATTCACCAATTCTTCGTACTTTTTTTTTTGGAGACAGAGTCTCCCTTTGTCACCAGGCTGTAGTGCAACAGTGGCATGATCTGGGCTCACTGCAACCTCCACCTCCCGGGTTCAAGCGATTCTTGTGCCTCAGCCTCGGGAGCAGCTAGGATTACAGGTGTGAACCACCACGCCCGGCTAATGTTTTGTATATTTAGCAGAGATGGGATCTCATCATGTTGCCCAGGCTGGTCTTGAACTCCTGAGCTCAGGCAATCTGCCCACTTCGGCCTCCCAAAGTGCTAGCATGACAGGTGTAAGCCACTGTGCCCAGACTCTTTGTACTATTTTTGCAAGTCAGTCTGAAATTATTTCCAACTAAAAAGTTTAATAAATATATAAATGTGCTACGTAATAAAATTAATAAAGCTGAGCTAACACATATAGAGACATATACACATATACACATACTAACAAAAAATATACCTATCTTCCAATAAAAAGAAATAATATACAATAACCTAGACTATTGTCTTTGACTATAATGCCATAAAGTAAAATACGAATAACAAAAGTAGAAACACAAATGACATGGAAACTAAAAATTCTCTTAAGCAACTCTTGAACCAAAGAAGAAATCATAGAGCTGCAGACTGGCCACAGGTGCGGTGGCTCACGCCTGTAATTCCAGCACTTTCGGAGGCTGAAGAGGGAGGATTGCCTGAGCTCAGGAGGAGGCCAGCCTGGGGAACATGGGAAGACCCTGTCTCCACAAAAAATACAAAAATTAGATGGGTGTGGTGGCACATGCCCATAGTCCCAGCTACTTGGGAGGCTGAGGAGGGAGGACTGCCTGAGCCCAGGAGGTCGAGGCTGCAGAGAGCCGTGATAGCCCCACTGCATCCAAGCCTGGGTGACAGAGTGAGGCCCTGTCTCAAAAAAACAAAAAACAGAACAAAAAGCCCTGGAGAATGTTTACAAGTATTTTTAAAATTTTTGTTTACAAAGACCCACAATAAGAAATACCTTTTACATTGTGACTCAGGATAACGCTTTTGTGTTTGAATATATGAAAATTTTATAAACCATTATTTATCTTTGCTACGTATGAGGTAAAAACAAAGTTAGTATCAAATATGATTTTATTAATATTTAAATACAACATATGAAAGTCACAAATAGGGCTGGGCGTGGTGGCTTATACCTGTAATCCCAGCACTTTGGGAGGCTGAGGTGGGCAGATCACCTGGTCCAGGACTTTGAGACCAGCCTGGGCAACATAGTGGAACCCATATCTATAAAAAATACAAAAATTAGCCAGGCGTGGTGGCGAGCACTTGCAATCTCAGCTATCGGCAGCCTGAGGCACGAGAATCGCTTGAGCCCGGGAGGCGAAGGTTGCAGTGATCTGGGATTGCACCACCACACTCCAGTCTGGGTCAAATAATACCAAAAAGAAAAACTAGGAATGATTTTATTTAATTTAAGAGGTATGCTTGCCTGTTCTACATTTACTCCAGTCCAGAAAATATGAAGGCAAAACCCTATGCCTGTCTGCTACACCATAGAGCTTGTTTTCTGGTTTTGTTTTATTTATTTATTTATTTATTTATTTATTTATTTATTTATTTATTTTGAGATGGAGCCTCGCTCTATCACCCAGGCTGGAGTGTAGTGGTGCGATCTCGGCTCACTGCAAGCTCTGCCTCCTGAGTTCACACCATTCTCCTGCCTCAGCCTCCCAAGTAGCTGGGACTACAGGTGCCTGCCACCACGCCCGGTTAATTATTTTTGTATTTTTATTAGAGACAGGGTTTCACTGTTAGCCAGGATGGTCTCGATCTCCTGACCTTGTGATTCTCCTGCCTCGGCCTCCCAAAGTGCTGGGATTACAGGCATGAGCCACCACGCCCAGCATCTGTTTTTGTTTTAAATTAGGTTAAACCTAAAAATCCTAGTTCAAACAAAAGGTTTGTGGTAAACAGTAATAGCAAAATTCTTCTTGCCTAACAATAGATGATGAACTCGATTTTTTTTTTTTTTTTTTGAGATGGAGTCTTGCTCTGTCACCCAGGCTGGAGTGTAGTGACGCAATCTCGGCTCACTGCATGCTCCGCCTCCCAGGTTCATGCCATTCTCCTGCCTCAGCCTCCCGAGTAGCTGGGACTACAGGTGCCCACCACTATGCCCGGCTAATTTTTTTTCTATTTTTAGTACAGACGGGGTTTCACTGTGTTAGCCAGGATGGTCTCGATCTCCTGACCTCGTGGTCTGCCCGCCTCGGCCTCCCAAAGTGCTGGGATTACAGGCGTGAGCCACCGCGCCCGGCCTTAAGTTAATTTTTGGATATAAAGGCCCAACTTCACCCTTCTGCATGTAGATTGTCATTAGGATACAGACAAAAAAAACAACACAGTTTTTCTTCCTCCATCCTTACCTTCTCTCCTAGAACCGTGGGGATGTAAAGCCTTTCACGGAGCTAACTGGCGAAGCAGAAAGTCCCAGCTCTGGCCCCAAAGTAGAGTGCAGATTACTGAGATTGGACATAATAGCTTAATAACTGGGACATATCCACATATGCACCATTTTTTCTCTAAGCCATTTGAAAGTAAGTACAGGCATCACGGATGTTCACCTCTAAATATTTGCAGGCCTCTGCTTTAAAAATAAGGACATTCTCCTATGTTACCATAATATCATTATCACTAAAAAATAACAGTAATTCGGCCGGGTGCGGTGGCTCACGCCTGTAATCCCAGCACTTTGGGAGGCCGAGACGGGCGGATCACGAGGTCAGGAGATCGAGACCATCCTGGCTAACACAGTGAAACCCCATCTCTACTAAAAAAATGCAAAAAACTAGCCGGGCGAGGTGGCGGGCGCCTGTAGTCCCAGCTACTCGGGAGGCTGAGGCAGGAGAATGGCATAAACCCGGGAGGCAGAGTTTGCAGTGAGCTGAGATCCGGCCACTGCACTCCAGCCTGGGCGACAGAGCGAGACTCCGTCTCAAAAAAAAAAACAACAGTAATTCAAATATTTAAATTTAAATGTTACCAATTATTCCTAAAATGTCTGTTGTATCTTTTTCTCACCCTAACCAATCCAAGATCAATGTTCTCGTGCACTGAATTTAGTTATTTCTCTTTAGTCTTCTTTTAGATAGTGCTATAATTTTAAAATTTATTTTTAATTTTTTTTTTTTGAGACAGGGTCTTACTTCCATTGCTCAGGCTGGAGTGCAGTGGTACGACCTCTGCTCACTGCAACCTCTACCTCCTGCCTTAGCCTCCCGAGTAGCTAGGACTATAGGCACGTACTGCCACGCCCAGCTAAATGACTTTTTATATAAAATACAGATGGGGTCTCACTGTGTTGCCCAGGCTGGCCTCCAACTCCTGGGCTCAAGGGATCTACCTGCTTCAGCCTCCCAAAGTGCTGGGATTATAGGTGTGAGCCACTGCACTTTGGCCAACTATAATTTTTTGGGTTTTTTAAATGCGTAATTTTTTTTTTAAAAGATTCAACACCAGAAAAATGTTTCACATTCTGGTTTTGCCTCATTGTTTCCTCATGGTTAGATTACATTAAACAATTTTTATTAAGAATATGGCTGGGTGCGGTGGCTCACACCTGTAAACCCAGCACTTTGGGAGGCTAAGGCAGGCGAATCACCTGGGGTCAGGGGTTCGAGACCACCCTGGGCAACATGGTGAAACCCCGTCTCTACTAAAAATACAAAAATTAGCCAAGCACAGTGGTGCATGCCTGTAATCCCAGCTACCCAGAAGGCCGAGGCAGGAGAATTGCTTGAATCTGGGAGGCAGAGGTTGCAGTGAGCAGAGATCGCGCCACTGCCCTCCAGCCTGAGAGACAGAGCGAGACTATGTCACAGAACAAATAAACAAACAAAATGACTACATAGTTAAATCTATATACTTCTTGTTGCCTCAAATCAGGAGACATATGATGTCTCCCCAGCACTGTGGAAGCTAAGTTTGGTCACTCAGTTAAGGTGGTAATTGCTGAATCTTTGCAATGTAAAGACACCTTTCCCTTATAGTTAAATAATCTATAGGGCCACACTTTGAGATCACGTGAAGAGCCTGTTTCCCAATGATGTTATGTCTACAGGTTTGAGCATCCACTGATAATTGCCAGAATCATCCATCACGTGGGGGTTACAAAATGGTGAGTTTTCTGATTCTACCATTATTTCTAAATTTATTAGTTGGCATTCTTTTGTAAAGACAAACTTCCTCCTTTTTCTTCTTTTACTTGTTTCGTGTGAGCAATATGCACACAGACATAATATGTATTTACTTATTTTTGTTTGTTTTGAGACAGAGTCTCACTCTGTTTCCCAGGCTGGAGTGCAGTGGCGTGATCCTGGCTCACTGCAATCTTCGCCTCTGGGGTTCAAGCAATTCTTCTGCCTCAGCCTCCCAAGTACCTGGGATTACAGGCACCTGATACCACGCCCAGCTAATTTTTGCATTTTTAGTACAGATGGGGTCTCGTCATGTTAGCCAGGCTGGTCTGAAACTCCTGAGCTCAGGTGATCCGCCCATCTTGGCTTCCCAAAGTGCTGGGATTATAGGCATGAGCCACCATGCCTGCTCAGAAGTCAAATAAGAAAGTAAACTCAGATATTTACAGTTACCACTATGGACTTGAACAGTTTACTATAATAAACTATTACCACCATTACACTTTTTCATGGTCAAATTATGCTAATGTTGGCCAGTGAGAACCTCTTCAGACTGGTTCCTATGTTATTTTTGTTTTTGATCCAGGGTCTTGCTCTGTTGTCCAGGCTGGAAGACAGTGGTACCATCATAGCTCGCTACAGCCGCGGTATCCTGGGCTCAGGCAATTTTCCCACCTCAGCCTCCCAAGTAGCTATGACTACAGGCATGTGACACCATGCCCAGCTAACTTTTAATTTTTTTGTGGAGACACAGTCTCATTATGTCGCACAGGCTGGTCTCAAACTCCTGGGCTCCAGAAATCCTCTTGCCTAAGCCTCCCAAAGTGTTAGGATTACAGGTATGAGTGGTGTCACCATACCTGGCCTAGGCTCTTTTTTATAGAACTCTATTCGTCTTCGAGCACTTCCTTGTTTTCCGACACAAGTTATTCCAATTGAATCAGTACAAAATAAAAACAAACAAGAAGGCTGTGAGTGTGGATAGTGAAGTTATGAAGATTTCCTACGACACTGTAGGAGATTATTAATTGCAGGAGTGGAGAGGTAGGGGTGGACAGTAGGGGATCTTCGGTCTCAAAAGATTTTCAACAGATGAAAGGCATCTCTTGTGGGAAAACGTTCCTCAAAGAATGTCCATTGGCAAGAAAGAAAAGTGCCTGCTTGGCTTTAGACTTTAAAGGGCTAATTCCTATTTTTACCTAACAGGCATGCATGTGGAGATCAGAAGTTTAAATCTTTTTTGGTTACTTTAGATTGTGATTGAACAGACTTAGAAACAGCTATTTGAGCGAACTTGTTTTTAAGGAGAGAGGGCTCGGTATGAATTAGTGAGAGACATACAGAGCAAACAAAAATGGAGGTGATTTATTAACCCCAGAGAAAACGAGAGCGGTACAACAAAGGAAATGTAATTCAAAGCATCCTTCGCGGTTCATGGGAGCAATATTTACACAGACATAAGAATATATACACTGAATGTTGGTTCAATCAATTTAATATTCTATTGGTTATATTATAACAGTTATCATGAGGGAATGAGGGAAAAACAAAGTATAGGCCAGGAGTGGTGGCTCACGCCTGTCATTCCAGCACTTTGGGAGGCTGAGGCAGGTGGATCATCTTAGGTCAGGAGTTTGAGACCAGCCTGACCAACATGGAGAAATCCCGTCTCTACTAAAAATACAAAATTAGCCGGGCATGGTGGCACGTGCCTGTAATCCCAGCTACTTGGGAGGTGGAGGCAGGAGAATCGCTTCAACTAGAGAGGCGGGGGTTGCTGTGAGCCAAGATGGTGCTATTGCACTCCAGGCTGGGCAACAAGAGCGAAACTCCATCTCAAAAAAACAAAAGCAAAAAACAAAGTATATGCCTGTGAGTTGGGGATAAGAGAGCAAAATTACATCTAAAATTATACAAACTCAAGAAAGAGCAGTGTTTGCACTGTTTAGAAAGAATAAATTGTCAGAAGGCTGAGCACGGTGGCACCCCTGTAATCCCAGCACTTTGGGAGACCAAGGTGGGCAGATCACCTGAGGTTGGGAGTTTGAGACCAGCCTGGCCAACATGGTGAAACCCCATCTCTACTAAAAATACAAAAGTTAGCTGGGCGTGGTGATGTGTGCCTGTAATCCCAGCTACTCGGAAGGCTGAGGCAAGAGAATCACTTGAACCTGGGAGGCGGATGTTGCAGTGAACTGAGATCGCGCCACTGCACTCCAGCCTGGGTGACAGAGTGAGACTCTGACTCAAAATAAATAAATAAATAAATAAATAAATGAATGAAAAATTTAAATGCCAGAAGAAACAGTTAAAATAATTTAAAGTAGCTGTCTCTGGGGAATAAAAATCAGGAATGGGGAAAAGTGGACAGGGAGGTGCTGTTTTTCCTGATAAATTTTGAAGCACTATTTGATTTCTTTTTTTTTTTTTTGAGATGGAGTCTCGCTCTATCTCCCAGGCTGGAGTGCAGTGGCGCGATCTCGGCTCACTGCAAGCTCCGCCTCCCGGGTTCACGCCATTCTCCTGCCGTAGCCTCCTGGGTAGCTGGGACTACAGGCGCCCGCCACCACACCTGGCTAATGTTTTGTATTTTTAGTAGAGACAGGGTTTCACCGTGTTAGCCAGGATGGTCTCAATCTCCTGACATGGGCATGGTAGGCGTGATCCGCCCACCTCGGACTCCCAAAGTGCTGGGATTACAGGTGTGAGCCACCGCGCCCAGCCTATTTGATTTCTTAAAGTATGTATACATATTATTCTGATAAAAAATTAAACTAAGGAAGGAAAATATTTTCACTAAGGCATCCAGTCTACATAGTTTTACAGGATTTTTCTACTAGACTTTAAGAACCACATAATTCCTACATTATATAAACGATTTCAGAGCATAGAAAAAGGCAGGAGGCCGGGCGCGGTGGCTCAAGCCTGTAATCCCAGCACTTTGGGAGGCCGAGGCGGGCGGATCACGAGGTCAGGAGATCGAGACCATCCTGGCTAACATGGTGAAACCCCGTCTCTACTAAAAATACAAAAAACTAGCCGGGCGTGGTGGCGGGCGCCTGTAGTCCCAGCTACTTGGAGGCTGAGGCAGGAGAATGGCCTGAACCTGGGAGGCGGAGCTTGCAGTGAGCCGAGATCGCGCCACTGCACTCCAGCCTGGGTGACACAGCGCGAGACTCCGTCTCAAAAAAAAAAAAAAAAAAAAAAAAAAAAGAAAAAGGCAGGAAGCTCTCCAAATTCATTCTGAGGCTACCATAACCCACCATGGTATCAGCTGGGATTACAGGCGCCCGCCACCATGCCCAGCTAATTTTTTGTATTTTTAGTAGAGACAGGATTTCACCACGTTGCCCAGGCTGGTCTTGGACTCCTGACCTCAGGTGATCCACCTGCCTTGGGCTCCCAATGTGCTGGGATTACTGGTGTGAGCCACCGCACCCAGCCAGATGATTTTAAATCGGATGATTTTTATTTTTTATTTATACCACCAATCACCAATTAGAAAATGTAACTGGGGGGAAAAGGCTCATTCACAATAACAACAAAAACCTTACAACGAGAATAAGTTGAACATGAAATGTGTAAGACCTATATAAAGAAAACTATAAAACTTTACTTAACGATGTAAAAGAAGTCTTAAATAAATGGGAAGACATACCCTTGGATTAGGAAATTTGATATTGTGAAGATGTCAGGTTTCCTTAAATGAATCTATAAATCCAACACATTCTCAATCAAAAACCCACAACATTTTTTATAGAATTTGAGAAGTTGGCTGGGTGCGGTGGCTCACGCCTGTAATCCCATCCTGGCTAACATGGTGAAATCCCGTCTCTACTAAAAATATAAAAAATTAGCCAGGCATGGTGACAGGCGCCTGTAGTCCCAGCTACTCGAGAGGCTGAGGCAGGAGAAAGGCATGAACCCGGGAGGCAGAGCTTGCAGTGAGCTGAGATCGCGCCACTCCAGCCTGGGCGACAGACTCCATCTCAAAAAAAAAAAAAAAGGAACTTAATAAGCCAATTCTAAAGTTCACATGGGGGAAATGCACACAAAATACCCAAGATATTCTTTTTTTTTTTTTTTTTTGAGACGGAGTCTCGCTCTGTCACCCAGGCTGGAGTGCAGTGGCACTATTTTCCTTTCTTTTCTTTTTTTTTTTTGAGACAGAGTCTCACTCTGTCGCCCAGGCTGGAGTGCAGTGGCGTGATCTCTGCTCACTGCAAGCTCCGCCTCCCGGGTTCACACCATTCTCCCGCCTCAGCCTCCTGAGAAGCTGGGACTACAGGTGCCCGCTACCACGCCCGACTAATTTTTTGTATTTTTAGTAGAGACGGGGTTTCACTGTGTTAGCCAGGATGGTCTCGATCTCCTGACCTTGTGATCCACCCACCTCAGCCTCCCAAAGTGCTGGGATTACAGGCATGAGCCACCATGCCCGGCCAACAAAGAATATTTTTATCAACTCCCAAGTAGTTGGAATTACAGGCATATGTCACCTTGTCTGGCTTGATTTTTATACAGCCGTATCTGTCATTTTCCTTTTTTTTTTTTTCTTTTTGAGAAATAGCCTTGCTCTGTCACCCAGGCTGGAGTGCAGTGGTACGATCATGGCTCACTGCAGCCTTGACCTCCCAGGTTCAAGTGATCCTCCCACCTCAGCCTCCTGAGTAGCTGGGATGACAGGCACATGCCACCATGCTTGGCTAATTTTTAAATTTTTATAGAGATGGAATCTCACTATGTTGCCCAGGCTCCTGGGCTCAAGCAGTCCTCCCACCTCTGACCCCCAAAGTGCTAGGTTTCCAGGCATGAGCCACCACACCCAACTTCATCTTCTTTTATAGCTTCTGGGTTATATGTCTTGCTTAGGATGGTTTACTCCACCATCTCAAGCAAGGCAGGAGGATCGCTTGAGCCCAGGAGCTCGAGGCCCGCCTGAACAACATACTGAGACTTTGTCTCTAAAAAAATTTAAATAAAATTTAAAAATTTAAAACCTATATACACAATTTATATAGAATGTAAATGTACAAAATTTACATTGTAAATAAGGTAAAAAAGATAAACAGGGCCGGGCGCGGTGGCTCAAGCCTGTAATCCCAGCACTTTGGGAGGCCGAGGCGGGTGGATCACGAGGTCAGGAGATCGAGACTATCCTGGCTAACATGGTGAAACCCCGTCTCTACTAAAAATACAAAAAAAAACTAGCCGGGCGTGGTGGCGGGCGCCTGTAGTCCCAGCTACTTGGGAGGCTGAGGTGGGAGAATGGCGTGAAACCGGGAAGCGGAGCTTGCAGTGAGCCGAGATCACGCCACTGCACTCCAGCCTGGGAGACACAGCGAGACTCCGTCTCAAAAAAAAAAAGATAAACAGATTGGGAATAATGTATATAGCAAATAATAACTTACATAGCAAAGAATTACACAGCTAGATTTATGAAGATCTCCTACAAATGAACAAGAGAAAGAAAGACAACCTACTAGAAAATGGGCAAGGGACACAAATAGGCTAGAAATAAAAATGTACTGGGGGGCCGGGTGCGGTGGCTCATGCCTGCAATTCCAGCACTTTTGGAGGCCAAGGCGGGTGGATCCTCTGAGGCCAGGAGTTGGAGACCAGCCTACCCAACATGGCGAAACCCTGTCTCTATTAAAAATACAAAATTAGCTGGGTGTGGTGGCGTGCGCCTGCAATCCCAGCTACTCGGGAGGCTGAGGCAGAATTGCTTGAACTTGGGAGGCGGACGTTGCAGTGAGCCAAGACTGCCCCACTGCACTCCAGCCTGGGCAACAAGAGCAAAACCCTATCTAAAAAAAAAAAGAAAAGAAAAGAAGAATAACAAAAGAAGTATAACCCTAATTGTACCAAGTATCTGAACTGGCAAGGCTCAAAACTGAACTCATTATTTCATTCAATTAATATCTGAGCACCTACTAAGTGCCAGGCACTGTGCCAGTTCCTGGCACAAAGATGTCAACCTTGAACTTGAAAGGTGTGTGTTTGTGGATCTGCAAATGTATAAGGTTCTGGTTTATATGTCATATTAAGCACTAATAAAAGCCAGTCACTAAACTAAGAACTTTATATACTTTACCAAACTATCATTCAATTAATGTTTACTGAGCACTTGTTTTTTGACACTGCACTATTTTTGTCTATAGAAAGACAAACAGGCCGGGCACAGTGGCTCATGCCTGTAATCCCAGCACTTTGGGAGGCTGAGGTGGGTGGATCATTTGAGGGCAGGAGTTCAAGACCAGCCTGGCCAACATGGTGAAACCCCATCTCTACTGAAAATACAAAAATATTAGCCGGACGTGGCGGTATATGCCTGTAATCCCAGCTATTCAGGACGCTGAGGCATAAGAATCGCTTGAACCCAGGAGGCGGAGGTTGCAGTGAGCTGAGATCGTGCCACTGCACTCCAGCCTGGGTGACAGAGTGAGACCCTGTCTCAAAAAAAAAAAAAGAAAAAAAAAAATTAGCCAGGCGTGGTAGTGTGCGACTGTAATCCCAAATACTTGGGAAGCTGAGACAGGAGAATCGCTTGAACCTGGGAGGCAGAGGCAGTGAGCTGAGATTGCGCCACTGCACTCTAGCCTGGGCGATAGAGCGAGACCCTGTCTCGAAAAAAAAAAAAAGAAACACAAACAAATACAAAGATGGTCCCTTCCCTCATGAAATTCATAATCTAGTGGCAAATGCAGGCATTAGTCAAAAGAGCACACACATATATAAAGGAAAATCACACAGCGTTGTAATGTACAGAATAAAGATGGCCCAGCTGAGGCTCAGGGAGAGCTTTCCTGAGGAAAGATCTGGCTAATCCTGTGGGATGACAGAAGTGAATTAGTTCACAGGACATGCTGGGATAGAAAGCAACCACGAAAAGCACTTCAGGCATTTTCCATCAAAAAGAGATATTACAGGGGGGAGGGGGGAGGGTTGGCATTAGGAGATACACCTAATGTAAATGATGAGTTAATGGGTGCAGCACACCAACATGGCACACGTATACATACGTAACAAACCTGCACATTGTGCACATGTACCCTAGAAGTTAAAGTATAATAACAAATTAAAAAAAAAAAAAAGAGAGATATTACTGGGCCAGGCATGATGGCTCACACCTGTACTCCCAGCACCGTGGGAGGCCAGATTGCTTGAGCCCAGAAGTTTGAGACCAGCCCGGGCAACATAACAAGACTCGATCTCTATTTAAGAAAGAGAGAGAGACAGAGATTACTTCAGAGCAAATGACAAAACAGAACGTTTTTCAGATCACAATTGCCTTGTTAACGCTTCCATGTACTTACTGAAGAAGTGAAGAGGAATGAAGAAAGATATCGCTCAAGGTCTCTGCTGTAGAAATTGTGAGCTGAATGGACTTTGGGAGTGAAGCCCACTTTTGAAGCAGGTATGATTTCCACTCATCCACAGGCAGATCCATGCTGCTTTCGATCTATAAAATGAGTAAGAAAATAGGAATCTTACAAATGCACAAGTTTAGAAAATCAAGAGTTTGGCTCCGTGCAGTGGCTCACACCTGTAATCCCAGTACTTTGGGAGGCCGAGGTGGGTGGATCATGAGGTCAGGAGACCGAGACCATCCTGGCTAACACAGTGAACCCCGTCTCTACTAAAAATACAAAAAAATTAGCCGGGTGTGGTGGCGCACGCCTGTAGTCTCAGCTACTCTGGAGGCTGAAGCTAGAGAATCACTTGACTGGGGAGGCCAAGGTTGCAGTGAGCTGAGATCATGCCATTGCACTCCAACCTAGGCAACAGAGAGAGACTCTGTGTCAAAAAAAAAAAAAAAAAAAAAAAAAGAAAATCAAGATTTCATTCAAGGAAGCCTAAAGCAATAAAATCAATTATTGTGGTCTTTTCCTCTAGTTTATATGCTAAGGAAAGATCTATATTCTCTCACAGCAATTCACTCAACATCCTTCCATTCAGAAATATTTACTGAAAGACTACTTTGTGACAGGCACCATGCAGGTGATGGTTATACAAAGAGGAAGCAGACTAGATAGCTATCATCCGTGTCCTCTTAGTCTTTTTTTTTTGTGCGTGAGACAGTCTTGCTCTATCCCCCAGGCTAGAGCGCAGTGGCACGATCTCGGCTCACTGCACCCTCTGCCTCCCAGGTTCAAGCAATTCTCCTGCCTCAGCCTCGGAGTAGCTGGGATTACGGAGTGCGCCACTACTCTTGGCTAATTCTTGTAGTTTTAGTAGAGATGGGGTTTCACCATGTTGACCAGGCTGGTCTCGAACTCCTGACCTCAGGTGATCCTCCAGCCTGGGTCTCCCAAAGCGCTGGGATTACAAGTGTGAGCCACCGCGCCCGGCCTGATCCCCCTAGTTTCTCAAGTCTGAAACCTGAGACACTTCCCCAGATTTTTCTTTCTCACCCACCCCAGCAACTATTCAATTAACAGGTATTTCTCTCTCTTATATAGTTCAGCGTTCTCTTTCAACCCCCAGGTCATTCCTTCGGTTTAAGTCCTCACCATCTCGTCTAGCATTCTTCCTAGAGTGTCATAATTAGTGTCCATGCCATTGGCACCCCCCCCCCCCCTTTCAATCCAGCCTCCAACACTGAGACAGAAGTCACTGCTCTGCCTTAAATTCATCAACGCTACTCCAAGCATATCGGGAAGCCCAGGACAAAACCGTCCTTACTTGACCCTTGGCTGACTTTCTAATTCTCAGGTCTCACTTGTTCCTCTGCAGCCTTGCATACTGAACTACTCATTGCGATCCCCGGCTTGCCAGGCTATTTCATCTCTCCAAGGTTTTGGCAGAGGCTATTCGTGCTTTCCGGACCAATCCTACCCTGGCTTATGGAGTCCACCTGGAAAATTCCCACAGGTTCGTTCTTCGACTCGGTTCAAACGGCACCTCCTCTGGGAAGGCTTCCCTGATTTCCAACACTCTTGGGGCCTGTACCACGTCTACCTGGCGCTGGGGCTACTCACGGCATAAAGTGCCCCCACACACTGTCCTCTTCTCCACGGACAGGGACCAGGTCTGATTCCCCTTCGGAGACCGCCCCCCAACGGTGCCGAGCTCAGGGTTTGGCCCCGGTCGAGAAGTCAGCCCCGCGTTGCTGGAGGAACCGGGTCACTGCTGCGACTCCATTTAGCAGCTGAGGTCTCAGGGAACAGCTTTAACCTCCTCTGGGCTACCAACCCGTGCACTCGCCGGAAACCGAGGCGAGAAAGCCTCGTGAGCCCGCTCCGAGGCGCCCGGAACTGGGCCGCGGACTCCCTCCCCGCCCCCGCGTAGCTCCTGGCGCGCCCCTCGGCGCCCCGCCCCGCGCCCCGCGTTCCGCGTTCCGCGCCAGGCCTCCCTTGGGCCCGCGAGCGGGTCACGTGCGCCGCGCCTCGGCCAATGTGGCGGCTGCGCAGCGCCCGGGCCCGCCCCTGGGCCGCGCGCACGTCGGGGGCGGGAGCGGCGCACGCAACTCCTCGGGCCAATAACTGCGCAGCGCGCGGGACCCCGGTGGGGAAGCTCCAGCTGTAGCGGGGTCTGCGCGGGAGTCGGGGCGGCGGAGCCATGGTCGGCCAACTGAGCGAGGGGGCCATTGCGGTGAGGAGGTGCCGGCGGCCGGACCGGCGGTGCGGGATGGCTGCGGCCCCGAGCCTCGCGGAGTGGAGAGGGGGAGGGGAGCCCGGGGCGACGGGGGATGAACGCGAGGGGAGGAGAAGGCGGGGGGCGGTGGGGACCCGCCGAGCGCCCGTCTAGTGTCATCACCTCCTCCTCAAAGCATTCTTCCGATCGTCTTTGAAACATGCTCACGTTTTTCCTACTTAAGAACAAAGTAAATAAACGCTTGCCTTTCTCTCGAACTTCCACCTGCGGCCACTTTCTGTTTCTTCTCCTTTCCTGCCCCGCAGCCAAACTTCTTGTCTGGTTTCAGCCACTTCCTTTCCTCGCCTCTCATCAACTCTTTAACCATCCCCTCCACTCCAGCCATCCCCTTGATCGCTGTAGAAAACCCTGGCTCAAGGGACCAGTGTCCTCCAAGTTGCTAAATCCAGCCCTTTTCCGTTTTCAGCTTACCTGAGTTCTCAGCAGCGTTTGCTTTTGAGCCCTGCTTCTTCTGGTCACACCCTCTTCCTTGGGTTTTAGTGGCTCAGCTTGGCGGGTCTATCCCCGTCTTATTTGCAGGCCCCTCTTTGTAAATTTTTGTTGACTCAAGGCTCCCTCTAGGCCCTCTTGACTCCCAAAGGCAATTTCTTTTTTTTTTTTTTTCCTCCAGCCTGGGCAACACTCACTGTGTGAGTGTCACACTGTGTCGCCCAGGTTGGAGTGCACTGGCGCGATCTCGGCTCACTGCAACCTCCGTCTCCCGGGTTCAAGCGATTCTCCTGCCTCAGTCTCCCGAGTAGCTGGGACTACATGTGTGCGCCACCACACTTGGCTACTTTTTTTTTTTTTTTTTTTTTTTTTGAGACGGAGTCTCGCTCTGTCGCCCAGGCTGGAGTGCAGTGGCGCGATCTCGGCTCACTGCAAGCTCCGCCTCCCGGGTTCACGCCATTCTCCTGCCTCAGCCTCCTGAGTAGCTGGGACTACAGGCGCCCGCCACCGCGCCCGGCTAATTTTTTGTATTTTTAGTAGAGACGGGGTTTCACCGTGGTCTCGATCTCCTGACCTTGTGATCCGCCCGCCTCGGCCTCCCAAAGTGCTGGGATTACAGGCGTGAGCCACCGCGCCCGGCGACTTGGCTACTTTTTTGTGTTTTTATTGGAGACAGGGTTTCATCATGTTGGCCGGGTTGATCTCGAACTCCAGACCTCCATTGTGCCGCCCGCCTCGGCCTCCCAAAATGCTGGGATTACAGGCGTGCCAAATTTCTTTGTACTGAGCCACCTTTACTCTAAAAGACAAACTTCTATAATCTATCTGCTTATTCCATGCTTCAGAGGCTTTTAAGTTCAATATACATATCCCAAAGCAAATTCATTATCTTTATAAGTCTGGGCCTCTTGATCCCTATCTCCACGAAAGGTACCATTATCTGTTCAATTCAGTGCTAACCAGAGATTGAGAAATCATTCCTCCTACATTGTCCATCACCTGGGCGTCCAGTTCCTCACCAAGCGAAGTGTATTGTACCTCATGTAGATCTACCAAGCCCATCGGCTTCTTTCCATCCATACTGGCACCATCTTTTTTTTTTTTTTTTTTTTTTTGCCTGGGCTGTTCACTTCCACTCAGCATACGTTCCTGCCACCATTCCCATCCACAGCATACTCTCAGCCTACTCTCCAGTCACCCCCACATTTTATTTTTAATTTAGATTTCTGGTATTTTTCATACTCCTACCTTCTTCCATGGGGCATTTGAACATTTTTTTTTTGAGACGGAGTCTCGCACTGTCGCCCAGGCTGGAGTGCAATGGCAGGATCTGAGCTCACTGCAAGCTCCACCTCCCGGGTTCACGCCATTCTCCTGCCTCAGCCTCCCAAGTAGCTGGGACTACAGGCGCCCGCCACCATGCCCGGCTAATTTTTTGTATTTTTAGTAGAGATGGAGTTTCACCGTGTTAGCCAGGATGGTCTCGATCTCCTGACCTCATGATCCTCCTGCCTCGGCCTCCCAAAGTGCTGGGATTACATGCATGAGCCACCTCGCCTGGCCGAACATATGTGCCCTTGAGTATTACATTTTGTCGCTTTGTATACTTACTAGGGATTTTCTTTTTTTTTTTTTTTAGACAGGATCTCACTCTGTTGCCCAGGCTAGAGTGCAGAGGCGCGATCTCGGCTCGTGGCAACCTCCACCTCCCGGGTTCAAGCGATTCTTTTGCCTCAGCCTCCCAATTACAGACGTGTGCTACCACGCCCAGCTACTTTTTGTATTTTTAGTAGAGACGAGGTTTTGTCATGTTGGTCATGCTGGTCTTGAACTCCTGTCTTCAAGTGATCTGCCCACCTCGGCCTCCCCAAGTCCTGGGATTACAGACTTGAACCATTGCACCGGGCCGTAGTTTTTTTTTTTTTAAATGACAGTCTCGTTTTTTGTCTCTCAGGCTAGAGTGTAGTGGTACGATCATAGCTCACTGCAACCTCTAACTCCTGGGCTCAAGTGATCCTCCCACCCCAACCTCTCGAGTAGCTGGGACTACAGGTGCATGCCACCGTGCCCAGCTAATTTTTTTTTTTAATTTTGTGTAGAGATGGGGTTTCACCATCTTGCCTAAGCTAGTCTCGAACTCTTGGCCTCCAAACAGTTCTGCTGCCTTGCCTCCCAAGTCTTTGGGATTATAGGCATGAGCCACTGTGCCTGGCCTTGTCCCTTAAAATGAGTTATCCATTTGTAAACAGCTGGTTTCTTTGGAGCATTGTCTCCATATACTTTTCTTTCATAAAGCATTGGTGATTTCACCCTTCTTCCACCCAAGCTTCACCTTGAATTTGGTGTTCATTGTTGCTTCCATTTTAGCAGAATTCATGTTGCTCTTATGGGACTCTTTTCAAATTGATGTCTAATCCTTCTTAGTGCCTCACACTAGATCTTGTTCAGACACGTTATAACAAGTTAGTATGAGTTTATTTCAGTGCAAAACATTTTTGAAATGCATGGATAGTTTTTTCATAATGCACATTTTTCTTTTTTTTTTTTTTTTCTTTGAGACAGAGTCTTGCTCTGTCGCCCAGGCTGGGGTGCAGTGGCCGGATCTCAGCTCACTGCAAGCTCCGCCTCCCGGGTTTAGACCATTCTCCTGCCTCAGCCTCCCGAGTAGCTGGGACTACAGGCACCCGCCACCTCGCCCGGCTAGTTTTTTGTATTTTTTAGTAGAGACGGGGTTTCACCGTGTTAGCCAGGATGGTCTCGATCTCCTGACCTCGTGATCCGCCCATCTCGGCCTCCCAAAGTGCTGGGATTACAGGCTTGAGCCACCGCGCCCGGCCATAATGCACATTTTTCATGTACTTTTTCAATTCCTCTCATATATGCGTGTGGTTTTAAAATCAAACGGAACAGAAAAGTGTTTATGGCCGGGCATGGTGGCTCACATGTGTTAATGTCACTTGGGGAGGCTAAGGCAGGAGGATCCCTTGAGGCCAAGAAGGAGTTTGATACCAGGCTGGGCAACATAGCAAGATCCTGTCTCTATTTCATTTATAAAGAAGAAAGAAAGAGGTGTTTAATGTAATTACTGACCTTCTGCCCTACCTTGTCCACTTCTATTCCACAGAAATAACTGCTTTTTAGAAAAATCACTGTCATTGACATTTCACTTACATATAGTAAATTGTACCTTTTTTTTTTTTTTTAAACAGTCTCCTGTTGCCCAGGCTGGAGTGCAGTGGCGCAGTGTCAGCTCACTGCAACCTCTGCCTCCCAGGTTCAAGCAATTCTCATGCCTCAGCCTCCTTAATAGCTGGGGTTACAGGTGCACGCCACCTCGCCCGGCTAATTTTTGTACTTTTAGTAGAGACAGGGTTTTGCCATGTTGGCCAGGCTGGTCTCAACCTTCTGACCTCACATGATCTGCCCGCCTTGGCCTTCCGAAGTGCTGGGATTTACAGGCATGAGCCACCACGCCCAGCCAAATCACACCTATTTTAAGTGTACAGGTTGATGAACTTTGACAAATGTACGCACCCCTGTAACTGCATTGCCCCAGTGGAGATACAGAATAGTCCCATCAGTGCACCCCTCCTCCCGCTCCTTCCCCACCTCCGTCCTCACCCGAGGCAGTCAGTGTTCTGGTTTCTCTCTGTAGGTTAGTTTTGACTTTCCTAAGACTTCATATAAATGGAATCAAATAATATCTACCTTTTTGTGTGTGGCTTCTTTCAGCAAATTTTTGTTTTTTTTCGAGAGGTAGGGTCTCTGTCACGCAGGCTGGAGTACAGTGACACAGTCATGACTCACTCCAGCCTTGACCTCCTGAACTAAGAGATCCTCGCACCTCAGCCTCCTGAGTAGCTGGGACTACAGGTGCATGTCACCACTCCTGGCTAATTTTTTTTTTTTTTTTTTTTTTTTTTTTTGAGACGGAGTCTCGCTCTGTCGCCCAGGCTGGAGTGCAGTGGCCGGATCTCAGCTCACTGCAAGCTCCGCCTCCTGGGTTTACGCCATTCTCCTGCCTCAGCCTCCCGAGTAGCTGGGACTACAGGCGCCCACCACCTCACCCGGCTAGTTTTTTGTATTTTTTAGTAGAGACGGGGTTTCACCGTGTTAGCCAGGATGGTCTCGATCTCCTGACCTCGTGATCCGCCCGTCTCGGCCTCCCAAAGTGCTGGGATTACAGGCTTGAGCCACCGCGCCCGGCCCTGGCTAATTTTTAAAAAAAAAATTTTTTTTTTTTTTTTTTTGNCCTGGGTTCACGCGATTCTCCTGCCTCAGCCTCCCGAGTAGCTATGCCTGACGAATTTTTGTATTTTTAGTAGAGACGGGGTTTCACCATATTGGTCAGGATGGTCTCGATCTCTTGACCTCGTGATCCACCCACGTTGGCTTCCCAAAGTGCTGGGATTACAGGCGTGAGCTACCACACCCGGCCTAAAAATATTTTTTGTAGAGATGGGGTCTTGGTGTGTTGTCCAGGATGATCTTGAACTCCTGGGCTCAAGTGATCCTCCTACCTGGGCCTCCCGAAGTGTTGGGATTACAGGCATAAGCCACTACTCTGGACCAAAATGGTTTTTGAGCTTTATCCATGTTAATTCAGTAATTTGCACTTTTGTATTGCTCAGTAGTATTCCATTGTGTGACTATAACAAAATTTGTTTATTATTGCACATTTGGGTTATTTTCATCGTTTGGCTTAAATGAAGATGCTATGACCATTTAAGTACAAATCTTTTTGTGGAAATATGTTTTCATTTCTCTGGGATAAATATCTAGGCATGTCATTGCTGGGTCATAGGTAACTGAATGTTTAAAAGAAATTGCCAAACTTTTCCAGTGTGATTATGAGAATTCTAGTTGTTCCATGTCCTTACCAGTCATCAGTCTTTGATCTTGAGTAGTCTAGTGAAAGTATAAAGGTATCTCACTGTGGTTTTAATTTGTATTTCTCTGGTGACTAATGAGCATCTTTTCATGGGCTTACTGGCCATTTGTATATGTTCACAAAGGAAGTGTCTGTTCATGTCTTTTGTTCACCTAAAAATTGGGTTTTGTGCTTGTTAAAGCGTTGTAAGAATTCTTTATTCTTGATAGGTCTTTTGTTAAATATAAATATTACATATATTTTCTCCCAATCTGTGACTTGCTTTTTCTTTTTTGAAATTTTCTTTTTTTGAAGTGCACTTTTAAATTTTGGTGAAGTCCAGGTTATCAGGTTGTGTTTTTTTGTCTGTTTTTGTTTTGTTTTTTGCAGACTTGTATTTGTGTGTCCTAAGAAATCTTTGCTAGGCTGGGCGCGGTGGCTCATGCCTTAATCCCCGCACTTTGGGAGGCTGAGGCGGGTGGATCACCTGAGGTCGGGAGTTCGAGACCAGCCTGGCCAACATGGAGAAATCTTGTCTCTACTAAAAATACAAAATTAGTGGGGCGTGGTGATGGGTGCCTGTAATCCCAGCTACTCAGGAGGCTGAGTCAGGAGAATGGCTTGAACCCAGGAGGCGGAGGTTGCGGTGAGCCAGGATCGCGCCATTGCACTTCAGCCTGGGCAACAAGAGTGAAACTCAGTCTCAAAAAAAAAGAAAGAAAAAGAAATCTTTGCCTACCCCACCCAAGGTCACAAATCTTTTATACTGTGTTTTCTTCCAGAAGTTTTATAGTTTTAGCCTTGCCTTGTGGTCCATGATGCATTTCAAGTTTACTATTTTATCTATAATATATAGATCTTTTTTTTTTAATACAGATGTTCAGTTGTTCCAGCCCTGTTTATTGAAAAGACTATCCTGTTGCATTGAGTGACTTAGTCACTTTAGATAAAATCAATGGACTGTATATGTGTATATCTCTATTTCTGGAATGTCTGTTCTGCAATTGATTTCTATGTTGGTGCTTACGTCAATACCACATTGTCATAAAAATTGCAGATTTATAGTAAATCTTGAATTTTGGCATTGTAAATTCTCCAGCTTCATTTCTTTCTTTTTTTTTTGAGGCGGAGTTTCACTCTGTCACCCAGGCTGGAGTGCAGTGGCGCAATCTCAGCTCACTGCAACCTCCACCTCTCGGGTTCAAGCAGTTCTCCTACCTCAGCCTCCTGAATAGCTGGGATTACAGGCACCCACCACCACACCCAGCTAATTTTGGTATTTTTAGTAGAGATGGGGTTTCACTATGCTGGCCAGGCTAGTCTCGAACTCCCAACCTCATGTGATCCGCCTGCCTCGGCCTCCCAAAATGCTGGGAGTACAGGCCTGAGCCACCGTGCCTGGCCTCCAGCTTCACTTCTTATTTTTATTTTTATTTTTTTTGAGGCAGAATCTCACTCAATCACCCAGGCTGGAGTGCGGTGACATATATGATCATAGTTTACTGCAGCTTTATCTCCCTGGCTCAAGTGATCCTCCCACCTCACCCTCCAAGTAGCTGGGACCACTACACCCAGCTAATTTTTTTTTTTTTTTTTTGAGACAGGGTTTTACTCTGTCACTCAGGCTAGAGTACAGTGGTGCCATCTCACCTTACTGTAGCCTCTGCTTCCCAGATGCAAGCAATCCTCCTGCCTCAGCCTCTCGAGTAGCTGGGACTGCAGGCATCCGCCACCACACCCAGCTACTTTTTGTATTTTTTGTAGAGACGGGGTTTCGCCGTGTTGGCCAGGCTGTTCTCGAACTCATGACCTCAAGCAATCCTCCTGTCTCAGCCTCCCAAAGTGCTGATCCCTTTGCATCCGCTGAAGTATAGAGAAACAAAGCACAATAAGAAAAGAAAAAGAAAATGAAAACAGATGTTTGTTTTGAGACACGGTCTTGCTTTGTCACCCAGGCTGGAGTGCAGTGGTACAATCACAGTTCACTACAGCCTAGACCTCCTGGGCTGATTCTTCCTCAGCTTTCTGAGTAGCTGGGACTACAGGTAGGCACCACATACCTGGCTAATATATATATATTTTTTCTTTTCAGATGGGTTCTCTGTCACCCAGACTGGAGTGCCATAGTGCAATCTTGGCTCACTGCAACCTCCGCCTCCCAGGTTCAAGCGATTCTCCTGCCTCAGCCTCCTGAGTAGTTGGTACTATAGGCGTGTACCACCACTTCTGGCTAATTTTTTGTATTTTTAGTAGAGACAGGGTTTCACCATGTTAGCCAGGATGGTCTCAATCTCCTGACCTCGTGATCCGCCCGCCTTGGCCTCCCACAGTGCTGGGATTATAAGTGTGAGCCACCGCGCCCGGCCCCACCTGGCTAACTTTTTATAGAGATGGGGCTCCTTATGTTGCCCGGACTGGACTCAAACTCCTGGGCTCAAGTGATCCTCCTCCTTCTGTCTCCGAAAGTGCTGAGATTATAAGCATGAGCCTTGTTGGTAGTTTTCAGTGTGCAGTTCTTACATATGTACTGTTAAATATATCCCTAAATAATTTACTTTTGAGACCCCGTGTGGTGGCTCACACCTGTAATCCCAGCACTTTGGGAGGCTGAGGCGGTCAGATCACCAGAGGTCAGGAGTTCGAGACCAGCCTGACCAACATGGTGACCAACCATCTCTACAAAAATACAAAAATTAGCCAAATGTGGTGGTGCACGCCTGTAACCCCAGCTACTCAGGAGGCTGCAGCGGGAGAACTGCTTGAACCCGGGCGTTAGAGGTTGCCGTGAGCTGAGATTGCGCCACTGCACTCTAGCACAACAGAGCAAGACTGTCTCAAAAAATAAATTTTTTTTTGATGGTGTCTAAGTGGCATTTTTGAAAATTTCATTCTTCAGTTGTTTATTGCTAGTATATTGAAATACACGTGATTTTTCCACAACCCACCTTGTGTCCTGCAAACTTGCTAAATCAACTTACTAGTTTTTATAGATACCATAGGATTTTCTGTGTAAAGGATCACGTTGTCTACAAATAAAGGAAGTTTTATTTGTTCCTTTTTAATATTTTTATTTTTTATTTTGAGAGGGAGCCTCACTCTGTCGCCCAGGCTGCAGTGCAGTGGCGCGATCTCAGCTCCCTCCAACCTCCGCCTCCTGGGTTCAAGCGATTCTCCTGTCTCAGCCTCCCCAGCAGCTGGGATTACAGGCATGCGCCATCACGCCCAGCTAATTTTTTAATTTTTGGAAGAATCAGGGTTTCACCATGTTGGCCACGCTGGTCTCGAACTCCTGACCTCAAGTGATCTGCCCGCCTTGGCCTCCCAAAGTGCTGGGATTACAAGCATGAGCCACCGCGCCCGGCCAGTTCCTTTTTAATCTTTATGCCCATTTTTCCCTTGCCTTATTGCATGAGTTAGAACCTCTAATACCACGTTGAATAAAGATGTTAAGAGGTATATCCTTGCCTTATTCCCGATCTTAGTAGTCTGTGATTGTCTTTTACTGTTAAGTGTGATGGTAACCATAGATTTTTTTTGTAGATGTCAGCTATCAGTTTAAGCATTACTTCTATGCCTAGTTTGCTAAGACTTTATAATGAATAAGTGCTGCCTTTTCTGTATCTGTTCAGTTGATAATGATTTTTCTCTATTCTGTGAATGTGACAAATTACATTGATTTTTCAGTTGTTGAATAAACCTTGCCTTCCTTGACTAAATCGCACTTGGTCATGACATATTATCCATTTTATATAGTGCTGGATTTGATTTGCTATTATTTTGCTGAAGATTTTTTTTTTTTTTAATTAGACAGAGTCTCGCTATGTTGCCTAGGCTGGTCTTGAAGTCTTGGGCTCAAAAGCGTCCTCCCACCTCGGCCTCCCAAAGTGCTAGGATTATAGGCATGAACCACTGTATGGGGTGGTCTTTGTTTTTTTTTTTTTTTCCCTGTTGTAGTAAACCTAACATCATAAAATGACTTGGAAAGAAAGTCTTGTCTTTTCTGTTTTCTGAAATAATTTATGCAAGTTTTTGTTTGTTTGTTTGTTTTTTCTTAAATGTTAGAATTCACCAGTAAAGCCATCTGGACCTAGAGTGTTGTCTTTTGGAATATTTAGAATTATAAATTCAATTTCTTTTTTTTTTTTTTTTTTTTTTTTTG
>NC_037684.1:58250852-58265787 GCF_003255815.1 Theropithecus gelada
CGGCTCACTGCAAGCTCCGCCCCCCGGGTTCACGCCATTCTCCCGCCTCAGCCTCCCAAGTAGCTGGGACTACAGGCGCCCGCTACCGCGCCCGGCTAGTTTTTTTTTGTATTTTTAGTAGAGACGGGGTTTCACCATGTTAGCCAGGATAGTCTCGATCTCCTGACCTTGTGATCCACCCGCCTCGGCCTCCCAAAGTGCTGGGATTACAGGCTTGAGCCACCGCGCCCGGCCTATAAATTCAATTTCTTTAATAGATACAGAGTTACATAGATTTTCTTTTGTATCAGTTTTGATAATTTGTATTTTTCGAGAGGTTTATCCACTTTATCTTGGTTGTTTTATAAAGTTGTTCCTAACATTCCCTTATTATCTCTTTAATATATATAGAATTTATTTATCTAATTCCCTGTTAATGAGTACTAGAGGGAAATGAATGTGCTGTTATGAATAATGAATACGCCGGGCGCGGTGGCTCAAGCCTGTAATCCCAGCACTTTGGGAGGCCGAGACGGGCGGATCACGAGGTCAGGAGATCAAGACCATCCTGGCTAACACGGTGAAACCCCGTCTCTACTAAAAATACAAAAAACTAGCCGGGCGAGGTGGCGGGCGCTTGTAGTCCCAGCTACTCGGGAGGCTGAGGCAGGAGAATGGCGTAAACCCAGGAGGCGGAGCTTGCAGTGAGCTGAGATCTGGCCACTGCACTCCAGCCTGGGCGACAGAGCGAGACTCCGCCTCAAAAAAAAAAAAAAATAATAATAATGAATACATACGTGATACCGGTGTTAGAGATGTACTGTGTTTCCTTGTTGTAAAACACGTATCTCCCTCTTACCATTTTATGATTTGTCCAGAGTGATCAACTAGACTTTTCAGCTGACAGGCTCTGAATAGGCTCTTTTAACAATCTTTTTTTTTTTTTTTGAGACGGAGTTTCGCTCTGTCCCCCAGGCTGGAGTGCAGTGACCGGATCTCAGCTCACTGCAAGCTCCGCCTCCCGGGTTCACGCCATTCTCCTGCCTCAGCCTCCCGAGTAGCTGGGACTACAGGCGCCCGCCACCTCGCCCGGCTAGTTTTTTGTATTTTTTAGTAGAGACGGGGTTTCACCGTGTTCGCCAGGGTGGTCTCGATCTCCTGACCCCGTGATCCGCCCGTCTCGGCCTCCCAAAGTGCTGGGATTACAGGCTTGAGCCACCGCGCCCAGCCTCTTTTAACAATCTTATCTGTATATTCCAAATACGAACTATAAAAACATGTCATTTTCTTCGTGCTTTGAGTGCATATCTCACACAAACCTGTTTTTACTCCCTCAGGCCATCATGCAGCAGGGGGATACATCCATAAAGCCCATCCTCCAAGTCATCGTAAGTACCTGTGTGTGTCCCTTGTCAACTTCATTAGAGTCAGCTGATTATAAATTACGTCCGATGAAGGACGGACAGATTTGTCCACTTTTGGAAATTCCCCGCCTTGTCACAAAAAATAGGCCAGTCTTCATTGTACCCCTGAAAGGAGCCAGGCTTTTTGAAAATATTACTACGTGAGCTGCTAAGTTCTACCGTCTTTGGAGGTTCAGATTGAAGGCTTTGCCACTCTCCCTCCTCGCCGTTGATAGATGACTGTGGTGCACCTTGCCTTTCTGCCCTTGGGTTTGTCTCGTTCACATCAGCCTTTTATATGACTTCCAGAAATACATCTAATATGAACTTGTCTCCTTAACATTCTTCAGTTAACACATCATTTGTTTAAGGGGTTCTCGAACTTCAGTGGGAGTTTCGAAAAATAGAGGCAGAATGTGGGCTCCCGCCTGCAGGTTTTCGGTCAGCCGGTCTGCTGGGTCTCTGCTGCAGCGCACTAGCTGTGGGTCAGCGTGGGCCTCTGTGCGCAGATTGCACTTCCTTTGGAAACCTGCCTCTGCTCTCTCTCAGGTGGGGATGAAGGTCTCGGCTCTGCCACCTGATCATGGGCACATGTCACTTAGGTCTCTGCCTCCATCTCCACCCCAGTCGTTAGCCCCTTCAGGACAAGGATACTTTTTGTTCATTTTGTATTTTTAGCACATTTGCTACAAAACACCTTGTGTATATTGGGTGCCTCATTATTTATTTATTTATTTATTTTGGTAATTGATTTTCAGCCAAATTTGAGTCAGAACTCAAGAGTACAGGCAGCTCGTTTTACTTCCCTCTGTATTGTGTTTAATAATGTTAGTGGAGAGGTGAGTGGGAAAATCATCAAATCCAATTTTCTTTTACTTGGATTTAGGTGTCAAGAGAATGGGCAAACAGTTCAGTTTGTGTTGAACTAATGGCAAACTCACTCTCCTGCCACTTCGGTTTACTTATCCCTGGGGACGGGGCAGACAACCTGGCTAATCAATCAAGTTTTCTCTCCTAGAACATCCGTCCCATTACCACGGGGAATAGTCCGCCGCGTTATCGACTGCTTATGAGTGACGGATTGAACACTCTGTCCTGTGAGTATGGCGTATCCATCTAGAAATGTGTGAGTATTTAAATAATAGAAGCACACCCAGCCCTTTGGTTGCCATAATTTGGGGGCATTCATGAAGTCCATACTTGCTTGGCTGTGTACTTCATTCACACAGAATTGCAGCTGTCAGCATTCCAACAATAGACTAGAGGTAGTGGAAAGCTGCCACTCGGCTTAATTAATTTTCTCTAACTGGTGTTCTGTGTTTTCTCTGATTAATTTCCCTAAGGATGATGTTGACATCAGTGAGCGTGATGGGTTAGCTGCCCTATACTTTCCTGTTTGGGGGTTTTATTTCTGTGTCGGAAGCTATAAAGGGGAGAAAGGAGAGAATTTTTAAATGATTTTGACCACTTTAGCAAATTCACTCATTTAAGAGGAGCAGCAAATGTTTAACAGCAAAATACACAGTTTTTCACTATGTAGAGTCTGACTAGTTTTCATTTCAGGAACGTATGTAAGGCGTTTTTCTTCGCTAGCACAGGTATGAGTAGCTTTCAGATTCTTAAGACTGCAGGATTTTGGAGGCTGAAGAAATCTCTGTGCTTTTCAGCTTTCATGTTGGCAACACAGTTGAACCCCCTGGTGGAGCAAGAACGACTGTCCAGCAACTGCGTTTGCCAGATTCACCGATTCATCGTGAACACGCTGAAAGACGGAAGGTATGCGGTGTGTTTTTTTTCTGTCTTATTGTATTGTAGAATGGGAACGAATTTAAGAACAAAAAAGGCAAGAGTGAGTTTTCAGCTAAGAATTTAACAGCTATTCAGTTAAGAACTCAGGTGGCTAACACATGGCACCCAAGGAAGAAATACACGGAAACAAGTCAGAAATTTCAGAGCAGAAGATTAAAGTAGAACGCAGAAATCTTGTTATTTCTAATTTCTTCAGAAGCAGCGCTTTCAGGATTTCCCCCAAAAGTATCTTATCTTTTTTGTTTGTTTGTTTTTGGTAGAAACGGGGTTTGCCATGTTGCCCAGGCTGGTCTCAAATTCCTGAACTTAGGCAATCCACCCACCTCAGCCTCCCAAAGTGCTGGGATTACAGGTGCGAGCCACCTCGCCTGGCCTCAAAAGTATCTTTTAATGAAAAGAGGTCCCTTATTTTACAGCAGAAAACAATAATTATTTTGTAATGCTGCTTTTGTGTGTGTGTGTGTGTGTGTGTGTGTGTGCAATCTTGAATCTTTTATATTAAATGCTGTATTTAGCCAATATAGTTGAACCACGTATGGTGGCTCATGCCTGTAATCCCAGCACTTGGTGGGGCTAAGGTTGGGAGTGTTGCTTGAGGTCAGGAGTTTGAGACCAGCCTGGGTGACATAGCCAGACCCTGTCTCTACAAAAAAAAAAGTTACATAAATTAGCGAGGTGTGGTGGCACATGCTACAGTCCTAGCTACATGGGAGGCTGAAGTGGGAGGATTCCCTAACCCCAGGAGTTTGAGACGGCAGTGAGCTGTGATTGTACCACTGTACTCCAGCCTGGGCAACACAGCAAGAGACTATCTCTAAAAAAAAAAAAAAAAAGGCTGGGCGCGGTAGCTCAAGCCTGTAATCCCAGCACTTTGGGAGGCCGAGACGGGCAGATCACAAGGTCAGGAGATCGAGACTATCCTGGCTAACATGGTGAAACCCCGTCTCTACTAAAAAAAAATACAAAAAAAAAAAAACTAGCTGGGCGAGGTGGCGGGCGCCTGTAGTCCCAGCTTCTCGGGAGGCTGAGGTAGGAGAATGGTGTGAACCCAGGAGGCGGAGCTTGCAGTAAGCCGAGATTGTGCCACTGCACTTCAGCCTGGGCGACAGAGCGAGACTCCGTCTCAAAAAAAAAAAAAAAAAAAAACAGATTTAAAAAAAGAATGTGTTGTACACCGACAAGTTGCTGCATGCTGGAGATACAATGATGAACAGAACTGTTATTCTCATGGCTAAAAAATGACTTATTTTAGGCAAGGTGCAGTGGCTCACACCTGTTGTCCCAACACTTTGGGAGACCAGGTAGGGAGGATCACTTGAGCCCAGGAGTTTGCGACCAGCCCGGACAATATGGTGAGACCTTGTCTCTATGAAAAAAAATAAAAGTTAGCCGGGCGTAGTGGCAGGTGCCTGTGGTCTCAGCTACTCGGAAGGCTGAGGAGAGAGAATGGCCTGAACCCTGAGAGGTGAAGGCTGCGGTTAGCTGAGATTGTGCCACTGCACTCCAGGCTGGGCAGTAGAGTAAGATCCTGTCTCAAAAAAGTCCAAAACAACAACCACCACCACCACCAAGATAAACAACGATCAACAATACTAAAAGGTTTAAGTAAGTAGTTTTTTAAAATTGGGTTACACTGGTTTTAGGACTCTTAATTTTCTCCAGCTGTTCTTTTCTCCTACCTCTTTAGGTTGGTTGGATTTCGCTCAAGAACTTTTTTCTGGACGGGCCCTTTCATGCCATATTCCCCATTATCAGCCTGTTGGCCTTTCTACTGGATAACAACTTGCCTGGCTGTCTATTCTTAGGTTCTGTGACTTTACCCTCAGAATTTTGTCTTCTGGCATTGAATGTTGATCTGGAGAAGTCTTAAGGGCAGCCTGGTTTGATTTCTTCCCTTGTAGAAAGCCTTGCTTTTTTTTTTTTTCTCGAGGCCTCACTCTGGTTGCCCAGGCGGGAGTGCAGTGGCACCATCAGGGCTTACTGTAGTCTTGACCTCCCGGGTTCAGGTGATTCTCCCACCTCAGCCTCCCGCGTAGCTGGGACTACAGGCACTCACCACCGTGGCCAGCTAATAAGCTTTGCTTTTTCTACCTATATTCCTGAAGATTTTTTTGTTTATATCTCAACTTCAGTACTTAACCAGGCTATGCCTCAATGTCAGCTGCACATGTTCTTTTTTTTTTTTTCTGGTATGTGATGTGCTCGTTCAGTCCGCAGATTCAGTTCTTGCCAAGGAAGTTTTTCTGTGTGTTATTCCTTAATGTTGTTTTGTATTTCATTTACTGAGTTCTAGTCTTTACATATGTTGTAGATAACTTTGACCTCCATATAGGTCTTTAGTTTAACCTTTTTTCTAATGGATGCATTGGCTCGCCTCAAGGTTTTCCAACATAATAGTACAGTTTTTAGCCTTCTCTTTTCTGCTCCTCCGTCTTTATAAATTATGAGATGTATAATAGTATTGATTTTGTTCTGTTTTTTCTTAGCTGGTCAAGCTCCCTTTTCTTCTTCATCTCCTGTTTTAGCTCATCGTTTGGCTCTTCATTGGTCGAATGTGTACAGTCGTACTTATTTTGCAGATCGCTTTGGAGGAGGGCTTGCTCCTTATCTTGGCTCGCACTTTCTTCTAGAGTGGGTTCTTTAATCGTCTCTGCCTCCCCGTTCCTTTCACTCGGACGCATTGTTGTGTGTTGTGTGGTTGCTCTGTCATCCCTTTTTATTTTGTTCATGCTTCATGTGGACAGTCCCGTCCCGACTTGGCATTTGCTCTGACATAGTCTAGGCGAGGTACCCGTTGCCAGTCTTCTCATGTGGGAGCTTTTGTCTTCCAGTCCAGGCCACCTTGGGTGCTTACGTGGTGCTTTCCAGCCACTCTTCTGTCCTCCAGGGCATGGTCGTGGGAGAGGGTGGAAGCGTTACTGGGATGGGGTGCAGTCCCTGCTGGGAAACTCTTCACAGCTCACTCTCTCCAGTCACGAGGACAGCTCCGCTCCCCTGGGCTTTGCCTGACTGCGCTGCCTCAGCTTGGAGGCTTGCCTGGTGTTCTTTTGTACCTCTGCTGAGAGCCTGTGTGTGGCTGGGTTTATTTACTCTGTGCTTTTTTGGTGATCATCTAGGTTTATTCTAAACAGGACTTTAGCAGTCATCCTTGTACTTTACCTTTACGTGTTTATGCTTTTATTTCTGAATAACAGATTATTAGAATTTGTATTGTGGGGTCAAAGGACACCTATGGAAAGTGTACCCATTATACTCATAAATGTTACATAAGAGTATCTATTGACCAGGTGCGGTGGCTCACGCCTGTAATCCCAGCACTGTGGGAGGCTGAGGCGGGCAGATCGCAAGGTCATGAGATCGAGACCATCCTGGCCAACATGGTGAAACCCCATCTCTACTAAAAATACACAAATTAACTGGGCGTGTGGCGGGCGCCTGTAGTCCCAGCTACTCAGGAGGCTGAGGCAGGAGAATCGCTTGAACCCGGGAGGCGGAGATTGCAGTGAGCCGAGATTGTGCCATTGCACTCCAGCCTGGGTGACAGAGCAAGACCCCATCTCAAGAAAAAAAAAAAAAAAAGCCTACCTATTTCTGAATAGACAAATTCATACAAACAAATTCAATGATTGGTTCTCAGGGGTGGTAAAGTGTGGAGTGACTGTCATTGTACACATGGTTTCTTTTGGGGATGATGACAACGTTCTCAAGTTAGGTAGTGGTGATGCTTGCGTAACTGCGGAATGCAAAACTCCTGGGATTATCCTCTCTGAAAGGGCGAATTCATTATGGTATGTGAGTGATATCTCAATAAACATGTTATTTAAAAAGAAGTGTTTGTCATTAAGTTTGTCAACATACTGTGTATTAGTAATATTTTAAAAAATAATTATCAACCAGGCACGGTGGCTCACGCCTGTCATCCCAGCACTTTGGGAGGCTGAGGCAGGCGGATCACCTGAGGTTAGGAGATCGAGACCAGCCTGGTCAACATGGTGAAACCCTGTCTCTACTAAAAATACAAAAATTAGCCGGGTGTGGTGGCAGGTGCCTGCAATCTCAGCTACCCGGGAGGCTGAGGCAGGAGAATCACTTGAACCCGAGAGGTGGAGGTTGCAGTAAGTTGAGATCGCCCCACTGCACTCCAGCCTGCATGACAGAGCAAGACTGTGTCTCAAAAAAAAAAAAAAAAAAAAAGATTGCCTAATACTCAACTCTTGTTTCTTTCTTGCGATAAATCGTGCCTTAAGAAAATAATCCTAGCCTGGGCTGGTGGCTCACACCTGTTATCCCAGCACTTTAGGAGGCTGAGGCAGGTGGATGACCTGAGGTATGGGGAGTTCAAGACCAGCCTGGCCAACATGGTGAAACCCCGTCTCTACTAAAAATACAAAAATTAGCCAGGTGTGGTGGCAGGTGCCTGTAATCCCAACTACTCAGGAGGCTGGGGCAGGAAAATCGCTTGAACCTGGGAGGCGGAGGTTGCAGTGAGCTGAGATTGTGCCACTGCACTGCAGCCTGGGTGACAGAGTGAGACTCTCTCTCAAAAAATAATAATAATAATCCTCTTAGCTTGCTCATTTTCTTTGTTTTTATTTTTTAAAATCTTTTTTTCTGGAAAATTTTAAACATCTACAAAAATAGACAGAATACACGGTAGTTTGATGAGTCCCCATATAGCCCTTCATTGTTACCTGTTGTCCACTTTTGCTTTATCTCCATCCTTGCAACGTCCACTCTCCTCTGTAATTTCGAAGTAAATCTCAGGCATCGTATTATTTCATCCATAAATATTTTAGTATATATTTTTGAAAGATAAGAACTCTTAAAAAGACACTATCCCATTTCACACCTAAAATAACAAATGCGCTGTCAGTGTTGCATTTCCAACTTGTGTGTGTGCACGTGTGTGCGTGTGTGCATGCGTGTACGTGTGTGTGCGCGTGCGCCTGCACAATCTACATGAATCAGAATCCAAAATAAGGTTCCTGTGACAGTAGATTGACGGTCTGTTAAGTCTCTCTGAATCTGTGGGCTCTGCCTCTACCTTTTTTCTCCTTTACTGTTTATTTGCTGAAGAAACCAGGTCATTCATCCTTCACCTCATGCAGTTTCCCCTAGTCTGGATTTGGCTGATTGCATCCCTGTAAAGTCACTTAATGTGTCCTTGTCATCTGTATTCTCTGTAAGTCGATATTGGTGTCTTTTAATATGCTGCTAGCTTCATCTTGCTGATACTTTATTTAGGATTTGTGGGATATCGCAGGATGAAATTAGTTTTGGTTTTGTGTGTGTGTTTCGTCTTAGGTTTTAGTATTAGAGTCATACTGAATGATTCATAAGCCTTCTATTTTTATATGTTCTGGAGTGATTTGTATAATTTTGGAAAGTAGTTAAATATCTACCACTTAAGTATCTATCAGGTAGTTATTACAGGGAATCTAGATATCATTTTCAGGAACAGATAATTTCAAGCTTATCTGATTGAAACTCTGATGTGAAACCTGATAAGGGTAGCACACACGGACTGATTGTATGTAAAAATCCAGAACCAGCAGTCAGACCATTTGAAGTGTAAAATGTGATGAAACGGGGTAGATTATTGCGTAAGTATTGCTCTAGGCCAGTTTCTTCATCTCCACAGCCACTAACCTCATTCAGGCCTCTGTCATTTCGTCTCTTCTCTTGGTCTCCCTGCCTCCAATTGTGTTCCCGTTAAATTCCTTCTTCATGTTTCAGTTCTTTTTAAAATGCAGACATTGTGATGTGCTCATCAAGTATGTATTGAGCAACAACTGTGGGCCTTTTGCTTCATTAAGCACTGGAGGGATGGATGCCTGTCTTTATTGACAGTACAGTCTAGTAGGAGAGATAGAGAATAATAAAATAATCACTAATGGACATATAATTAAGACGGAGCAGAGTGTTCTGAAGGAAAGAAATCGTGGCTGTAGGAAAGACTAGAACAAAGCAACCTGGTCTCAACTAGAGATTAAGGAAGCGTCTCTTGAAGTGATGTTTGAGATGAGAGCTAAAAAACGAGTATTAGATGAGGCAAAATGAGGAAGAACACACCACCACAATCGCAGAGCAGCACGGACAAAGGCCTTCTGGCCAGAGGGACTGTCGCATATGGCAGCACTGAAAGGAAACAGGAAGGGCAGAGGGCAAAGGGCAGAGGGCAAGGCAGCCCCATGGATGCGCTGGAGGGGGGTTAGCAAGGCCAGGCCAGGCAAGCCATGGCACAAGTTTTTCTTTTTGGCCTAAGGTCATTGGGAAGTTATCACAAGGTTTCAGTCAGAGTTAAAAATCAAAGAACAAATCCCAGCACTTTGGGAGGCCAAGGTGGGCGGATCACGAGGTCAGGAGATCGAGACCATCCTGGCTAACACGGTGAAACCCTGTCTCTACTAAAAATACAAAAAACTAGCCGGGCGAGGTGGCGGGTGCCTATAGTCCCAGCTACTCGGGAGGCTGAGGCAGGAGAATGGCGTGAACCCGGGAGGCAGAGCTTGCAGTGAGCCGAGATCCAGCCACTGCACTCCAGCCTGGGCGACAGAGCGAGGCTCCCTCTCAAAAAAAAAAAAAAAAAATATCAAAGAACAGTAAGTTCTTAAAAATGGGTCCTAATTACATTGTAAAACATATCCGTTGTCATAATTAGTTTTCACTGGGAAAAAGTCATTGTTTAGATGAGTATGTGTTTCTGAAAACAGGCCATCCCTTTTTATGCCATACATTCTTGTGTTTAGTCATCTAAATTCTTACCGTGTCAGTTGCTCCTTGAAGATACGGTACGTAGCAAGAACACTGCATTTTAATTAAGGAACTAGATGGAAAATGAAAACCCTGCAATCTAGAAAAGGCTTGATCATGACGCGGTGAAAGCTTAAGAGAAATATTTATGTAAACAGGTGACAAAGGGAAAATAGTTTTGTCAGAATGATCATCAGGGAAAGCATTTTGAGTAGCTTATCATTTGAACGGAATTTATTTTTCTAACCTGTTTCTGTTTGTCTGCTTTTGCAGGAGAGTCGTTATTTTGATGGAATTAGAAGTTTTGAAGTCCGCTGAAGCAGTTGGAGTAAAGATTGGCAATCCAGTGCCCTATAATGAAGGTAAAATGCTTTGGCATAGATTGTAGCACTCAATTGAATACCTCTTTATATAGTCGAAATTCTACCTTTTGGATTCAGTTTGACTTGTTAGTGTTAAAAAAATGATAGTGATTCTGGGGTCTAGGAACCAGGTTATTCTGTCAGGCTTTTTCAGTTCTAAAGAAACGATGTATGAAGAAAGGGCACAATTAGAAAGCAATGGACAAATGGGCTGGGTGCACGGTGGCTCACACCTGTAATCCCAGCACTTTGGGAGGCCAAAGCAGGTAGGTCATTTGAGGTCAGGAGTTTGAGACCAGTCTGGCCAGCATGGCAAAACCCCATGTCTACTAAAAATACAAAAAGTACAGGCATAGTGGCCCGCACCTGTAATCCCAGCTACTCAGGAGGCTGAGGCAGGGGCATTGCTTGAACCCAGGAGACGGAGGTTTCGGTGAGCTGAGATCATGCCACTGCACTCTAGCCTGGGTGACAGAGCAAGACTGTGTCTCAAAAAAAAATAAGAAAGTTGCTGGGCGCGGTGGCTCACGCCTGTAATCCCAGCACTTTGGGAGGCCGAGGCGGGCAGATCACAAGGTCAGGAGATCGAGACCATCCTGGCTAACACGGTGAAACCCCGTCTCTACTAAAAATGCAAAAAAAAAATTAGCCGGGCGCAGTGGCAGGCGCCTGTAGTCCCAGCTACTCAGGAGGCTGAGGCAGGAGAATGGCGTGGGACCGGGAGGAATGGCGTGGGACTCCATCTCAAAAAAAAAAAAAGAAAGTAATGGACAAAGATTCAGTTATACTAGAGTAAAAAAAAAAAATCTGTGATATTATAGGGTATCAGAAATATTAATGAGAAACATGTTTTCCTAAGATTTATCTTGTGCACACTTTTGTTTTGTTTTTTTTGTTTGTTTGTTTGTTTTTTGAGACGGAGTCTTGCTCTGTCGCCCAGGCTGGAGCGCAGTGGCGCGATCTTGGCTCACTGCAGGCTCTGCCTCCCGGGTTCACACCATTCTTCTGCCTCAGCCTCCCGTGTAGCTGGGACTACAGGTGCCCTCCACCATGCCCGCCTAATTTTTTGCATTTTTAGTAGAGTTGGGGTTTCACCATGTTAGCCAGGATGGTCTCGATCTCCTGACCTTGTGATCCGCCCGCCTCGGCCTCCCAAAGTGCTGGGATTACAGGCATGAGCCACTGCGCCTGGCACACTTTTGTTTTTAAAAAGTGTGAAGCATGCAGTCTATCACTCCTGTGATAGCACTCACCGCACTGGTAGCTTTTAGAATTATCTCTGTTTACTGCTAAGCCATGAGTAAACTGTGTGAAGGCAGAGATCATGTTTGTTCTAGTGCCTGACTTGAGGCTGGCCTTTAGTAAGTATTTGTTGAAACAAGTTGAATATATAACATTATTTTACTGTGATTATCTGTTGATGATGAAATTACTAATGATTTAATTTTCTCATGAAAATGTATAGAAAAGCACAATGAAATCAGAAAAAAAAGTCCATTTTTTCTTTGCGTCCTAAAAGAAGCTGAAAAAAAAAAATCATTACTTTAGACGAAAGAGACAATTCTAGAGAAAGGCAAAAAAAATCTTCAAATCACTGGCACTGTTAAAGGAAAAGATTGTTTGCCCTTACACCAAGTCAAAAAATAAAATAAAAGCCTCACTTTACACCAAAATAAATTTGAGATGTATCTTTTCAAGTTACAAAATGAAACCATCGAAAATCAAAAAGAAGAGGCTGCACAAAGAATAATTCACAGTGAATATTTGTTTAAATTGAAATTTTAAAATTACGTATTAAAAATAGGAAAGCAGGCACAGTGCCTCACACCCGTAATCCCTGCACTTGAGGAGGCCGAGATGGAAGAATTGCTTTGAGTCCAGGAGGACGAGACCAGCCTGGGCAACACAGGAAGACCCCATACCTACAATGATTTTTTAAAAACTTAGCCAGGTGTGATGGCTCACACCTGTAGTCTCAGCTACTGGGGAGGATGAGATGGGGGGATTACTTGAGCCTGGGAGGTTGAGGCTGCCGTGAGCTGTGATCGCACCGCTGCCCTCCAGCCTGGGGACACAGCAAGTGTCTGCTATACCCCACTGCAAAAAATTAAAAGTATGTCACCTTAAACTAGGATAAAATATTTGCAACTGATAGGATTGACAAAGGGTTACTATCTTTACTATTTATTGAATTTTTTGCATATTAAGGAATAAAGTACTTTATTAGCAGCAGGCACTGGAGAAAAATAGATTGTTCACTATAGAAGGAAAACAGATGGCTGATACATTAGAAAACATCTTCAGCCTTGCTCGTTATCTTTGTCTTGCTCCTGATCTCAGGGAGAAAGCATTCAGACTTTCACCATGAAATATCATGTTAGCTGTAGGGTTTTCTTAGAGTCTTTTTATCAGAAATAAAGAAGTTTATTTCTGTTCCAAGTTGCTGAGGGCTTTCATCAGAAATGGATGGTGAGTTTTGTCAAATGCTTTTTCTGTGCTTGCTGATGATCTGATGATCATGTGGTTTTCTTTGTTCATTGGTTAATATGGTGAGTTACATTGATTGACTTTTTTTTTTTTGAGACAGTCTCATTCCGTCACATAGGCTGGAGTGCAATGGTGCTTTCTTGGCTCACTGCAACCTCTGCCTCCCAGGTTCAAGCAATTCTCGTGCCTCAGCCTCAGAGTAGCTGGCATTACAGGTGTATGCCATCACGCCAGGCTAATTTTTTTTTTTTTTTGTATTTTTAGTAGAGACGGGATTTTGCCATGTTGGCCAGGCTGGTCTCAAACTCCTGACCTCTAGTGGTCCACCCACTTCAGCCTCCCAAAGTTCTGGGATTACATTGCGCTCGGCCACTGCGATTGGTTTTTGAGCGCTGAACCAATCTGGGATCTCTGGGATAAGTCTATGTCATGATGTATTATTCCTTTTTTTTTTTTTTTTTTTTTTTTTTTGCGACTGAGTCTCACTCTGTCACCCAGGCTGGAGTGCAGTGGCCGAACCTCAGCTCACTGCAAGCTCCACCTCCCAGGTTCACGCCATTCTCCTGACTCAGCCTCCCGAGTAGCTGGGACTACAGGCGCCCGCCATCGCGCCCAGCTAGTTTTTTTGTATTTTTTTAGTAGAGACGGGGTTTCACCATGTTAGCCAGGATGGTCTCGATCTCCTGACCTCGTGATCTGCCTGTCTCGGCCTCCCAAAGTGCTGGGATTACAGGATTGAGCCACTGCGCCCGGCCTGATGTGTTATTCTTTTTACATATTGTTGGATTTGATTTTCTAAATCCATTTGATTTGATTTACTTTGTTTAGAATTTCTGTATCGGTATTCATGAGAGATATTTTTCTTTAGTTTTCTTTTCTTGTTACATCTCTGATTTTGATACCTGAGTAACCCTGACCTTATGGAATAAGCTGGGAAGTGTTCTGTCTTAAATTTGCTGCAGCAGTTTGTGTAGACTTGTTATTACTTCTTCCTTAGATGTTCAGTTGAATTCACCAGTGAAGCCATCTGGGCCTGATGTTATTTTTTTATGGAAAAGTCTTAAACTGTAAGTTCAGTTTCTTTAATAGAGAGATACAGGGTTATTCAGGCAACCTTCTTGAGTAGACTTTAGTAGATTATATTCTTCAAGGAATTTAATTTCATTTAAGTTCTTGAATTTATTAGTCTATAGAAATAGAAATATTCTAAACACCCCAATTGTTAGAAATTATCAAATGGATTAAAAAAATGTATTTCCAGCCAGGTGCGGTGGCTCACACTTGTAATCCCAACACCTTGGGAGAACGAGGCAAGCCGATCGCTTGCTCTCAGGAGTTCAAGACCAGCCTGCGCAACATGATGAAACCCAGTTTCTACCAATAATACAAAAAATTAGCTGGATGTGGTGGCGCTCGTGCACCTGTGGTCCCAGCTACTTGAGCCCAGGAGGTGGAGGTTGCAGGAAACCGAGATGGCGCCACTGCACTCCAGCCTGGGCAACAGAGCGAGACCCCATTTAAAAAAAAAAAGTGCCAGGCGCTGTGGCTCACGCCCGTAATCCCAACACTTCGGGAGGATGAGACGGGCGGATCACGAGGTCAGGAGTTGGAGACCAGCCTGGCCAATATGGTGAGACCCCGTCTTTACTAAAAAAATACAAAAATTATCTAGGCATGGTGGCACACACCTGTAGTCCCAGCTATTCGGGAGGCTGAGGCAGGAGAATCACTTGAACCCGGGAGGCGAAGGTTGCAGTGAGCCAAGATCATGCCACTGCATTCCAACTAGGCCGACAGAATGAGACTGTGTCTTCAAAAAAAAAAACTGTGTGTGTGTGTATGTGTGTGTGTGTGTGTGTATATATATATATATATATATATGTTTCCTTGTTATCCTTTGAGTATCTGTAGAATTTGAGAGTTTTATCAATTTTATTGATCTCAAAGGAGCAACTTTTGGTTTTATTGATTTTTCTCTTATGTTTTGTATTCTATTGATTTATGCTTCTGATCTTTAATATTTTCTTCTACTTTGGATTTTGTATGTTCTTTTTCTCGTTTCTTAAGGTGGAAGCTGACTTCATTGATTTGAGATCTTTTTTTCTTTTTTTTTTTTTTTTTTTTTTTTTTTTTTTTTTTTTT
>NC_037684.1:58265844-58315221 GCF_003255815.1 Theropithecus gelada
CTCAGCCTCCCGAGTAGCTGGGACTACAGGCGCCCGCCACCTCGCCCGGCTAAGTTTTTGTATTTTTAGTAGAGACGGGGTTTCACTGTGTTAGCCAGGATGGTCTCGATCTCCTGACCTCGTGATCCACCCGTCTCGGCCTCCCAAAGTGCTGGGATTACAGGCTTGAGCCACCGCGCCCGGCCGAGATCTTTTTTTCTAACATAGGCATGTAGCTTTATAAATTTGCCCTTAGCTACTGCCTTAATAGCATCCTGCAAATTTGGATATGTTATATTCTCTTTCATATTCAATTCATAATACTTTCTTATTTCCCTTTCAGTTTCGTCTTTGACATTCTGTTATTTAGAAGGGTGTTTAGTTTTTAAATGTGGGGATTTTCTCTTTTTCTCTTTTTTTTTTTTTTTTTTTTTTTTTTTTTTTGAGACAGAGTCTTGCTGTCAACCCAGGCTGGAGTGCCTGGAGTGCAGTGGTGCAATCTCGACTCACCAAAACCTCCGCCTCCCAGGTTCAAGCGATCGTCTCACATCAGCCTACTGAGTAGCTGGGACTACTGGTGTGCGTCACCACGCCTGGCTAATTTTTTATATTTTTAGTAGAGACAAGAGTTTTGCCATGTTGGCCAGGCTGGTCTCAAACTCCTACCCTCAAGTGATCTGCCTGCCTCAGCCTCCCAAAGTGCTGGAATTATAGGCATGAGCCACCGGGCCTGCCAAATGTGGGTATTTTCTAGAGATCTTCTTGTTTTTGATATCTAATTTAATTCCAGTGTGATCAAACAGCATACTTTGTGTGACCTGAATCCTGTTAAATGTATTGAGTCTTATTTTGTTTTATTTTTATTTATTTATTTATTTTTGAGATGGTGACTCACTCTTTCACCCAGGCTGGAGTGCGGTGGCATGATCTTGACTCACTGCAATCTCCACCTCCCAGGTTCAAGCGATTCTCCTGCCTCAGCCTCCCAAGTAGCTAGGACTACAGGTGCCCACCACCATGCCAATTAATTATTGTATTTTTAGTAAAGACAGGGTTTCGCCATATTGGCCAGGCTGGTCTCGAACTTCTGACCTCAGGTGATCTACCCACCTCAGTCTCCCAAGGTGCTGGGATTACAGGTGTGACTCACCGTGCCCAGCCTTGAGTCTTATTTTATGTCCAGATTATGGTCTCTTTTGGTAAATTCTGTGTGTACTTGAAAAGGAGATGTATTCTGTTGTTGGGCAGTCTTATAAATGTCAATTAAGTTGAATTGTAAATTGTGTTATTCAGTTTTTCTATATCCTTACTGTTTTTCTGTTTACTTGTTCTGTCAGTTACTGAGAGGGACATTGAAATCTCTAACTGTAATAATTGTAAGTTTCTCTATCTCTCCTTGCAGTTCTATTAGTTTTTGCTTCATGTATTTCAAAGCTCTATTATTAAATATCTATATAATTTAGAATTCTTGTGTCCACTTGAAGAATTGACTCTTATCATTATGAAATGACTTTATCCTGGTGAAGTTCTGTGCTTCGAAGTCTGCTTTGATATTAGCATAGCCACTTTGGCGTTCTTTTTTGTTTTTTTTTTCTCTCGTAGAGACAACACCTTGCTCTGTTGCCCAGGCTGGAATACAGTGGTACATTCACAGCCCAGTGCAGCCTCAACGCCCTGGGCTCAAGCAATCCTCCCACCTCCGCCTCCTGAGTAGCTGGGACTACAGGCGTGTGCCAACACGCCCAGCTAATTTTATTTAATTTTGGTTTTTGTTTATTTATTTTTGAGACAAAGTCTCACTCTGTTGCCAGGCTGGAATGCAGTGGCACGATCTCAGCTCACTGCAACCTCTGCCTCCCAGGTTCAAGTGATTCTCCTGTCTCAGCCTCCTGAGTAGCTGGGGCTACAGGCATGCACCGCCACGCCCAGCTGATTTTTGTATTTTTAGTAGAGATGGGGTTTCACCATGTTGGCCAGGATGATCTCTATCTCTTGACCTCATGATCCACCCACCTGAGTCTCCCAAAGTGCTGGGATTACAGGCGTGAGCCACCGCGCCCGGCCTAATTTTATTTTTTGTGGACATGGAGTCCTGCCATGTTGCAGGACTGGTCTTGAATTCCTGACTTCCAGCAATCCTCCTTCCTCAGCCTCCCAAGTAACTGGACTGCAGGCTACATTGGTAGTCTGGGGGGTGGAGTACTGGGCCTGCCTGGACTGGGACTACAGTGCCACCATGCCCAGCTCATTACTTTTATTTTTATTTGTAGGGACGGGGTCTAACTTTGTTGCCCAGGCTGGTCTCAAACTGCAGGCCTCAGTCTTCCCGCCATAGCCTCTCGAAAGGCTGAATTACATGCCTAAGCTACCTTGCCTGGCCATTGTGTATACTTTCTGGTGCTAGCCATTCAAATTCACTAATCGTTTCTGAGACAATGCCTAATCTGCTGTTAATCCCATTGAGCGTATTTTTCTTCTCAAATAGTATAATTTTCATCCCTAGAAGCTTGATTTTTGGGTCTTTTAAAATCTCTTCGACGTCTCTGCTTAATTTTGGGGACATACAGCGCACAAAGACGATATTTGTTTTAAGGTCCTTGTCTGTGGATTCTGATGTCTGTGTAAGGTCCGGATTTGTTTCCATCAGTTGATCCCGGCCTCTCCCATCATGGATCATATTTTCCGGCTTCTTTTCATGCCTGGCCCTCGGACCGAATGCCTCGGATGAATGATGTTGGGATTCGGACCTTGTTGGGTGCTGGAAACTTTTGTAATCCTGTAATTATTCTTGAGCTTTTTTCAGGGATACAGTTAACTTGGAGACAGTTTGATCTTTTGGTGTGTTGCTTTTAAGATTTATTAGGCGGGATCAGAGAGCTGCCTTTAGTCTAGGTGCAGTCATTCCCAATACTGAATCAGGACCTGACAGGCTGTTCTACTTCGTGCCCCATGAATATGAATTTTTCCCGTCTGACTGGTAGAAACAGGTACGATTTCAAGCTTGCTATAAACACAGGCATGGCTCCCTCTGGCCTTCTCAGATGATTCTCACCCTGGCCTCAGATAGTATCCACACACACACAGGCCAACCAGTACTCTGCTGACTACCCAGGAGACCTGCCACCCATCTCTGGAGTTCTCTGTGTACAGCCCTCTCTTCTCTGCTCCTCTGTCCGGCCAGCTAGACGGTGATCTCCCCAGACTCTTGGCCCTCTAAGCCCTCGAGGCACTGAGCTCGTGCAGACTCACTCACTCTCCTTCCTGTGCACAGCAGTCGCTGCCCTTCATTGCTTAGTGTCTCGTGTCTTGAAAACCGTGTGTTTCAGATATTTTCTCCCTTTTTGGTGGGGGGCGGGGGTTATTTTAGGTGTTAGGGTAAACCTGGTCTCTGTTGCTCCATCATGTCCCGTACATAGTTTTAAAAGTTGCGTATTTTTGCAAGGTGTGTCCTTAAAAACAAAACAGCATTCTCCTGGCTCACTTTTCTTTGGCCTCTGACTCCTGTCTGGAGACAGTCTGTTTCAGATCTATAGCTGTTTCATCTCTCTTTGTCTCCATATTTCTAAGTAACACGTTTGTGCTGCTGTTTGTTAATTCTTTCAGTTGAAACATTTGTTTATTAACTTCACACTACAGGAGATTAGAATGTGGCGCGCTCTCGCTCTTTCTCTCTCTCTATTTCTCTCTCTCTCTCCCCTGCCCTCCCTCCCTCCCCCCACCCCCAGCTCTTTTTTTCTTTTTTAAGTCTCGCTCTGTCACCCAGGCTGGAGTCCAGTGGTGTGATCTGAGCTCACTGCAACCTCCGCCTCCTGGACTCAAGCAATCCTCCTTGCCTCAGCCTCCTCAGTAGCTGGGATTACAGGTGTGCACCACCGCTCCCTGCTAATTTTTGTTTGTTTGTTTGTTTGTAGCGATGGAGTCTCACTGTGTTGCCCAGGCTGGTCTCAAACTCCTGGGCTCAAGCAATCCGCCCACTTCAGCCTCCCAAAGTGCCAGGATTACAGATGTGAGCCACTGTGCCCAGCTTAGCATGTAGCTCTCTTATACTTCCCCTATCCCGCTGGCCACATGGAAGAAGTAGACGTTAATATCAGATTAGATCAAAATTAATTAATTAATTAATTTATTTATTTATTTGAGACAGAGTCTCGCTTTGTTGCCCAGGCTGGAGTGCAGTGGCATGATCTAGGCTCACTGCAACCTCTACCTCCCAGGTTCAAGTGATTTTCCTGCCTCAGGCTCCCAAGTAGCTGGGATTACAAGTGCCCGCCACCATGCCCGGCTAATTTTTGTATTTTTAGTAGAGATGAGATTTCACCATGTTAGCCAGGCTAGTCTCGAACTCCTGACCTCAGGTGATCTACCCGCCTTGGCCTCCCAAAGTGCTAGGGTTACAGGCATGAGCCACCGTGCCCAGTCAAAATTTATATATTTACTTATTTGGAGACAGGGTCTTGCTTCGTCATCCAGGCTGGAGTGCAGTGGCTCAAACACAGCTCACTGTAGCCTCGACCTCCCAGGCTCAAGCAATCTTCCCACCTCAGCTTTCCCAGTAGCTGGGAGCGTGAACCACCACACCCAACTAATTTAATTTAATTTTATTTTTATTTATTTATTTTTTTGAGACGGAGTCTCACCCTGTCACCTAAACTGGAGTGTGATGGCATGATCTTGGCTTGTTGCAGCCTCCACCTCCTGACTTCAAGCAATTCTCCCACCTCAGCCTCCTGAGTAGGTAGGGTTACAGGTGCCTGCCACCATACCTGGCTAATTTTTTGTATTTTTAGTAGAGACGGCGTTTCACCGTGTTGGCCAGGCTGGTCTCGAACTCCTGACCTCATGTGAGCCACCACGCCCAGCCCCAACTAATTTTGATATTTTTTGTAAAGACAGAGTTTTGTCATGTTGCCCAGGCTGATCTTGAGCTCCTGAGCTCGGGTAATCTGCCCGCCTGTCTCCCAGTGTGCTGGGATTACCAACATGAGCCCCTGCATGGGGCCAACATCAAAATTTAAATGGCCGGTCAGATTTAAGTTTTTCTATGAAACATATCTTGCTTTGTTAAAAATTTAAAGTTTTCAAAACATATCTGTAGAAGGCAACTTTCAAATGGTTGTTATGTTTTCAGATAGATGTTTTTGGTAAGCAGAACAACATCATTTTATTGTTTTACTAATCAGCCAATTTTTGAACTAAATCTGAGGTCACTAAGAGATGATGGTCAGTCATGAATATTTGGAAAAACATTTGTGATATAATTTATAGAAAAGACATGTTCAGAGTGTATCAAATAATTTTAATAACATATCACTCATTAAATACATATATTAACTAACTATAACTGTGACGCTGAAAATATAAAATTGACTTTAAGCCGATCAGCATCAGGAAGCTGGAAGATGGTCGTGTGGCTTGTCTGAAATCTTCCAGTGTCTTTATCTCCTCTTTCCCAAGTGATTTCTCGTAGGAGGCTGTGTTTGAACTCAGAGAAGCAGCCATTTCTTAAAAACTAAACTGTCTCGGGCCGGGCGCGGTGGCTCAAGCCTGTAATCCTAGCACTTTGGGAGGCCGAGACGGGCGGATCACGAGGTCAGGAGATCGAGACCATCCTGGCGAACACGGTGAAACCCCGTCTCTACTAAAAAATACAAAAAACTAGCCGGGCGAGGTGGCGGGCGCCTGTAGTCCCAGCTACTCGGGAGGCTGAGGCCGGAGAATGGCGGGAACCCGGGAGGCGGAGCTTGCAGTGAACTGAGATCCGGCCACCGCACTCCAGCCTGGGCGACAGAGCGAGACTCCGTCTCAAAAAAAAAAAACTAAACTGTCTCTCTCTGCTCCCAATAGACAGAGGTGCTTAGCTGCTTCCCACTGAAGCACACGAATTCACTGTCTTGATTTAACCTTACCAACATATGCGGGGCACAGTGGCCCATGCCTGTAATCCCAGCACTTTGGGAGGCTGAGGCGGGCAAATCACCTGAGGTTGGGAGTTCAAGACCAGCCTGACCAACATGGAGAAACCCCCTGTCTACTGAAATACAAAGTTAGCCGGGCATGATGGCAGGTGCCTGTAATCCCAGCACTTTGGGAGGCTGAGGCGGGCAAATCACCTGAGATCAGGAGTTTGAGACTAGCCTGGCCAACATGGTGAAACCTCATCTCTAATAAAAATACAAAAAATTAGCTGGGCGAGGTGGCGTGCGCCTATAGTCCCAGCTGCTTGGGAGGCTGAGGCAGGAGAATCGCTTGAACCTGGGACTCGGAGGTTGCAGTGACCTGAGATTGCACCATTGTACTCCAGCCTGGGCAACAGGAGTGAAACTGCGTCTCAAAGATAAATAAATAAAAATAACGTTAGCAACATGGTTCTTCAATTTGTCCGTAACTAACTTTTACAGTAGTAGGGTTTTCGCTTAAGGATAAGTGGAATTGAATTGAACCCAGTAACTCTTATGCCGGAGACAAACTGCATCCTGTCTTCGTTTTCCTACCTGGAAGTGAGTCCTGGCTTNGCCGGAGACAAACTGCATCCTGTCTTCGTTTTCCTACCTGGAAGTGAGTCCTGGCTTTTGCCCAAGTGAAATAATGGAAAAGAAAGGAAAGTTGGAGAGTCTCAGGTCTGGACCTTAGCTGTGAATTCAGCACAATCACAGAATGTTGAGATAGAGGAAACTATTTTAGAGATCAGTTGATCAGTTTTTAATTATTAAATAAAAGCATGAATGAAGCAGTGTGAAGTAACTTACCCAAGGTCACACAGTGGGGATGCTATAAGAAATGAGAATGGACATTTATCATTTCCCAGTGAGAAGAGTTTCCGTTGTGCCCAGACCTTCAAAGATTAACCTTCATACCAAAGTTTTTGCCTACTTGAAAAGTGTATTTAAGTACATAGATCGTGTGAGTGAGTCTATTGCAGTAATGTTATATACATAATTGAAATTATCTCTATTTCACATTTGTATATTTGTCCATTAAAACTTGCATAAATAAAGAAATGTAAAATATAATTGAGATAATCAGACATCTGTTTTCTTTAATAAACCTTAATCTTGAATAGGTAATATGGTTAAATGATTTCAAAAAGATAATGTACTTACATGACTTCAAGTCACAGCTACCGAATTGTGTGTTCGGAGGAGTCTTACTCCTACCCTTGCCGCCCCCCGCCCACTGCTGCCCTCTAGAGGTAGAGTTTTCGTGGTTTCTTTTTATCCTTCAGGCGTTTCTTCATGAGAATGTAACCAAATACAAATATATATTCTCGTTCTGTACTCCACTTTGCCTCCACAAAAGGCAGCATTCCGTGTACACTATCTTGTCTTTTTATCCTGCTTTTATTTATTTGTCATTATTTTAATAGAGGTGAGACCTCACTATGCTCTTCAGGCTGGTCTCAAACTCCTAGGCTCAAGCGATTCTCCCACTTCAATCCCAAAGTGCTAGGATTACAGGTGTGAGCACTGCACCCAGCCATATCCTGTTTTTTAAAAATTTTCTGGCCAAGTGCAGTGGCCCCCGCCTGTAATCCCAACACTTTGGTAGGCCAGGCTGGGCAGATTGCTTGAGCTCAGTTCACGACCAGCCTGGGCAACATGGTGAAACCCTGTCTCTACCAAAAATACAAAAAATTAGCCAGGTGTGGCGGTACACACCTGCAGTCCCAGCCACCCGGGAGACTGAGGTGAGAGGATCACTTGAGCCTGGGAGGCAGAGGCTGCAGTGAGCCAGGGTCGTGCCGCTGTGCTCCAGCCTGGGTGACAGAGTGAGACTCCATCTCAAAAAAAAAAAAAAAAAGGTTTTTTTTTGGCCTAGGGGTATTTCCATATACTTGTATATGCTTAGAGATCTTTTTCTTTTTTTTTGAGACAGAGTCTCTCTGTCACCCAGGGTGGAGTGCAATGGCGCGATCTCAGCTCTGCCTTTTGGGTTCAAGCAGTTCTCCTGTCTCAGCTTCCCTAGTAGCTGGGATCACAGGCACCTGCCACCATGCCTGGCTAATTTTTTTATATTTTTAGTAGAGATGGGGTTTCACCCTGGTGGCCAGGCTGGTCTCGAACTCCTGACTTCAAGTGATCTGCCCACCTCTGCCTCCCAAAGTGCTGGAATTACAGGCGTGAGCCACCACACCTAGCCACAGTTTTAGTTTTTACACTGAAATTATTCATGCTGCTTCTGTCTTATACTGTTGTGGATTCTTGATTTATAGTGTTTTGGGCTTCATTTTCACACAACTTGGAATGTGCGGGTTTTCTCTGTTCCCTGGTTTCACGGAAGATGTCGTTTGTAATGAGGGATGTGCCTACGTCTGTGTGCGCGTGCATGTATGTGTACGCACATATGTGTACGCAGCCAGTATTCGTTCCTATGGCTCTGTATTGGTTTTTAGAAGTGGGAAGATGTGGGGCTAGGCCATCACTATGCTCTTTCCAGAAATAGAACCTGCTAGATATTAATTTTTATTTACACAAATTGTAATTTGATCCTTTAAATTGGAGAGGGAATCGAGTAAGTAAAGTTCTAAATTATTAAATCGACACATCAGTTTTGTTTTGCAGTAGTAATGTTTCGTTAAAATGAGCGAATTGATTATCACATTCTCAGCTTTTAGGAAGGTGAGCTAAGACAAAGCGATGCTTAGCATTTTTCTGAAACCTTTGGATGCAGTCAGGACAAGAGAGAGGTGACTGTGCCCAGCTTTATCACCTCTGGCCAGGTTTCTAGTGTTTTTTTTGTGTGTGTGCTCTATTTAATTGAATGATTGCTTTGGACATTTTTTGTTTTGGGGGCAAAAGCCCAGTGAAGATGGGCTGGGATCAGTGGCCAGTGGCTCATACCTTCAATACCTACACTTGGGGAGGCCGAGGCAGGAGGATCGCTGGAGGCCAGGAGTTCAAGACTGGCCTGGGCAACATAGTGAGACCCTGTCTCCACAAAAAAACAACAAAAAATTAGGCAGGCGTATTAGCACACTCCTCTAGTCCTGGCTCCTCAGGAAGCCGAGGTGGGAGGATCCCTTGAGCCCAGGAGGTCAAGGCTGCAGTGCTCTGTAGTCACACCAGTGTATTCCGGCCTGGGTGACAGATGGAGACCCTGTCTCAAAAAAAAAAAAAAAGAAGATAGAGATGATGGAAGGATTGAAGGATACTTATTGCTTAGTCAGAAATATAGGGCTGTGGGCCGGGTGCCGTGGCTGACACCTGTAATCCCAGCACTGTGGGAGGTCGAGGCGGGAGGATCAGCTGAGCCCAGGAGCTCAAGATCAGCCTGGGTAGCTGCAGACACAAAAGTAGTCTCTACAAAAAAATACAAAAAATAAGCCAGGCGTGATCTTGTGTAACTGTAGTTCCATCTACTGGGGAGGCTGAGTGGGGGGATTGCTTGAGGCCAGGAGGTCAAGGCCTGTAGTAAGCCATGATCATGCCACTGCACTCCAACCTGGGCATCACAGCAATACCTGTCTCAAGGGGGCGGGGGCGGGGGGAAGAAAAAGAAAAGAAACACAGGGCTATGGGAAAATATTCCTTTATTTCCTCTCTCCAGTGTCTGTTAAAGCTCAGAGGGATGAGAAGATTGCTGTTCAGGATTACGTACTCTCGAATCTCATCGTAACCAGATCAGTGAGCCAGTGCGGAAATAGCTTTCTTGTACTGACTTCTACCTCACAGGGCATTTCACAGCAGTGCTTTCTCCTCTGTTGGGAAAGGAAGCATAGTCTGTACTAGCGGGTAGAGAACTGAAGTTAATTTTGTATTCTCCCAGCACCTAATCCAGAACTTGTGCCATGTGAGGTGACTAGTACAGTTACTTAAGTCCAGCCCACAAATAGGCAGGAATTCCAAAATGTGCATTGAAATTGTCTTGGCCGGGCACGGTGGCTCACTCCTGTAATCCCAGCACTTTGGGAGGCCGAGGCGGGTGGATCACCTGAGGTCAGGAGTTCGAGACCAGCCTGGCCAACATGGTGAAACCCTGTCTCTACTAAAAATACAAAAATTAGCCGGGCGTGGTGGCGGGCGCCTGTAATCCCAGCTGCTCGAGAGGCTGAGGCAGGAGAATCACTTGAACCTGGGAGGCAGAGGTTGCAGCGAGCTGAGATCGCACCATTGCACTCCAGCCTGGGGAATAAGAGCGAGACTTACCATAATGTTGACCTGTGTTATTGGAATGGTTTGATTTGCAGGTGACACAAAGCAGAAGATGTATCAGAAGTTAAGTCTCTGCATTACTGCTTTGGGGCATAATTTAATTTTTGGAAGGATTTTTACTTAGCTGTAGACTGAATTTTCTCGGTCTCGTGGCCCGCTGCTGTGCTGCCGGGCATTCCCTGGAAGGTAGCTGTTGCTGTGTAGAATGCGCTGATTTCTTGCCGTCCATTTGGCTCTGGGCCGTCTCTTGTCTCTTGTGCCAGATTTGCACATCTGGTCCAGAGCAGGAGTTAAGGATTGGCTCTAGTAAGTGGATTAGTAGCTTTTCCTAATTACCAGATCTCATAACTAGAGTTGCGGCTGCCAGAATTGGTTGTTCACAGTTCACAATTACCAAGATGATGATGAAGTACATGGATCTAGTCATAAAAGGCTCAGTTCAGGATGATGTCCTGCTTCCCAGCTGTGCGATTTGAGCAAGTTACATGGTTCCTCTAACCCAGCGTTCTCATCTGTTAGAGGGTATGATAATAGTGTCTACATCATAGGGCTGGCAGGCACTGTAGGAATGCATGTACCTGCCTTCTCCTGAATGCAGTACCTGAAGCAGGGTAAGCACTCAAAAAAGGGTAGTTATTACTCATACATATTATAGGGCTTGATTGGAGACTGGTTAAATATGCTGTGCTTCATTGAATCTCAGAATCCAGTGATCACAAGACTGTACTGTTATATTATGTACTACTAAAAGGAGGTGATGGTAAGACATTGATTTACATGAAAAAAATGTGGATCTTAGAATAGGTAAACTAAGGTAAGTCACAGTTTTAAAAGTTGTGGTAAAATATACCTAACATGAAATTTACATTTGACCGTTTTTAAGCATACAGTTCAGTGACATTAAGTCCATCAACACTGTTGTTGTACAGCCATCAAAACCATCCATCTTCGAAACGTTTTCGTCATCCCAAACCGAAACTCTCGTGCCCATTAAACACGAGCTCTCCATTCCCCACTCCCGCCAGTCTCTGGTAACCCTTCTTCTACTTTCTGTCCCTGGGAATTTGTCTATGGTAGATCCCTCTTACGATTTAGCTACATTTTTTTTTTGAGACGTAGTCTCGCTCTGTCGCCCAGGCTGGAGTGCCGTGGTCACTGCTCACTGCAAGCTCCGCCTCCCGGGTTCACGCCATTCTCCTGCCTCAGCCTCCTGAGTAGCTGGGACTACAGGCGCCTGCCACGGCGCCCAGCTAATTTTTTTGTATTTTTAGTAGAGATGGGGTTTCACCATGTTAGCCAGGAGGGTCTCGATCTCCTGACCTCGTGATCCGCCCGCCCTGGCCTCCCAGAGTGCTGGGATTACAGGCGTGAGCCACCGCGCCCGGCCTGATTTAGCTACGTTTTTATAGAAATTGAATCTATGTGATCAGCAAGATTGGATGACCACGTCCTTTTCAACAAGGTTCTTAAACAAGCAGACATGATCTGAGGAGGGAATTATCTAGTTTAGAGATTTTGGAGGGAGGAAGTGGGAGGGAGTGTAGCAGGGGCTTATGTATTTTTATGGTACTCTTCTATTTTTGAATGTTTACATCTTTATTCTCTTGAATATAATTCATGAAGCAGGTAAAGATACAGCTTTTGTTATATTTCTTTCCAACCACTTAGCCCCAGTACTATTTCCTGAGCAACTCGTCTTTTTCTACTGATTTTAAAAAAGGTTCACTACAGAATTTTAGACTGTTCCTTCACGAGATGCCTCGTCAGAGAAGAGCAGTTTTCCTTTGCAATTTTATGTGACACTTTGTAAATTCAGAGATAATGGAAAAGCCAAAATGTAAACACAAAAATTTCACTGTCAATAATCTGGCCCTTTTTCTATGTAAATAAGGTCTCTCAATTCTTCTCTCCATAGGAAGAACTAAACGGTTCCATTTAACCTTTTTAATTTTATGCTAAATTTATTTTACTCTAATGGCACCACCACCTCTCATTTAGTCGTGCCAGTTAAGAGTAATATTGGCAGAAGTAAATTAAATCAGTGCGTAACGTGCCCATTTGAGTTAGGACCTTGGAAAACGCAGCAGGAACGCAAACTCATCAGTTGGAGAAGGCAGAGACAGGGTGGCAGGTGGGAAGCCCTCCCAGCCGTGGGTACCATTTTTGTTCTTAGGGCACTCTAGGACATTTTTTTGAGTTGCCTTTGTGTGCTGCAGGTACCCTTGGTGAGCTGCCCAGATGAGGCTGACTTCTGCCTTTTAGAGCCAATCGCTAAGGCAAAGTCAAATTCCATAAATCTGTTATTTCACAAAATGAGGTGTATTTTACAGTTTTCACATTCTTCAGCTCCATCAACACTTGTGTAAGGAGTGGTGGGTAAATACATACTCTTACGGTGGCATTTCTTATTTTCTGCTTCAGACACGCTCATTTCCCCCCTTTCCTTTTAATCTGCCTGTTTCCTTGACACACCTGCTTCTGAACCCCATTGTCATCTCTCCCTGCTGTGACAGTTCACCAGCACTTCACGGTACCTGAGCCTCTTTCAACTTGCGTTTTCCACCAACTGTCAGTTGCAAAATAAGGTTGCTTTGTTTGGGAGGGAGAGGGTAGAATCCTTTCCGAATGTCTCCTTTTCCTTTGAAGCAGGAGCACTTCAGAGACAATTGAACTGCTTTTAGGTTTTTCTTACCACCCAGCTTTTTCTTCTGATTGATCCTGCGGTGAACACACGGTTCTGTTGATGACATCGATTTGTTGCTATGGAAATAGTGGTAATGTCCCAGATTCAACCCAGTGACTTTACTGCAGGTTGTTGCAGGAGAAATGGGCAAGGCTTTAGGGGAGAACCTCATTAAAACTGAAGGCTATCAATTCTAAGCAGGTGAAAGGTAGATGGAGCCAACCTTTTGTGTAATGAAAACACAAAGTGAACCCCTAGCAGATGCACTGCGTGCAGTTGAATGCCTCCGCATGAATTCTAACCCATGGGAGTCTGACAAAATAAAAAAATTTACACTTTCCCAGAGCATTTCTTCCACCCCAGTTTAAATCTCTTAACCCAAATCCTTTGCACTAAAATGAGCTTTCCCTTTTGGTCTTCAGGACATGGGCAGCCACAAGCAGCTCCTCCAGCGTCAGCAGGCAGCCCAGCGGCAAGCAGCAAGCCCCAGCAACAGCATGGAAGCTCGGGAGCGGGTAAGACGCCTCTCGAGGGCACGCGCTGACCGTGGGCGTCAGACTTGGGAATCATGTTTTGAAATTTAATCTGGGACTAAAGGGAGTTTTCCAGATGCCATTCATTACAGGGTTGTGTCTTGCAAAGGATAATTCTGATTCATATTTTAGAGTATGTGATTGAAAAAATGATTAAAGATTGTCTTTTTTTTTTTTTTTTTTTGAGGTAGGATCTTGCTCTGTCACCCAGGCTGGAGTGCAGTGGTACCATCACAGCTCATTGCAGCCTTAACCTCCCAAGTAGCTGGTACTGTGGGCACATGCCGCCGTGCCTGGCTAATTTTTTTGTAGAAATGATGTCTTACTATGTTGCCCTGGCTGGTCTCAAACTCCTGGCCTCAAGTAATCCTCCGTCCTTGGCCTCCCAAAGTGCTGGGATTATAGGTGTGAGCCAGAGTGTCCAGCCAAAGATAGTCTTTTAAGGATACTTAATAGCCAGACTTTTAAAAAAAAAAAAAAAAATCAAATTGATACATTCTTCTCTGTTCATAGTTTACCACGTAGTTTCTTAGTTTCCCACCTTTTCAGGTTTTACACCCTCTGACTTTCTGCGAATTTGCATTCCTTTCAAGTTCTTGCCTCTTAACTATTCAGGACCCACTTAGTAAATTTGGCTTGTCCGTCTCCAAGTTTCCCATTTTGGGCCTCGTGGGTGTTTATCGTTTGCTTGAAGACAGTATTACTTACATTGGTCATAGGTTCTCCTTCTCAATTTCATGGATGAGAAATGGTTTCTTCATTTACTTTTCTCTGCAGCAGGTCCTGAGAGGACCTAATGAAATCATTTTGTTTACTTTCTGGCCTTTACTTTAGGAACCTCTTGATCTGGGAAGTCACTGTCGAAAATTTGGATTTGTAGAATGTGGTTAGTTTTATTTTTAGAGGTCCTTTTTTCTGTCACGGCTTCACATACACCTCCTCTCCTCCCCTCAACTATTAGTTTCTATTTTTCAGTGCTAAGATTCTAAGAAAAGCAAGGTTAAGACGTCACTAATGTTTCTGTGAAACTTTCAGGACGTTTCCCCCCATTCCTCTTCGTTGTTTTTAATCTGCCTCGCAATGTCTGTCTACCTCTCTCTCTCTTACGAGCTGTCTCTCTCTCGCTCGCTCTCTCTCTCGCTTTTACGAGCTCTCTCTCTCTCTCGCTTTCTCTCCCGCTTTTACGAGCTCTCTCTCTCTCTCTCTCCTTTTATAAGTGGATCTATTTATACACAACTCTCAAATAATATGCTGTTGGCCAGGCGTGGTGGCTTACGCTTACAATCCCAGCACTCTGGGAGGCCGAGGTGGGCGGATCACCTGCAGGAGTTCGAGACCAGCCTGGCCAACATGGTGAAACCCCATCTCTACTGAAAATACAAAAATTAATCAGGCGCGGTGGTGTGTGCCTGTAATCCCAGCTACTCGGGAGGCTGAGGCATGAGAATCGTTTGAACCCAGGAGGTGGAGGTTGCAGTGAGCCAAGTTCACACCAGTGCCCTCTAGCCTGGACAACAGAGTGAGATTCTGTCTCAAAAAAAAAAAATACACACACACCCACACACACACTTTTGAAGAGGGTGGTGAAATAGACTTTAACGTGGTAAATAATCATTTCCTTAGGCTGATATACAAATAGTACATTATGCCTCTCTCTCCCTCCACAGAATTATTTTTCTGGTTGTCTATCTTTGCCTTATATTAAAATACATTTTAAAAAATCTGGGCCGGGCACAGTGGCTTACACCTGTAATCCCAGCACTTCGGGAGGCCAGAGCAGGGAGGATTGCTTAGCCCAGGAGTTTGATACCAGCCTGGACAACATAGTAAGATCCTATCTCTATAAAAATTTTTTTAAAAGAATCAGTCGGGCATGGTGGTGCACGCCTATAGTCCCAGTCACTCGAGAAGCTGAAGTGGGAGGATTGTTTGAGCTCAGGAATTTGAGGCTGCAGCGAGCTAAGATCATGCCATTGCACTCCAGCCTGGGGGACAGAGCAAGACCTTGTCTCAAAAAAATGAAAATCAGTTAATGTTCCCTAAACTATGTAGTGAAAGAAAATGAACTGGATATGTACGGAGGAGAAGCTACCCAGCATGAAATAAATTGGATGAATGGATGCTTGTGTGTGTTTTATGAAATTATAAATTACGTATGGGTATACACATGTATTCTACAAAGGACATGCGTTTCCGTACACAGTCTTGAGGTAATTGCTGTTGTGTGTGTATTGATCTCTCTTGACTCCCCCGTTAGAACAGAAAATTTTAACCCTGGAACACTCCTATGTATATTTTTTACTAATTACTACGAGTGCCTAGAAGGGTGTGGTACGTGCTGTGGAAACTCAGTAAATAAATACTGGATAGATGGTGTATTGATCCTTTTAGCCAAATTCTATTCTGAAAAAATGTTTTGATATAGAGGGTATGAAATCACTGAACTAAATTATATTTTCTGAATTTGGAGGTTGAGTTTTGCAGACACGTGGTGCGTCTAAAAGAACGCATCTGATCCCTGTGGCTTCCCAGTGCCGGGCAGCTGCTCAGGTTTGGATTAAGGAGGCGGAAGGGTCTTAGTGGTCACCCACTTACGTGTCTTGACCAGAACTGATTCCTGCCCTTCGCACCCGACTCAACTCATTCTTACGGACTTCACTCTAGACTATTTAGTCTTCTAGACGCGTGGAGATCTGGGAGTTGTCTGGGGATTCGGAGGCAATCTATTTGTGATAGGTCCTTTACGTCCTGTCTTTCCTCTTGCTTTTTTTCTTATGTGACTAGTGCCTTGCCGTCAGTTTTGCCAGTTACGAAAGTTGATTTCCTTTTTCTGACCCGTTATCTCGCCCATTGAGGCAAGAGAAGTGTGTAAGAGGGCGGCCTTCAGAAAGAACAGTGTCTGGATTCATTACCATTATTACCTTGACCTCGGGGCTGACGTCAGCAAACGTAACAGTGAGCGTCTGTGTGCGCAGCCTTCGTTCTAGATTGCTTTTCTAGCCTCCAGCCTCAGTCTCTATTTGATCTGCGTATCTCTTGCATGCTACAAAGGAAAAGCTTTGCCTCTCATGTTATAAGATTTCACTAGTGGCACCTCAAACATTTAGAGTTATTGTAAAGCTTACTATAAAAAAGCTAAGTAGAATAATAATACTCCTTTTTGTTTGCATTTGTTTTTTAAGGTTCCACTGTTTCTAAGGCTTATGGTGCTTCAAAGACGTTTGGAAAAGCTGGAGGTCCCAGCCTGTCAAACACTTCTGGGGGAACACAGTCCAAAGTGGTGCCCATTGCCAGCCTCACTCCTTACCAGTCCAAGTGAGTTATGGATAGAATAAGTTCAGAGTGTGCTTACAGAATCCTAGAAGCTGTTATGGACTCTTAAGTTATTTATGCGCAAACTTCAGGGTCACCACCAAATAAAATGGGTTTACTCTTTTTTTTTTCTGAGGAGGAAAGGGGTACAGATTGTGGCAACCTTTAACTCTTGTTGGAAAATATAGCAATAGCAATCTGCCATAGCCTGTGAGGTTTCATTCATTTTGAAAGAATTTGAAATTAAAAATATTTAATGCTTAATCAGTTGGTAGTCTTATAAGTAAAAATAAATATTTCTGATAATTCAAAAGGCATTTACTCTTCTCCTATAAACAGGTGACTTCGTCTTTGGTTTAGTTGGCTAGATAATCTGAAGAATTTGTATTAACCACATTGACATACCCTGAGCCTATATTTCATTTATATGACTTTTTCCACTAAAAATTAATTTGAGGCTGGGCGCGGTGGCTCATGCCTGTCATCCCGGCACTTTAGGAGGCTGAGGTGGGCGGATCACCTGAGGTCGGGAGTTCGAGACCAGCCTGGCTGACATGGTGAAACCCTGTGTCTACTAAAAATACAAACATTAGCCAGGTGTGGTGGCGGACTCCTGTAATCCCAGCTACTCGGGAGGCTGAGGCAGGAGAATCGCTTGAACGCGGGAGGCAGAGGTTGCAGTGAGCTGAGATCGCGCCACTGCACTCCTGCCTGAGTGACAGAGTGAAATTCCGTCTCACAAAACAAATACACAAAATAAAGTAATTTGAATAGTTAAAAATTAGAGTTCCTTTTTCAGAGTCCTTCCAGATATGTTTACGTTTATTCTTCAATACTCTGTAATGTAGGAAAGATCTTTTTCCCTGTGAAATTATAAGTAAGGTACCTAATGTGCCCTGTGCCTCCTTTTTCCGTGCCTCTCTGCAAGGTCATGCTGCTTCGGCGTGTTCTCCCTGGTGGTCCACCGACATCGTGGATTTCTATTCAGGGGACATCAGGAGTGTGAGACAGAAGTTTGACACCAGTTACATCAGTTCCCATCATTGAAAACCATGGCAAAATATAATTGCTGGTGTGACTGTATTTTCCAGCTTAGAACCTTTCATTAAGGGGATATTGTTGCCTTGGTGATGCTTTTTGGAGAAGGGAGAGAGTTTATAAATTTACTTATTTGACAGGAGAATGAGTTAGTATTAAATCACCTTGCATGTTTTACTATTTGCTTATTCTGTAAACTGTCAAACCGATGTGTCATCTTGGGGTTTTAATTAGCTGGATTAAAATACAGGTTGGAAAATGGAATATGTGTTTGAAGGCGAGAAAGGCTGTAGGAAGATGATTTCTTACTTGATCTTTTCTAAGGAAGACTCCAAACACTAATATAATCGATTTGGTTTGTAGGTGGACTATTTGTGCTCGTGTTACCAACAAAAGTCAGATCCGTACCTGGAGCAACTCCCGAGGGGAAGGGAAGCTTTTCTCTCTAGAACTGGTTGATGAAAGTGTGAGTATTTGTCACGTGGGGAAGCAAGAGTAGTAGACTCTCTGAGAAACAAAAAGCTCAGCTCTGCGGGCCTACGAGGTGAAAAATAATAGTAGGCCAGAGACAAGCATGATTGTTATTGTGCTTTTCCCTCTGTCTTTTGATGCTGTCTGGAGTAGAGGGTTAAGGTCATAAATAAAATCTTTGATCTCAAATACAGTGTTTGTAGCAGTAGAACGTAGTTTTCTAAATGTGTAAGTAGCCCCATGGGCAGGAGGGACTGGAGACCATCTGATTTGCTGGCAGGTGCAGTCAGAGCACTGGGAGGTGATGCCTGCTTGTGAGCACAGTGCAGCTTTGGGCCACCGCAGAAGGCACACAGTTGTGACCTTGGTACAGAAATGGTTTTGTGGGAAATGGGCTCTGACTGTGCACATTCTTTATTTGCTTTATTTAAACTAAACCAAACCATGACAATGAGACAAAATTCCTATCCCATGGAAGCATGACAGTCTTGATAGCTGTTCATCTATTAGTTTTATTAATAATTCCTGAAATTGCTGGGCGCGGTGGCTCACGCCTGTAATTCCAGCACTTTGGGAGGCCAAGGTGGGCAGATCACTTGAGGTCAGGAGTTTGAGACCAGCCTGGCTAACATAGTGAAACCCCGTTTATACTAAAAATACAAAAATTAGCCAGGTGTGGTGGCAGATGCCTGTAGTCCCAGCTACTTGGGAGGCTGAGGCAGGAGAATCGCTTGAACCCAGGAGGCAGAGGTTGCAGCCAGCCAAGATTGCACCACTGCACTCTAGCCTGGGCGACAGAGCAGAGCAAGACTCCATCTAAATAATAATTAATAATAATAGTAATAATAATAATTCCTAAAATGCACTTCAGCCTTTTTTTCAAACTGCTGCAGATTTCCTGTCGGTTCAAACTCCCAAAGGGGGAGAAAAAAAGTAGATGTCGGTTTTTTTTTTTTTTTTTTGGAAGTTAACACCCAGAATGTTTGACTGTGTGATGGCAGAATCAATATTAGAACCTATTTTTTTTTTTTTTTTAACAAATTATTGCTCCAATGTGTGGTGGGTTGGCTAAAATTTCTTGTCCACCTGTAGCATTCTGGCTGACAGAAAAGCAAAAGTGAAAATCAGATCACAAGCAACTTGAAAACATGACTTATTCTGACATTTTTGGCAACGGCCCCGAATGTGAAGTGGTTTGTCACCGAGAGGGCAGCTGAAGGGAGCTGGTGAATCACCCCCGTGCAGCACCTTCCTCGTGGGCTCCGGGCGTGTCCCTCAGTATTCAGCTGTTTTTGGTTTTTATTGTCAGAATAAATTAAACTCGTCATTGCCCTTTTGTGCTGTTGTGTTTCTCAGTTGAGGCTAATGCAGCATGATTATGGGATCAGCTAGTTGAAATTCTCATTCTTCAGCGGGGCCAGTGACTTGAATGTGTGACTGTAAAATGCGGGTTCCTGGGATGTCCGTAGTCCTCTCTGGGCCCCGTTTGTGTGTGTGCCCCTGCTCTCAGATGTCACTTGGTGCTGGGGTGGCCTGTGTTCGATCCCAATGTCACTTGGTGCTGGGGTGGCCTGTGCTCAGTCCCAGTGTTACTTGGTGCTGGGGTGCCCTGTGTTCGATCCCAGTGTCACTTGGTGCTGGGGTGGCCTGTGCTCCGTCCCAGTGTCACTTGGTGCTGGGGTGGCCTGTGTTCGATCCCAGTGTCACTTGGTGCTGGGGTGGCCTGTGCTCAGTCCCAGTGTCACTTGGTGCTGGGGTGGCCTGTGTTCAATCCCAGTGTCACTTGGTGCTGGGGTGGCCTGTGTTCAATCCCAGTGTCACTTGGTGCTGGGGTGGCCTGTGTTCAGTCCCGCAGCCCTAACCTGCCCACTTGCTTCTGCAGGGTGAAATCAGAGCTACAGCTTTCAACGAGCAAGTGGACAAGTTCTTTCCCCTTATTGAAGTGAACAAGGTATGGCTGTGCTGACTTTAGAACTGACACGCCCCGGGGTGGAGGCAGATGAGAAGACTCTGGCCCAGGGGAGGGGTGTGTGGTGACAGACCAGGGGTTTCTGTCCAATGTGATGGCAGTCTCAAATTCTGTGACGTGGCCTCCTGCGCAGGTGTATTATTTCTCGAAAGGTACTCTGAAGATTGCTAACAAACAGTTCACAGCTGTTAAAAATGACTACGAGATGACCTTCAATAACGAGACTTCCGTCATGCCCTGTGAAGACGACCGTCATTTACCTACGGTTCAGTTTGATTTCACGGGGATCGATGACCTCGAGAGCAAGTCGAAAGACTCACTCGTAGGTAAGCTCATGCATGGGAAGGAGGAGCAGGGAGGACTCGCTTTCTTTGCACCGTACGGGGCGATGTCAGGACTTCAGTGCTTGCCCTTCACCCTTTGCTGGCGTCAGAGTGGGAGCCTTGACCGCCTCCTGCTCACACGCGCCTGTGTTTTAGACATCATCGGGATCTGCAAGAGCTACGAAGATGCCACTAAAATCACAGTGAGGTCTAACAACAGAGAGGTTGCCAAGAGGAATATCTACCTGATGGACACATCTGGGAAGGTGGTGACTGCCACGCTGTGGGGGGAAGATGTAAGTGCTAGGATGGGGCGGTCAGCGCACACAGGAGGAGCCCCTGGCGGGGAGGCGGTCTTGTCCTGTAGGATGGGGCGGTCAGCGCACACAGGAGGAGCTCCTGGAGGGGAGGCGGTCTTTTTGTTTGTTTGTTTGTTTGTTTGTTTTTATTTATTTATTTTTTTTTTTTTTGAGACAGAGTCTCGCTGTGCTCCCAGGCTGGAGTGCAGTGGCGTGATCTCGGCTCACTGCAAGCTCCGCCTCCCGGGTTCACGCCATTCTCCCGCCTCAGCCTCCCAAGTAGCTGAGACTACAGGCGCCCGCCACCACGCCCGGCTAGTTTTTTGTATTTTTAGTAGAGACGGGGTTTCACCATGTTAGCCAGGATAGTCTCGATCTCCTGACCTCGTGATCCACCCGCCTCGGCCTCCCAAAGTGCTGGGATTACAGGCTTGAGCCACCGCGCCCGGCCGGGGAGGCGGTCTTGTCCTGTAGGATGGGGCGGTCAGCGCACACAGGAGAAGCTCCTCGTGGGGGCGATTTTGTCCTATGAGTTGGGAGCTTTCACCGTGTAGATGGGAAGGGTTGTGCTGTCTGGCAAATACTTGAAATCCTTTATCTTCTGTGAGATTTGCTGTGATTCAAGCTTTACGTGGGGAAACGCTGTTTCCCCCGACTCGAGGAAAGCGGTGATAGTTTCGATGTGTCTCTGAGCAGATTCTCGTGTGTGAGGTCTGTCTTGTACAGATTCCATGTACACTGATTACATTCACTCTACTATTGACTGTTTGCCTTGTTTTCTATAAAAACCGTCTGTGTTCTTCCTGCTAGTGACACTTGTCTATGTCTGGTGTTTCTTTTACAGGCTGATAAATTTGATGGTTCTAGACAGCCTGTGTTGGCCATCAAAGGAGCCAGAGTCTCTGATTTCGGTGGACGGAGCCTCTCCGTGCTGTCTTCAAGCACTATCATTGCGAATCCTGACATCCCGGAGGCCTATAAGCTCCGTGGTTGGTAAGTTTTGTGGGGCTAAACAAAGGGTTACTTGAGGCTGGGCTTTGAGAAAAGCTGGTTACAGTCAGTGTGTGAGCTCTGCCAGGCAGAAGGCCTCGTTACTGAGCGGTGCAGCTCCTGTGTTTCTGGGAGGCGTTATGCCTTCCGAGAGGAGGGCTTTAAAGTCCTTAAACTGACAAACCTGTCATCCCAGGACAAACCTAGAGTCGGAGGAGGCAATTAGAATGTGAGTGCTGCCTGCTGACCTCGATCCTGCCACAGGAGGGGACGGCCAGGCTTCAGCAGCTGTGCTGAGGGCGCCTTTCTTTCCAGGGCTTCAGCTCTGGGCCTCTGTGGTGTGGGGGGAACCCACGCTTTCTTTCTCTGTCAAGTCTTTGGTGCCAATCACATCTTCTAGTGTGTATTCACTGGACTCTGATCAAGTGTGGTGAGAACAATGGGCTTTTTGTTAGGATTAGATTGCTATTCCCAAAGCACTCAAGGGATGAGGAGAGCCTGTTAAAATCTCCTCACTGTATCTAGCTTTTCAGGACATTCAAACTCTGTCTCAAAAGAGTGCTTCAAACCGAAACACGGGATGCAAGGATTGATGCGGGCAGGGGAAACCCTTCGCCAGCCCGAGCTTCAGTAATTCCTGTAGCTGTAGTCACGGGGGACGTGCGTCGGTTTCCAGCTGTGTCTTAGGATTTAAGCAACTAAAGAATGAGCTCATTTTACATACTCCTCCTTTGTTTTGACTCATTTGAACCAATGGCACTGGTGTCTGACCAGTTTCCTGAGCCATCTTCTGGAATGTTCAGTCACTAAGCCGTCCGCACGAGCACTGTGGGCCACACGTGTCTACTGCACTGCAGGGTCCGTCCATAGTCTGAACAGAACTAGCCACAGATTTGGTTTGTTCTTGTTGCTTGCTTTTCTTTCGCGCTCTGAAGCTCCACTCCAGGTTAATTGCATTCCCACATTAAGGTCTTCATATTTTACTTGCCAATAACCATGATCCTAGTCAACATAAAAAGCATGGCTGTCCCCAGAATAAAATAACTTGGCATTGATCAAAGACAAGTTCAGTGCACACACGCTATCTGGACAAGGATTAGAGATGTTTAGATCTTGGCCATAACAATGTAGAGTTTTTACTGTAAGAAGGGCCACCTCTGTCCTTGCTCTTGCTAGTCACCACTCCTGACGAGTGGTCTTTGGTGGCAAATGTGTCCTTGGAGCTTTCGAAACCGTAAACTTGTGTAGCTGGTAGTGGTGAAACAGATTTATGGGCCTTGCTGTGCCCCTGTGAGGGATTTAGCCGCTGACCTGACAGGAGAAGGCAGTTGTCTGCAGCTTAGGGCACCATCCATTCTGTTCGATGGTCTCTGTTTCGGGAGCCTGTGCTTTGTGCGGTTACCCACCGTGGGATGGTGTTCGGCATATGCCTTTCATCTCAGGCCGGCTCCTCCCTGCCGCAGCTGTGATCCTGAGCACTTTCTCCTTGGCCCCTTTTTCTTCATATCAGTTGATGTGTGATCAAGAAGTACAATCAATTTTCATAATTTAATACAAATTAATTTAACTTTAGTATTAGCAAAAGTAAAATTTCACTAAGAAAGTAAATCTACAAGAAAAAAGATAATGCCTTCTGATTAGTTGCTCTGGTTTATAAAATCTTTTGGACCAGGCACGGTGGCTCACGCCTGTAATCCCAGCACTTTGGGAGGCCAAGGTGGGCAATTGTTTGAGGCCAGGAGTTCAAGACCAGCCTGACCAACATGGTGAAACCTTGTCTCTACAAAAAACACAAAAATCAGCCAGGCGTGGTGGCACGTGCCTGTAGTCCCAGCTAACTCGGGAGGCTGAGGCATGAGAAGCACTTGGCAGGAGGTGGAAGTTGCAGCAAGCCAAGTTAGTACCACTACCCTCCATCCTGGGTGACAAAGCAAGACTCTGTCTCAAAACAAAAAAAAACACTTTTGGCTTCTGTATCAGGCATAGGAGGCCTTTCATGGAAACCCTTTTGCTATCACGGTATATTGACTGTCCCTCTCCATACTGATACTTTTCGGGGAAGATCAGAATGCAGCTGCTGGCTGAGAATGAGCGTTAGTAGCCTAAAGGACTAGCCCAGACGGCCGCTTTATAGCTTACTGGTTGTTGACTTTCCTGGTTTCTGATTTTGGGCCTGGGGTGGTCCGGCCACTGCTGATAGGCAAGGCTAGTTTAAGAAAGGATTCTTCGGTACTTTGGCAGTGATTCTCTTCACCACTGGGGGGCATCAAAGCAACTGGGATTCAAAGAGAGGTCATTCCCTTTCTTCAGTAGACTTTGGGCCAGGAGCAGTGCCTCACGCCCTGAAATCCCAGCACTTTGGGAGGCCGAGGGAGGAGGAACGCCTGAGTCCAGGAGTTTGAGCTCAGCCTGGTCAACATAACAAGACCCTATCTCTAAAAAAAAAAAAAAAAAAAAATTTAATGGGCCTGGGCATGGTAGTCCCGGTTACTTAGCGGGGCTAAGGTGGGAGGATCCCTTGAGCTCAGGAGGTCAGAGCTGCCTTGAACCGTGACTGTATCATTGCACTACAGCCTGGCTGACAGAGTGAAACACTGACATCATTTTTTTGTTTAATTTAAATATTTTTAAAAAGATAGAATTACGAAGATACTGACTTCAGCCGAGGTGACCGTGACCTGTGTGGAAGCTGGGCGGGTGGTGGGAAACCTGTGTCTGGCGTATAGCAACAAGTCGCGTGTTGAGAAGCATATCATACATACCGAGGACTCGTCACCCGCTGTTTGTTCACGTTCTCAGGTTTGACGCAGAAGGACAGGCCTTAGACGGTGTTTCCATCTCTGATCTAAAGAGCGGCGGCGTTGGAGGGGGCAACACGAACTGGAAAACCTTGTACGAGGTCAAATCTGAGAACCTGGGCCAAGGCGACAAGGTACCCGGCATTCCTAACCACCTTCACAGAGGCCTGCAAAGTGTGCAGGAGGATAGATTTAGGAACCTGACTTCCGACACCAGCTGTCAGAGCTGTAATTCTTACCCGGGGCTGTGACCCGAGCGTGACGTGGGGGTTGAGATTCCCTGGCAAGGGAAGTAACCAGGTAGGCTCATGGGAGTGTGTGTTAACCCTCAGGGGACTGGAGGCAGGAGAGTCTGAAGAACTCTTAGAGTCAATTCCGAGAGGGATCTTGGAGCAGGGGTGACAGTCGAGCTTTGTGGTATCGTATCAGCTGCCTTCGGGTCCATGTGTCTTTTCTGTGATCCTTCCTGCAAATTAAAGTTCCCACATATCAAAAAGATGTTTTTTGAGATGAGCATTAGTCCGGCTCAGTGTCAAACATGAGGCAGTTTCACGGGTGCTGTTCCTGGCTGTAGAAGACAGTGTATTAACCTCGTAGGCTGAGAGCTGCCGGCATTCCCTGACAAGGATTGGCCCTGATATTTGACTTTTAGTTGCAGCTTTCCTTTCAGTGTTTGTATTTAATGACCCTCCTCCCATCTTGATCTAAACCTGTATTCTGCTGGCAGTTCAGTGTTTAGATCATTTATTTCTCCTTTATGCTCCTAAAATAGCAATGCCTCTCTTTTATTTTCGTCATATACAGTGTAGGTTTCCTTCCTACTCTCATTTCACTGTACACCCTCATCCATCATTGTCAACAGCAGCTCTTATAGTGCTCTTAGAGAACAGCTCGAGAATCAAACACTGGACAGATCCTTGTCGTCCTGTCATGGGACACCCAGTCTTTCGGTTCTCTGTAATCCCAGCCACCCGGGACGCTGAGGCAAGTGGATCACAGGAGCCCAGGAGTTCTACTTAGCAACGTGGGAGACCCCTTCTCTTAAAAACAAAAACTTACTTGCTAAAAAATGCTGACAATCATCTGAGCCTTCGGCAAGTCGTCATCTTCTCGTTGGTGGGGGTTTGTTTCAGTGTGGATGGCTGGCTGATCACGGCGATGGTTGCTGAACATCAGGGTGTCTTTGTCAGTTTCTTAAAATAAGACAGCAGTGAAGTTTGCCACGTTGGTTGACTCTTCCTTTCACAAAAGATTTCTCCGTAGCAGCTGATGCTGTTTGACAGCATTTTACCCACAGTAGAACTTTTTCAAATTGGAGTCTGTCCCTCTCAGGTCCTGTCACTGCTTTATCAACCATCACAAAAGGATTTGTGAATTCTAAATCCTTTGTTGTCCTTTCAACAATGCTCATAGCATCCTCACCAGAAGAGATTTCATCTCGATATACTACTTTCCTTGCCCGTCGTAAGGAGCAGCTCCTCATCCGTTCAGGTTTGATCCTGAGATTACAGCAGTTCAGGCCCATTTTCAGGCCCCACTTCTGATTCTAGTTCTCTTGTTGTTTTCATCACATCTGCAGGTCCCTCCTCCACCAAAGTCTTGAAGCCTTAGTGTCAACCATGAGGGTGGGAATCAACTTGTTCCAACTCCTGTCGATGTTGGGATTTTGGCCTTCTCCCATGAATCATGAATGTTCCTTTTTTTTTTTTTTTAATTTGAGACAGGGTCTCATTCTGTCACTCAGGCCGGAGTGCAGTGGCTTGATGACAGCTCACTGCAGTCTCCACCTCCCAGGCTCCCAAGCTGGGACTACAGGTGCTACCACACCTGGCTAATTGTGTTTTTTGTAGAGACGGCATTTTGCCATGTTGCCCAGGCTGCTCTCAAACTCCTGGGTTCAAGGGATCTCCCTGCCTCAGCCTCCCAAAGTGCCAGGGGTTACAGACGTGAGCCACTGTGCCCAGCCAGCTGTTCTTAATAGCATCTAGAATGGTGAATCCTTTTCAGATTTTCAATTTACTTTCCCCAGATCCATCAGAGGAATCACTCTGGCGGCTATTGCCTCGTGAAATGTGTCTCTTAGACTTAAAAAGTCAAAGTTACTCCTTGATCTGCATGGGCTGCAGAATAGACGTTGTTATCAAGCATGAAAACAGTATTAATCTCCTTTACTGTGTGTCTCCATTGAGCCCTCGGGTGAACAGGTGCATTGTCAATGAGCAGTCGTATTTTTAAAGGAATCTCTTTTTCTGAGCAGTAGGTCTCAACAGTGGGCTTAAAACAGTCAATAAACCACACTATAAATAGATATGCTGTCATCCAGGCTTTGAGGTTCTATTTATAAAGCAGAGGCAAAGTAGATTCAGCATAGTTCTTATGGGCCCTAGGATTTTTGACATGGTCAGCGCGCCCTGGCTTTACCTTACAGTCCCCAGCTGCATGGGCGCCTAACAGGAGAGTCAGCCTGTCCTTTGAAGCTTTGAAGCCAGGCATTGATTTCTACTGTCTAGGATGAATGTTCTTGATGGCATCTTCTTCCGGAAGACTGTTCTGTCTCCGCTGAACTCGGCTGTTGAGTGCAGCCACCTTCATTGGTGGTCTTAGCTGGATCTTCTGGAGAACTTGCTGCAGCTTCTCCATCAGCACTTGCTGCTTCACTTTCCACTTTTGTTATGGAGACGACTTCTTTCCTTAAACCTCATGAACCAACATCTGCTAGCTTCCATCTTTTCTTCTGCGGCTTTTTTTTTTGGTTTTTTTTTTTTTGAGACAGAGTCTCACTTTGTCACCCAGGCTGGAGTGCAGTGGCACAATCACGGCTCACCTCAGCGTCCGGAGTAGCTGGGACTACAGGTGCACACCACCATGCCCTGACAGTTTTTTGTAGAGACTGGGTCTCACTATCTTGCCTGGCTGGTATCGAACTCCTGGGCTTAGGTAATCCTCTCACCTCTGCCTCCCAAAGTGCTGGGATTACAGGCGTGAGCCACCGCACCTGGCCTCTTCTGCAGCTTTCTCACCTCTCTCAGCCTTCATAGAATTGAAGAAAGGTGAGGCCTTGCTCTGGATTAGGCTTTGGCTTAAGAGAATGTTGTGGCTTGATCTTCTATCCAGACCACTACCACTTTCTCCATATCAGCAATAAGACTGTTTGCTTTCTTCTTTATGTGTTCAAAGGAGAGAGACAGGAATAGTTAATTGGAGGATCAGTCAGCATACATACAACATTTATCAATATAAGTTCCCCATCTTATGTGGGTGCAGTTAGTGGCACCCCAAGACAACTACAGTAATGCCGTTAAAGATCACCATAGGCCAGGCACGGTGGCTCACACCTGTAGTCCCAGCACTTTGGGAGACCGAGACAGGCGGATCACCTGAGGTCAGGAAATCAAGACCATCCTGGCCAACATGGTAAAACTCTGTCTCTACTAAAAATACAAAAATTAGGCCGGGCACGGTGGCTCACGCCTGTAATCCCAGCACTTTGGGAGGCTGAGATGGGCGGATCACGAGGTCAGGAAATCGAGACCATCCTGGCTAACATGGTGAAACCCTGTCTCTACTAAATATACCAAAAAAAAAATTAGCTGGGCGTGGTGGCGGGCACCTGTAGTCCCAGCTACTGGGGAGGCTGAGGCAGGAGAATAGCCTGAACCTGGGAGGCGGAGCTTGCAGTGAGCCGAGATGGCGCCACTGCACTCCAGCCTGGGCGACAGAGCAAGACTCCGTCTCAAAAAATAAATAAATAAATAAAAAATAAATAAAAATACAAAAATTAGCCAGGCGTGGTGACACACGCCTGTAGTCCCAGCTACTTGGGAGGCTGAGGCAGGAGAATCGCTTGACCCTGGAAGGCAGAGGTTGCAGTGAGCTGAGATTGTGCCACTGCACTCTAGCCTGGTGACAGAGCAAGACTCTGTCTCAAACAACAAAAAAAAAACCCACCATAACAGATATAATAATAATGAAAAAAGGACCAGGCATGGTGGCTTACTGCTATAATCCTAGCACTTTGGGAGGCCAGGGTGGGTGAATCACTTGAGGTTTGGAGTTAGAGACCAGCCTGGCCAACATGGCAAAACCCCATCTCTACTAAAAAATACAAAAATTAGCCAGGTGTGGTAGTGCATGCCTATAGTCCCAGCTACTTGGGTGGCTGAGGCAGAAGAATCACTTGAACCTTGGAGGCAGAGCTTGCAGTGAGCCGAGATCATGCTACTCACTGCACCCCAGCCTGGGCGACAGAGCGAGGCTCTGTCTCAAAAAAAAAAAAAAGAAAAAAAAATATATATATATATATATACACACACACACACACACACAATGAAAAAGTTTGAAATCTTGTAAGAATTACCAAAATGTGACAGAGAGACATAAAGTGGGTACCTGCTATTGGGGAAATTGTGCATTTACTTGACCCAGGGGCGCCACAAGTCTTCAATCTGTGAAAAATGCCCTGTCTGTCACGTGCAGTAAAGCAAAGCACAGTAAAGTGAGGTGCGCCTATAGTTGCAGCAGAGAGTATGACCAAACGGCTGCTGAGGCCTGAAATATTTACCATTCGGCCTTTTACAGAAGCAGCTTGATGATCCCTGGCCTAAACAAGGAAAAGGTGAATCTAGGCCTAGAAATGACTGGCGTGTTTTTAACACGGGAGGAATGACTGATCGTTGCTGCGCTGGATTTGCGTGGTCCGCATTCTGTATTTCCTAGATCTGTGGCCTTTGGAGGATCACAGGATCAGGAGAAACAAATCTTTGTCTTTCATACAGTCTTCAAGCAAAGAGGAAACAATTTCACTTTTGATTAACTCAGTCTAGTTTAGAATTAACTCTTTTATTGTTAAGGAATTATATATGCCTTAGAACTTGGCTTATTACTTTCATGGGTTTTGTACTTGGCACATGTGATTTCTAAAACTACAGAATGAATTATTCCCTGTGATCATTTGTGATCTTGAGGATTGGAATATATAAACACTTGCCACCTAAACGTAAGGGCAAGCTTTGAACTGCCTCTCAGTCTGATCCCGAGTGGGCTCGCTACTCTGTGCCTCACGCCATTCTTTTCTCCCGAAGCCGGACTACTTCAGTTCTGTGGCCACAGTGGTATATCTTCGCAAAGAGAACTGCATGTACCAAGCCTGCCCGACTCAGGACTGCAATAAGAAAGTGATTGATCAACAGAACGGATTGTACCGCTGTGAGAAGTGCGACACGGAATTTCCCAATTTCAAGTACCGCATGATCCTGTCAGTAAGTAGCCTCGGTAGATGAGAACCACGGTTGTGTTCATTGAGGCCGTCCCGTGTGCCAGGCACTGTGGTCACAACAGTAGAAACAAAGGCATTCCTGGTAGGAAACCTGCAGGTGAGTAGGTGTGGAGGAGCTTATTCTTCCTCTTTTTCATGCCAGAAAGTGGCGTTGAGATCCCCCAGCTGATTTCAGTCTTTCATGTATGTCATACAATCATAACGTCAGTGACACGTGTCTGCTAATAACTGCTATGAAGATAGATTAATTTGAAATGGCATTTTTAGACAGCAGTGATCGTGCTTACACAGCCAGTGCCTGTATTGAGTTATTTTCGTGTGGCTAATCTATTCTCTAGCTTTAGTATCGCTGACTTCAGAGGAACCTGACGGTGTGCTGATGTGAGATTGTTGCTTCTTTGCATTTTAAGAATTGTTTCTTTCTGTTTTAAAAATGTTAACAAAAGGCCGGGCGCGGTGGCTCAAGCCTGTAATCCCAGCACTTTGGGAGGCCGAGACGGGCGGATCACAAGGTCAGGAGATCGAGACCATCCTGGCTAACATGGTGAAACCCCGTCTCTACTAAAAATACAAAAAACTAGCCGGGCGAGGTGGCGGGCGCCTGTAGTCCCAGCTACTTGGGAGGCTGAGGCAGGAGAATGGCGTAAACCCGGGAGGCGGAGCTTGCAGTGAGCTGAGATCCGGCCACTGCACTCCAGCCTGGGCGACAGAGCGAGACTCTGTCTCAAAAAAAAAAAAAAAAAAAAGTTAAAAAAAAAAGTTGTCGAGATGGGTTTTTACATTTTAAAAAAAAAAAAAACAGAGGTCTCACTCTGTTGCCCAGAATAGAGTGCAGTGGCATCATCACAGCTCACTGTGGCCCCAACCTCCTGAGCTTAAGCAATCCTTCCACCTTGGCCTCCCAAGTAGCTGCGACTACAGGGGTGCACCACCACACCCAGCTGATTTTTAAAATTATTTTATTGTAGAGACAGGATCTCGGTCTGCTGTTCAGGCTGGTCTCAAATTCCTGGCCTCAAGTCATCCTCCCACTTCAGCCTCCCAACGTGCTGGGATTACAAGCCTGAGCCACTGCACCCAGCCTTAAGGTTTTTATTTTGTTTTGTTTTGTTTTCAACTAGGCAATAATAGCAGTTTAAGAAAACAGTTTAAGGCCGGGCACAGTGGCTCACTTTTGTAATCCCAGCGCTTTGGGAGGCCAAGGCAGGTGCATCACCTGAGGTCAGGAGTTTGAGACCAGCCTGGCCAACATGGTGAAACCCCATCTCTACTAAAAATACAAAAATTAGCTGGGTGTGGTGGCGGGCACCTGTAGTCTCAGCTACTTGGGAGGCTGAGGCAGGAGAATCACTTGAACCCAGGAGGCGGAGGTTGCAGTGAGCCGAGATCGCGCCATTGCACTCCAGCCTGGGCGACAAGCAAAACTCCGTCTCAAAAAAAGAAAACAGTTTCACATTTTTCCAGAAGATGATTTGGCAGTAACATATCAGAAGCCTTAAAAATGTTCATATTGGCCAGGTGCGGTGGCACGTGCCTATAACTCCAGCACTTTGGAAGACTGAGGCAGGATGATTGCTTGAGGCCAGGAGTTCGATATCAGTCTGGGCAACATGGCAAGACCCTGTCTCTACAAAAAGTAAAATTAGCTGGCCATGGTGGTATGCACTTGTGCCAACTACTCATGAGGCCAAGGTAGGAGGATCACTTGAGCCCGAGAGGTCAAGGCTGCAGTGAGCTGTGATCGTGACACTGCACTCCAGCCTGGATGACAGAGTCAGACCTTGTCTTTAAAAAATAAATAAGTAAGCTCGGGCACAGTGGCTCATGCCTGTAATCCCAGCACTTTGGGAGGCTGAGGTGGGTGGATCACGAGGTCAGGAGATCGAGACCATCCTGGCTAACACGGTGAAACCCCGTCTCCACTAAAAATACAAAAAAATTAGCCGGTCGTGGCGGCGGGCGCCTGTAGTCCCAGCTACTCGGGAGGCTGAGGCAGGAGAATGGCGTTTACCCGGGAGGCAGAGCTTGCAGTGACCTGAGATCACGCCACCACATTCCAGCCTGGACAACAGAGCGAGACTCTGTCTCAAAAAAATAAATAAATAATAATAAGTAAAATGAAATGTAAGTTTAGCAGGAAAGTTCTACATTAAGACTCATTTTTTGTAAACTATAAACTTTTCAATGAACCTAAGATGAAGAAAATTTGTTTTAGTTTATTGAAACATCAGCCTTTCTGTTAAACTCCTCCATGGCACAATCTCCTGCACACTTGTTTGATTTGATATTTATCACATGTCTGCGTCATTGCAGTTCTTGCCTTATGTAATGAGATACTCTTTGCTTCTTGGAAGGATAGTGCAGGGTAAAGGAAGTGTGAGCCCAGATGCGATCCTGTTGCTGTGTATTGAGAGCACTTTGCGCTTTAACTGGTTTCGTCACCTTATTTTTCATCATCACGTTCCCTATATTAAAAGCCTTGTACACATGCAAAATGAAGATGTAAAATCGTCAAAATGATGCCTTAAAGAAAAACTACTCTGATTTCTACAAAGGCTTTTACTTTAGCAAGTGGATTCTTTGAGATCCGCTTTCTTCCTTGACTTTCTCCTATTTAATTTTACACCACAGCCCAATGGGAGACACTTGATTGCTGATTTCCTTTGCCAGGTCAATTTGGTGACTGATGGAGGCCCACGGGCAGGCTCTTCAGTTGTCTGGGGGCCCATCTGTGACCGAGCCGTCTCACGGAACTCCTCCTAGTGACTACAGAGTGGACAATTGAAAATGCAGAGAACTCCCCTGATTCACTCAAAACCCTTCATCCAAAGCCAGCTGCACCTGGACAGGAACTAATCTGATGAGCCTCTCGCTGTCACCTAGGCTGGAGTGCAATGGCGCGATCTTAGCTCACCGCAGCCTCCGCCTCCCAGGATCAAGTGATTCTCCCGCCTCAGCCTCCTGAGTAGCTGGGATTATAGGCGCATGCTGCCATGCCTGGCTAATTTTTGTATTTTTAGTAGAGGCGGGGTTTCACCATGTTGGCCAGGCTGGTTTCAAACTCCTGACCTCAAGTGATCCACCCGCCTCAGCCTCCCAAAGTGCTGGGATTACAGGCTTGGTCTCACTGCACCCGGCCCTCTCTGGAAATTATTTTAATAAGTGGAAAAAGAACATTAACCTCTCCCCATCTTCTTAGTGTGTCTTCTTTTTATCATTTCTTTGCTGAAATAATGTAGAATTGTGTTTTTTAGGTAAATATTGCAGATTTTCAAGAGAATCAGTGGGTGACTTGTTTCCAGGAGTCTGCTGAAGCTATCCTTGGACAAAATGCTGCTTATCTTGGGGAATTAAAAGACAAGGTCAGCCACATATTTTATTATAACTTTTAATGGTTCTCATCCTATAACACTGTCTGTCACCCAGGCTGGAGTGCAGTGGCGCAATCTCGGCTCACTGCAACCTCTGCTTCCCGGGTTCAAGTGATTCTCCTGCCCCAGCCTCCTAAGTAGCTGGGATTACAGGTGCCTGCCACCACGTCCGGCTAATTTTTGTATTTTCAGTAGAGACGGGGTTCCACCATGTTGGCCAGGCTGGTCTCAAACTCCTGACCTTGTGATTTGCCCGCTTCAGCCTCCCAAAGTGCTGGGATTACAGACGTGAGCCACCGTGCCTTGCCCAACACTGACCCTCTTTTTGCTGTTTAATATTTTTTAGTTTGTTTCTTTCAGGTATCGTATACAGTTTCTCAGCCTGATAATTATTTAAGAGCTCATCTGATGTTATCTAGTTTTGTCCATTTTGGATGTGCTTAACATTGAAATAATGTATATAAAAGTACTTTAAAACCAGAGCACTTTCTAAGTCTAAGCCACTCGTTTCTCCTGTTCCTATTAGCACTCAGAGCTAGTGTGCCTGAGATGACTTAGATCGGCAGGTGTCCTTGAAACAACCTGAATTATTACAGGCATGCTTTTTTAACATAGTAAATATGTTCCAGAAAAGTGAAGTCAGATCCTGGTTTAAATGCACATATATCAAGTTCTTGGGTCTGTCCTATAAAACAATAATAATAAATCCACATATAAGGTGCCTGCCATTTTAGCCCATCAGATGCAATTCTTTTTTTTTTTTTTTTTTTTTTTTTTTTGAGACGGAGTCTCGCTGTGTCGCCCAGGCTGGAGTGCAGTGGCGCGATCTCGGCTCACTGCAAGCTCCGCCTCCCGGGTTCACGCCATTCTCCCGCCTCAGCCTCCGAGTAGCTGGGACTACAGGCGCCCGCCACCTCGCCCGGCTAGTTTTTTGTATTTTTAGTAGAGACGGGGTTTCACCATGTTAGCCAGGATGGTCTCGATCTCCTGACCTCGTGATCCACCCGCCTCGGCCTCCCAAAGTGCTGGGATTACAGGCTTGAGCCACCGCGCCCGGCCCAGATGCAATTCTTATGAAGTGACTTTCTTTCGTAAGATAACTTTGTCCATTTCAGTTTCATAAGTTTGCATTTTCACATATTAGGTTTATTTAATGCACAGAATAGATTGCTGATAATGCTGAATTTAGGAAGGGTAGTTGCTCAGATAAAACATAAGGAAGACCAATAAGAGCTGTGTTTTCTGGGCCACATAAACGGCCACCTGTCTGTAGGTGGTTTTTCCCCGATTTCCTCCAAATTGGTTGGAGCACTTGTAACGGCCACGAAGATGAAAGCCTTCGCCGTTTGTTCTGGTGTGTTTTTCTTTTCCTTTCCTGTCCCCAGTTCTGTCTGTCTGGGCTCTGCCCCTGACTCTTTCTTTAAATTGTCCATGAGAGCTCTCAAAATAGTCTCAACAAATCCTGTTACAGAAATAACTAGAACTGACTTTAAAGTATGATAGTATCTTTTGTCTGTTTTTACCTGGTCCTCAATTTTCGTATCAGATTTTAAGGCTCAAGTCAGCCTTTCAGGATTGTTTATGAGCTTGTTCTAGTTGACTGTTTTTACTGCTGGTGAATGAGGACATACAGAAACTCCCCCGAGGAACCGTGAGATCCTGGAGTAGGCGCTCCACGCCCCTCAGCTTGGGAGTATAATGGGAGCTGCTGTCATCTTCTCCAGCTTTAACCCATTGTTTTATTTTCATATCTGAAAGTCCAGGGGATGCATTTGGTTTGGGTTTGGGTTTTGATCAAGTAACCTTTACAGAATAGAGTTCTGTATAGCAAAGCTGCTCTCATGCTCGGCGTGACTTGCAGAAAATACTAGGCTGCTAGGCTGGTGTGAACTATTAATTTCTTTTTTTTTTGTCAAGGGTCTCGATCAACTATGTTAATATAGTTATTACACATTTATTTATGCATCTTTGTACATAGTGTATTCTCTAATTCCTGTTTACCAGCTTTTTTTTTTTTTTTTAAGAAAGAAACATATTGCATTTGAGGAGTGACAGAGGGAAAAGGATTGTTTCTAGGCCTTCCCTAGCCTCTGCCCACTTCAACAGTCTTCTCTGCTTGCACACCAAATCAGTAGCTATAAATACAGAGGCTGAAATCATGAATTATATTAAACTTTCTTCTGAGTGTTTTTCCTTTTTTTTTTTTTTTTTATGAGACAAGGTCTTGCCTCGTCACCCAGGTTGGAGTGCCATGGTGTGTGATCGTGGCTCACTGCAGCTTCAAACTCCTGGGCTCAGACAGTCCTCCCACCTCAGTCTCCTGAGTAGCTGAGACTACTGGCACATGCCACCATACCTGGCTTAAATTTTGTTTTTTTTTTGGTAGAGATGGGGTCTTGCTATGTTGCCCAGACTGGTCTTGAACTCCTGGCCCCAAGCAGTCCTTCCACCTTGGTCTCCCAAAACTTTGGGATTATAGTCATGCGCCACCATACCTGACCTCCTCTTAATTCTTTTTCTTTTTTTTATTTTTTTGGAGAGTCTCGCTCTGTAGCCCATGCTGGAGTGCGGTGGTGCAGTCTCAGCTCACTGTAGCCTCCGCCTCCCAGGTTGAAGCAATTCTTCTGCCTCAGCCTCCCGAGTAGCTGGGATTACAGGCACCTGCCACCACGCCTGGCTAATTTTTGTAGTTTTAGTAGAGATAGGGTTTCACCATGTTGGCCAGGCCGGTCTTGAACTCCCGACCTCAGGTGATCCACCCACCTCAGCCTCCCAGAGTGCTGGGATTACAGGTGTGAGCCATGGCGCCCGGCCTTAAAGTCTTAGAAAATTCCTAAGAGTGTTTTTAATTGTTTGTATCTAGTAAAACAGACATAATGAATTTGCCTTTGTAACCATTTTTACGTGTACAATTTAGCGGTGTTAGGTACATTCACATACTGCGCCCCTGTCACCACCATCCTTTTCCAGTACTTTTTTTAATAGGCAAATTCATTTTATTTTTTATTTTTTATTTTTTTGAGATGGAGTCTCGCTCTGTCGCCCAGGCTGGAGTGCAGTGGCCGGATCTCGGCTCACTGCAAGCTCCGCCTCCCGGGTTCACGCCATTCTCCTGCCTCAGCCTCCCGAGTAGCTGGGACTACAGGCGCCCGCCACCTCGCCCGGCTAGTTTTTTGTATTTTTCAGTAGAGACGGGGTTTCACCGTGTTAGCCAGGATGGTCTCGATCTCCTGACCTCGTGATCCGCCCGTCTCGGCCTCCCAAAGTGCGGGGATTACAGGCTTGAGCCACCGCGCCCGGCCAATAGGCAAATTCATAAAGACAGACGACAGACTTGTGTTTTCCAAGGGTCGAGGGAAGGGGAGAATGGAGACCCACCGTTCATGGGCGGCGATTTGAAACTCCGTACACTGAGAAGTAGCTCCTTTTCCAAAACCCTCTTCCCCTGGCCCTGACAACTGCCATTCTACCTTTTGTCAATTTGATTAGTGTTTGAATTTTCAGTAAAATTCTACTCAAAACAGTTTTATGTAATGTTACCTGTAGATTAGTCATTCCTAAGTAATTTCAAACAACCTGGGAGAGTGGTTTCTAGAAGTCTTTTGAAAAGTCTTATTGGTATTTGCAGGTTGTCCAGTGGTTTCCATGTGTCAAGTTTTCTATTTGTTTTTGCAGAATGAACAGGCATTTGAAGAAGTTTTCCAGAATGCCAACTTCCGATCTTTCATATTCAGAGTCAGGGTCAAAGTAGAGACCTACAACGTAAGTAAGGGCCCAGGGCAGCAGGGTTAGTGGCGGGGAGGTGCCGTTTGTCACCCACGGCAGAGCCACGGCGCTCACTGGCAGGGAGTTACTGTACTCACTGTGTGCCAGACCCCAGTGCTGACTTTGCCCAACGCAGGTACTGTTATTGTCCCCATTTCAGATGAGGAAAGAGAGAGAGCTTAAGTGTCCTGTCAAAACAACGGCGGCGGGTAGCGAATACTGTATGGGGTTTTTTTTGTTGTTGTTTATTTTTGTTTTTTGGGGGTTTTTTTTGTTTTTTGTTTTCAGTTAAATCCTAGAATTTTTTTGTCTGTGTTCTGATAAAAATTATAATGCATGCAGTAGAGTCACATCTTTGACAAATTTAGATTGTGGATAAGTATATTAAGTATATGAGCTGGGCGTCGTGGTGTGTGCCTGTGGTCCCAGCTACTCGGGAGACTGAGGCAGGAGTTCAAGGCCAGCCTGGGTAACATACTGAGACCCCGTTTCTAAGTCAGTCAGTATATGAAACAAAGACCACATGTAGTTAAAACTACCTTGAAAATTCCTTAAAGTGACCATAATACTATTTATTTATTTATTTATTTATTTATTTATTTATTTATTTGAGACAGAGTCTCTGTCGCCCAGGCTGGAGTGCAGTGGGACAATCTCGGCTCACTACAACCTCCACCTCTCGGGTTCAAGTGATTCTCCTGCCTCAGCCCCTCAAGTAGCTGGGATTACCGGCCCCCGCCACCATGCCCAGCTAATTTTTGTATTTTTAGTAGAGACGGGGTTTCACCATGTTGGCCAGGCTGGCCTCGAACTCCTGACCTCAGGTGATCCACCTGCCTCAGCCTCCCAAAGTGCTGGGATGACAGGCCTGAGCCACCGCGCCCGGCCGAGTTAATATAGTTATAATCAAACAGTATTTATTGAGCACTGTCTGCCAGAGACTGTTCTACATCCTTCACGTGGAATATCTCACTTGAGCCTAGTAACCCTCTATGTGGAAACTACTGTTACCCCGTTTTGCCACCGAAGGAATACATACAGAGACACGGGGGCGTTCACAGAACAAGTCACCTGCCTAAGTCGTATGCTAGCAAGTGGCCGAGCTAAAGTCCAACCCGGGCAGGCTGACTTCAGAGCTTTGCTCTTGATCATGCTTGAGTGTCACTGGATTTAGTAATGGCCAAGCACACAGCAGCGTAACAGCCCCGAGCTCGCCAGTGCAGCCTTCCTGGGCTTCCTCCCTTCTGCCCGGAAAGGCACCATTCAGTCCTGGAATGTAAACGTAGGAGTGGGACGGGGGAGTGGTAAAAACGCCCCTGCTGATGGCAGGGTGTACTCATGTATTTACCTTAATACCTGTTGTTAGGCGTGCTACTATCAACGTTAAATGAGATAGAGGATCAGATGTCACTGAAACAACGTCAGGGAGTGGGCTGGGCCCGGAGGGGATTTTTGGGGTCCTTCAGCCCCATCGTGTCTGGACGGGGCAGGTGAGGTGAAGACAGGCTGCCTCCCCGAGCTGAGACGGGACGGGCTCGGTCGTCTCCTCTGCTGCGGGTGTTCTTTCTTTCACAACTCTGCTTTTCTTGAAAGTTTAAAAGTTGAGCTTTCAGAACTAGCTGTGTGGCTTTGGGCAAGTCCCATGTCCTCTCTGGTCTGCATCCCCTGCAGTAGAGAGAATAAATTAAACTAGAGAAACCCTCGAAAGTCCATCTCACTAGGATTCTAGGCTTCTGAGTGTTTGGGAGCTCGGGTAAAGAATCAGAAGGGCCTGTGCTAGAGAAAGGACCTGTTTGCTCGCCCAGCCGCAGACATCAGGACTAGGCTGTCACTCACCGAAATGACTGAACTCGGAGGCCGGTGTGTCTGTTCCCTCCCGCTGGGCTCACTGAAACCACTGAAGCAAAAGGGGCTTCACTGCTCCACGCCACGCTTTCACCGCTCACGAACCGCTTCTCTCTTTGAAGGACGAGTCTCGAATTAAGGCCACTGTGATGGACGTGAAGCCGGTGGACTACAGAGAGTACGGCCGAAGGCTGGTCCTGAGCATCAGGAGAAGCGCATCGATGTGAGGAGAGCAGTGCTGATTGGGTAGAAGTTTGCAAATAAAGAGCCAGAATGGAATTGATTTCCTCCCACCTCCCTGTGACGATCCCGTGTTAGCTACTCCGCACAGAGGCTCTTTATGGTAGACTAAGCAATTTCCTCTCGTGTGTGCATCTCAGAACCCATCGGTAGGCAAAGGAAATACGCTCGGGTGGCTGTGGTGTAAACCGTGTCAGGCCTAGGGAGTCAGCCAGCGGTTAGTATAAGACCAGTCACTCCCTCTGCCTTCAGGGTTTTGTCAATTTCATTGTCATCAAGCAGGAATTATGTCATAAGTCCCTGACCCTAACGGCAGACCATGAAGTAAATTATGTAACTAGGTTTTTGCTTCTCCAGCAGTGACCCCCCTGCCTCACAACTTGGGCTCTTCTCAGCAGGGAGAGCTGAGAAGCATTTGTGGGCACCTGGGTATTTTAGTAAGTGTGTCTTCCTAGAATTCAAAGGCTCCCTCTTTCTAGAGGTGCTACATAGTTGTTAATGCTTGGAATGGCAATAGGGCAGAATTATTAATCAAAGGCATCTCTTTTCTATCTGAAGAGTATCCTTCCTTCAGGGTTTAATAGACTGAGTCAGATGGGTCTGATACTAATCAAAATTGTCTCTTCTGAGGACTGCTGATAAGCATTGACTTGCTGTCCCCTAGGGAAATCCAAGCGACTACAAAGCGTTTCTTTAGTTTTCATTTCAATTAATGTTGCATTTCGCTTGGTGAATGCGTACTTTTTCTACCTGTACGTATTCCTGGCATTCGTATATTTTGGGTTTTTTTTTTGACTAAAGCTATGTTACACGGAAAGGGTTTTGAAGCCTTTTGTTTCCCTTGCTTTGTTTTAATAAACAGTATATTCTTTGCTTGCGAATCCTACTTTCTTTGAATGCAAAGAGTTCCCGTAACTGGAAAGCGATTAATTAGCCTTCATAATAAATGTTCACTTGGGGGAGATGTTAACTCACTATAAACCCGAAGATTAGTCCAAGGCATGGAGATCCTTCTTCCTAGTGTTTGCAGCCCTGAAATGCATCTTTAAAAGCATGAAAACACTAAAAACAAAAAGCCATGTTGCCAAAGGATGCGGATGATCCGGCGCTTGGGATTTTATTGATGTTTACACAGCAGTCTAACACCAACCAGGCTTTGAAATGTGTACAGACAGTGAGCTGGTAAGAAAACAGTAATTATGCTACTGGGCCTTTCAGTCAGCAAGAGCATGCTTGCTCTGTGTGTTCCTAATCATATTAATTATCTATCTGGTGGCTGCAACACACCGCCTGCCATTGGCTGCACATCTCACCCTCGTACCCCGGCAGTGCAGCGGTCAGTTGTCAGTCTGCTGCCAGAGGACCTGCTGTTCATCGCTGCAGATGCCACCCGTGGAGGCTTTTGGAGGAGGTGGTGTCCTGTCTGTCTCCCCCCTCGCTGTCCGCCCTTGACATAGGAGCCAGCCAGCCCTAGACGGGATGACTGACGTTCCTGAGGACAGACACAGGGACTCCTGCTCAGCCTCACTAATGGTTTAGACACATTCCTTCCTACCCTTCTCTAGTCTCAGGAGATGGTAACCGGGTCACATTTCAGTCTCCGAGGCCTCAGCCATTTTTACGGAAGTTCTTTTCTGTCTGACCTTGCTCATAAAGCACCGACTAGAAAATTACAGTCTTCAGCCTCTTCTGGATTGACAAATTGTGGGTGGGAAGTGGTGATCTAGCTTTCAGCCCAGTAACCAGTCTCTTACGCCTACTACTCCCAGCATTCCCTCCTCTCCCCACGTGTCTGTCCACACAGCGAAGAGGCCTGAGCAGCCGTGGCACCAGGACGCATCCAGGGAACGCTAACGCCCGTCCCCGTGCCTTCTCAGTGGCCAGCGTGACGAACCCAGCACGTCTCCGTGGATGTGATTGGAAACCCAGGGGCAGTGCTGGGGCGTAGGGCTCCCTTAAGGAGGATATTTCGAACAGATTTCCCCACTAAAAGGTCGGATCACCAGCAGAGGAGCGTCAGAAATGGGCTTCACTGTTGGGCTTTTAAGAGATTTTGGTCCCTGAGGGTTACCTAAATAGATTCTGGCCCACAGTTCGTAGAATTCTCTTGGATATAGTTTACCTCGAAAGGCTATTCTTGTGGTTCTATTTCTCCTCTTTCACTTAGAGATCAATGTCGATTTTGCGTACACCATGACATCAGCGTTAAGCAATTAGGAGAAAAAAATCTAATCATTTCGCCTTTATTTCAAGCGGTTCTTGAATTCCCTCCAGTCTCATTGTGAAAGGGGCAGGGAAAAAAAATAAAAGGGTAATAATCTGATTTCTGTCCATATTTCCAGTGTTTTATACTTTCCATTAAAACCTTGCTAATCTCTCGCGTGCCGTCCTGTTTCGAACTGCGGAGTCAAAAATCTTCCCCTCCCCCACTTTTGTTCCTGAGTGGGCTGTCTTCGAAAAGTATAAATACTATTGATCGTGGTATTTAATACACTAATGAAACCCATAGTTATTGACTACATAATTAATATACTGTCTAAAAGTGAAGTTTGGCTGCCCAGTATGTAAAGGTTTATATTGACTCCTGTTTCTTTGGCAATATGCCGCCCAGGGTTTTATTTATAGAGAATGAAACAGGTTGTTTGGTCTCCTTTTCTTCTTTTCACTTGTTAGAAGGCCACTATTCCCCCAGTAAATTGATTGCTTCCTTGTCTCAGAGAGAAGAATCCGCCCCCCGCCCCCACCCCGTCTCCTTTTATGTGGTTTGTTAGCTCTTAGCCTCATATCCACAGTGCTGGTAGAGTTCTGGCTTTTCTAAACACCTTTGGAAATCATCAGTTCCTCAAAAACAGAGCTTAGATGTTTAATTTTCACTTATTAAAAAAAAGACTGGAGGCCGGGCGCGGTGGCTCAAGCCTGTAATCCCTGCACTTTGGGAGGCCGAGACGGGCGGATCACGAGGTCAGGAGATCGAGACCATCCTGGCTAACACGGTGAAACCCCGTCTCTACTAAAAAAATACAAAAAACTAGCCGGGCGAGGTGGCGGGCGCCTGTAGTCCCAGCTACTCGGGAGGCTGAGGCGGGAGAATGGCGTAAACCCGGGAGGCGGAGCTTGCAGTGAGCTGAGATCTGGCCACAGCACTCCAGCCTGGGCGACAGAGCGAGACTCCGTCTCAAAAAAAAAAAAAAAAAAAAAAGATATTAAGTAAATGTTTAAGAAAAAAGAAAAGGAGGCCGGGCGCGGTGGCTCAAGCCTGTAATCCCAGCACTTTGGGAGGCCGAGACGGGTGGATCACGAGGTCAGGAGATCGAGACCATCCTGGCTAACACGGTGAAACCCTGTCTCTACTAAAAATTACAAAAAACTAGCCGGGCGAGGTGGTGGGCGCCTGTAGTCCCAGCTACTGGGGAGGCTGAGGCCGGAGAATGGCGAGAACCCGGGAGGTGGGGCTTGGAGTGAGCTGAGATCCGGCCACTGCACTCCAGCCTGGGCAACAGAGCGAGACTCCGTCTCAAAAAAAATAAAAATAAATAAAGAAAAAAGAAAAGGATTATTTGGACTATTGACTGTTTCTTATGCAAGTAATCCGTTTATTTTAGGAAGATAATTTGCAGTTAAGAAAAACAAAATGGGCCTGGCACAGTGGCTCACGCCTATACCCCCAGCAGTTTGGGAGGCTGAGGCGGGCAAATCACTTGAGCCCAGGAGTTTGAGACTAGCCTGGGCAACATAAGGAGACCCCATCCCTACAAAATAAAAATTAGCTGGGTGTGGTGGCCTGTGCCTGTAGTCCCAGCTACCTGGGAGGCTGAGGTGGGAGAATCACCTGAGCCCAGGAGGTTGAGGTTGCAGTGAGCCAAGATTGTGCCACTGTACTCCAGCCTGGGCGACAGAGCGAGACCCTATCTCAAAAAAGATAAAAAGGGTGAGTGCGATGGCTCTCCCCTGTAATCCCAGCACTTTGGGAGGCCAAGGCAGGTGGATCACCTCAGGTCAGGAGTTCAAGACCAGCCTGGCCAACATAGTGAAACCCCACCTCTACTAAAAATACAAAAATTAGCCACGTGTGGTGGCGGGCTCCTGTAATCCCAGCTACTTGGGCAGCTGAGGCAGGAGAATCACTTGAACCCGGAAAGCAGAGGCTGCAGTGAACTGAGATCGCACCACTGCACTCTCGCCTGGGAGACTGAGTGAGAGTCCATCTCAAAAAAAAAAAAGGGCGGAAGAAAAATAAAATTACTTAGGATTTCACCAACCAGTAATAAACACTTGTGTAGCTGGCTAATTTTTTCTTCCTTTTTTTTTTTTTTTTTTTTTTTTTTTGAGACGGAGTCATGCACTGTCGCCCAGGCTGGGGTGCAGTGGCGTGATCTCAGCTCACTACAAGCTCCGCCTCCCGGGTTCACACCATTCTCCTGCCTCAGCCTCCCGAGTAGCTGGGACTACAGGCACGAGCCACCACGCCCAGTTAATTTTTTGTACTTTTTAGTAGAGACGGGGTTTCACCGTGTTAGGATGGTCTCGATCTCCAGACTTCGCCATCCTCCCGCCTCGGCCTCCCAAAGTGCTGGGATTACAGATGTGAGTCACCGTGCCCATCTTTTTTTTTTTTTTTTTTTTTTTTTTTGAGACAGAGTCTTGCTCTGTTGCCAAGCTGGAGCTCGGTGGCATGATCTTGTCTCACTGCAACTTCCACCTCCCGGGTTCAGGCAATTCCCCTGTCTTGGCCTCCTGAGTAGCTGTGACTACAGGCGTGTGCCACCACGCCTAGCTAATTTTTTGTATTTTTAATAGAGACGGGGTTTCACCGTGTTAGCCAGGATGGTCTCGATCTCCTGACCTGGTGATCTGCCCGCCTTGGCCTCCCAAAGTTCTGGGATTACAGGCATGAGCCACCTCACCCGGCCCTGGCTAGTTTTTTCTATGTATCTATGTGTATAGAGTTTAAATTAAAAATGGGAGCATGGTACGCATATCATTCTGTAATGATTTTCTCCTAGGATGGACATCTTTATTTTGATAAAAATCGCATCAAAACCACCATCAGGCCAGGTGCAGTGGCTCACACCTATAATCTCACACTTTGGGAGGCCAAGGCAGGCGGATCACTTGAGATCAGGAGTTCCAGACCAGCCTGGCCAAAATGTTGAAACCACATCTCTACTAAAAACACAAAAATTAGCTGGGTATGGCCGGGCACGGTGGCTCACGCCTGTAATCCCAGCACTTTGGGAGGCCGAGGCAGGTAGATCACGAGGTCAGGAGATCAAGACCATCCTGGCTAACATGGTGAAACCCTATCTCTACTAAAAAGACAAAAACTTAGCCGGGCGTGGTGGCAGGTGCCTGTAGTCCCAGCTACTCGGGAGGCTGAGGCAGGAGAATGGCGGGAACCTGGGAGGCGGAGGTTGCGGTGAGCCGAGATCGCACCACTGCACTCCAGCCTGAGCGACTGAGGGAGACTCCGTCTCAAAAAAAACCAAACAACAACAAAAAATCACAAAATTAAAAGATGTACTAATCATTTATAGCTTTAGATAAATAATCGTAAGTGGTGTTTGGCTCTTTGGATGTGTGTCCGGAGCCAACTCACTCTTGCAGGAGGCTTATACTTTTCTAATTGTTATAAATTCAGGATTTCACGGGCAGAAGCGTGTATACTTCGTGGCCCTGAAAATCTGTGCCTTCTCTTGTTCTGTTAGGTTCTCTGATTGATTTTTCTTTGCCTAAGTCCAGGGATACTTCCTCTAACCCTGCACCATCAAGGGCTGGCAGGTAATTTGAGCAGGCCCTTGGAAGCAGGTAGATCAATGTAGGGAGGGGAGGGGAAAGGAAGGCTTTGGAGCCCTGGTTTCATCCTGCCTACTACACAGATGGGGGTTGTGCCTATGAAGAGGCTAAACTCTTGTTTTCCACCAGCCTGGCAAAAATGGCCTCTTGAGAATACATTTGACTTGCCTATAAATCAACCTGATTATCTAAAGCTATTAATGATTATTAAATCTTGTAATTGTATTTGTAATGGTGGTTTTGAAAAGTCATTGAGAAAAGTACGTAGTCACTTGTCTTCCTGGTTCCAGCCTCTCAGTATGTGACTTTATTTTTTGAGATGGAGTCTCTGTCGGCCAGGCTGGAGTGCAGTGGTGCGATCCTGGCTCACTGCAACCTCCACCTCCTGGGTTTAAGTGATTCTCCTGCCTTAGCCTCTTGAGTAGCTGGGACTACAGGCGTGCACTAGCACGCCCAGCTGATTTTTTTTTTTTTTTTTTTTTTTTTTATGGAGTCTCACTCTGTTGCCAGGCTGGAGTGCAGTGGCACGATCTCGGCTCACTACAACCTCTGCCTCCCGGGTTCACACCATTCTCCTGCCTCAGCCTCCTGAGTAGCTGGGACTACAGGCGCCCGCCATCACGCCCGGCTAATTTTTTTGTATTTTTAGTAGAGACGGGGTTTCACCGTGTTAGCCACGATGGTCTCAGTCTCCTGACCTCGTGGTCTGCCCGCCTCAGCCTCCCAAAGTGCTGGGATTACAGGCGTGAGCCACCAGGCCCAGCCGATTTTTTACATTTTTAATAGAGACGAGGTTTCACTCTGTTCGCCAGGCTGGTCTCGAACTCCTGACCTCAGGTGATGTGCCCACCTCGGCCTCCCAAAGTGCTGGAATTACAGGCGTGAGCCACCATGCCAGCCTTAGTGTGTTACTTTTTTTTTTTTTTTTGAGACGGAGTTTCGCTCTTGTTGCCCAGGCTGGAGTGCAATGGCACAATCTCGGCTCACTGCAACCTTCACCTCCCGGGTTCAAGCGATTCTTCTGCCTCACTCTCTGGAGTAGCTGGGATTACAGGCGTGCTCCACCACGCCCGGCTAATTTTGTATTTTTGGTAGAGACGGGGTTTCTCCATGTTGGTCAGGCTGGTCTCAAACTCTCGACCTCCGGTGATCAGCCCACCTTGGCCTCCCAAAGTGCTGAGATTACAGACATGAGCCACGGCGCCCGGCCAGTGTGTGACTTTAAATCAAGATACCTGTCCCTGGCCGGGCGTGGTGGCTCAAGCCTGTAATCTCAGCACTTTGGGAGGCCGAGACGGGCGGATCACGAGGTCAGGAGATCGAGACCATCCTGGCTAACATGGTGAAACCCCGTCTCTACTAAAAATACATAAAAAACTAGCCGGGCGTGGTGGCGGGTGCCTGTAGTCCCAGCTACTCGGGAGGCTGAGGCAGGAGAATGGCATAAACCCGGGAGGCGGAGCTTGCAGTGAGCTGAGATCCGGCCACTGCACTCCAGTCTGGGCAACAGAGCGAGACTCCGTCTCAACAAAAAAACAAAACAAAACAAAAAAACAAAAAAGATACCTGTCCCTGAGAACTGTGGACTATTTGGAGCAAGGCTTGGAAGCTAAGTAGTCACATCACAGTGAAATTAAAATGCAGTTGAGGGAGAAATTGCTGGAAGACTGCGGTCAATCAGGAAAGACTTCACAAAGAATTGGGTGATTTGAGACTCACAGATTAGAGCCTTCATTTAGGTCAGGGCTGTCTGGTCTGTGTGTGGAAGACCGAGAGCAATACCTGGAAACGGTGGCGTGTGCTGTGTTCGTCACTGACATGAAGCCACGAAGTGCCATGGAGGCTGGGTAGAGGCACCAAAGGGAGCTGGGTTCCTGGTGCAAATAGGGTAGGGTTTGAGCATGGGCTGAGTAAAAGGTATATATATATTTTTTGAGATGGAGTCTCTCTGTTGCCCAGGCTGGAGTGCAGTGGCGCAGTCTCGGCTCATTGCAACCTCCACCTCCCGGGTTCAAGCGATTCTCCTGCCTCAGCCTCCTGAGTAGCTGGGATTACAGGCATGTGTCACCATGTCCGGCTAATTTCTGTATTTTTAGTAGAGACGGGGTTTCACCATGTTGGCCGGGCTGATCCTGAACTCCTGACCTCCGGTGATCCGGCCTCCTCGACCTCCCAAAGTGCTGGGATTACGGAGGTGAGACGCTGTGCCCAGCCAGTAAGAGGTTCTTGTGTTATCCATCGCCGTACCCCTAACCTGCACTGGGTTTGTCGTGAGAGGGTCTGACTTGCCAGTGAGCTCGTGAGTGTGGGTGACAGGCTTTGAACCAGCCACCTGGCTGCATTTGCAGCTTCTCAGGCTCTTAGTAGCTGTCACTTTACACCCTCTCTTTAGCTGTTGATGAGTCTCAAAATGTATACTTATCAATAAAACAAACCATTTTTTTCAGCCTTGAATAGACCTTGTGAAAAACTGAATCCCACCTGCCTCGTGAGAAATATTTATATAGCCAATTCAAAAGTGATCATGTAAACTTTTAATAATGGTGAGCCGTTCTTATAAAATTATGCCCGTTCCCTAGTGCATTACCCAGTTGGTAATTGGAAGTTTGTGCTGTCATTAAAAATGACAGCTTCCTCAGATAACATTCTCGGTGCTTGTAAAATGCAAATAACCAAACCTATATTTAACTTGTGTGTGGTGCAGCTTCCTTTCAACAGCCAGGTAACCCAGGGGCTGGTGGCTGTTACAGAGGAGGGCTCGCTACAGGGAGCTCCAGCTCTGTGCTCTTGAATGCCCTGCCCTGAAATGGAGTCAGAACAGCTAGGACTTTTTAAAAATAAGCCCCAATTGGACTCTCATCTCTTCTCACCGTTGACACTGCTGTTCATGTTGAAGTTTATTTATATCTTCAGTCAGCCATGGTACAGAGGTCATTTCTACTGGCCTAAAATTTTAGAGGCTTATATGTTTGCCTGGGAACGCTGATCTCCTCAGTACTTAGGCTTGTAATGCAAAGCCTGTCTCTTGCAGAAAGCTTTTCTGCTTCCATAACGCCGCGACTCCCACCATCACCAGCGCCACCACCCATTTCCTGCTCCACGATTCATTCAAAACCTGAATAGCTGTATAAGGTGCATCCTTGCAAATGAGCTCTCCTCCTCTAATGGGCTCTTTCCAGGCAGCAAACCTTCCACAAAGGAGCCACTAATTACGCAAAAAACAGTTTGTCTTACTTAGCCACGTTTCAGGAACCCAGCAGTCAGTTTAGAAGATGGCAACATCCTTTATAGCCGTGATGTTAACAATATTCTTGTGTCTCATACCAGGGTCTTTAACTGGCGGTTTCGGTGTTTGGCTGTGTGTGTGTGTGTCCCTGTGTCTGTCTGGCTCTCCATCTTGAAGAGGAAGATGGGTTTCCGTGGACTTTTATTTTTATGGAAATCCTTGTTAAAGTTACTCTGTAAGGATCAAACCCACACCAAGCCTTCCTGGTTGGAAAGAGGCGCTGGGAAGAGTGTCGATTTGCAGTGGGGGCACGCACAGGCTCTCCGGGAAGACGCCTGTCAGTCAAAGCGGCTTTCGTCGTGAGAGGGCCTGACTGCTCCGTTCCCTTCCGTCTCCGTCTGAGGGAGAATTGAAGGTGTTAGCAGGCTCACCAGGCAGCAACACTCAGACCGATGTGCAGGCCGCCGCCGCGTGCTGCACGTGCTTCCTGATAGAACCTTGAGCTCCTGCAGCCAAGCCTCATTTTGTGTGTGTGTTATTAAACTGCCAGTGACTAGGAAAAGCAGAGCCCTCTCGATGAGAGCGCAACATTCTTGCATAGTGGTAGTGTTCCGTTTGTGGCATAATTGTCGCAGCAAATTACCAGTTAGGTTAAATATTGAGCTGGTAGTTCTCAGCGCTTCCATTCTTGGCTCCACCCCGCCACCTCCCCACCCCCTCCTACCCTCCCTCACCATCACCTGCTGGCCTGCACTTCTAACTTGATCTTCTGCCAAGTGGTAGCTTTTAAGTGAGGCTTAGAGCAGATACACTTTACAGCAGGAGCAATAAATCTAGCTTTAGGCGAGTTATAGGATGCCAGGAACATCTGAATGAGGGGTCCAATTTCTGCTGTGTATGGGGGTGTGCGGGGTCATCTTGTGGGGCTTCTGACTCCAGCGATAAAACTGGGTCCTCCGTATATCTGACATGGTGTCTGTCCCGTGAGAAGATACTTGAGGTGACACAAGAAATGCGAAGGATGGCCGGGCGTGGTGGCTCAAGCCTGTAATCCCAGCACTTCGGGAGGCCGAGGCGGGTGGATCACGAGGTCAGGAGATCGAGACTATCCTGGCTAACATGGTGAAACCCCGTCTCTACTAAAAATACAAAAAAAAATTAGCCGGGCACGGTGGCGGGCGCCTGTAGTCCCAGCTACTTGGGAGGCTGAGGCGGGAGAATGGCGTGAACCTGGGAGGCGGAGCTTGCAGTGAGCCGAGATCACGCCACTGCACTCCAGCCTGGGAGACACAGCGAGACTCCGTCTCAAAAAAAAAAAA
>NC_037684.1:58315320-58334106 GCF_003255815.1 Theropithecus gelada
AAAAAAAAAAAAAAAAAAAAAAAAAAAAGAAATGCGAAGGAAATAGAAGACCTGGACCCTTCTCAATTTCCATCCATGAGCCGGGGAGCCTCACACAATGGAAGAGCACTTTCTATAAGCAAAAGCAGAGTGACAGAGGGTGCCGAGTATGTGGTGTGGGAAGGGAGTCCAGTGGAGGAGAGGGGACAGTCTGGTGGAGGCAGACACAAGACCGGTGAGTTATCATCGTGAAGGTGCAAAAAGGGGACCAGCTGGAAGAAAAGTCCATTTCAGACTGAAGGACCGGCACTTTGCGCAGGAGCCAGTAAACCAGGTGCAGGTGATACCAAGAAAATTAGCTTGGTTTGAGCGGTGAGTCTTTGTAGAAAAATAAATGAGATTGCTGCACACCGGGAGGGCGGCCTGGATCTTCATTTCTTTGGAGCTTAAGACTTAAGCCCTGTGGAATGTAGGTCCTAGGAGTGTCCTTTGTCACTAATTGACCTTTCAGCTGCTCATAGAGCTGGCATTCTCGCAGGCCAGGTACACGGGAAGAGCACGCCGGAGCAGCCTGCCTCCGCTTAGCCCACCGCATAGCTGAGGAAATCCTGCCGGGGGTGTTATTGGTGGGTTATGCACTCGATTCCTCCCGAGCTTCGTGCTGGGCTGCTCATTTTCTTTGGACAAAGATAGACTGGCTCCCTCTCTTGTTGATGGAATAGAAATTCTCTTGCATTATGGCTCGTGTGCTAACTTCGGTGGCGGTGGTGTGGGGATAATGAAGAGTCTCTTAATGGTTCTAGTTAAACCTAGTAATATCAGCTCTATGAAACTGGAGCTGGCTGTGGGAATCTAACCCACTTTCGTATTCCTAAACGCCTAAAACCTGCCACGGGCATCTTTGCAGTGTTAATAAGGAACCAGTCATTGCTCGTCTGTGTCCCGGAACATATTTATAAGCCTGTGTTAATTTCTGGACTCCAGAATGGCGCCTCTTCCAATCCCAGCCCCCGGTCAGTCTCCCTGGATAGGTTTGGGAAGTCAGGTCGTTTTGGCCACACATCACCATTCTCGGTCCCTGAGCCGGGCATGCTGGTTTAGTGCCCCCAGAGGAAGAGAACTCATTTTATTCTGGAAATTGGGGAAGTGAATTTGCTTCAGGACCTGCCCAGGTCTAATTAGTCCAGTCCGTAAGCAGGCCTGGCTCCGTGTCTGAGGCATGCGTGCACGTGGATGGTGTGTGTGCACACGTGTGTGTGGCATGTGCACGTGTGTGTGCCCTGGCAGCCACTATAACGTGCCCGGCAGTGGCTGCTGTTCGCCCAGGTTGGCCCAGTTCAGTCCTGCTTCTCAGGGTAGCTGGTGGATGTGGCCACCTTACAACCCCCAAAAGCCTTCCGGGTGCACCCCCAAATGGAGAAGGAGCCGGGTGGGGTGTGATTGGGAAATGGGGGCCACGTGCCAAGAGAGAGGAAGGGGAAATGGGGAGAAAACAACAAGAAAAGGAATAGGTGGGGAGAAAGGTCATTTTTAACCTAAATTAAATAATGGAAATGACCATGATGAACACAATGAGGGCCAGGATTCCGCAGCCAGAGCTGCGAGACCGTGACAAATGGCTCTCCAGGGAAACGGGGCTCAGCCTCCTCTCCTGGAAGTCAGGAAAGGGGTCCCTCCAACAACCAAGGGCGGGAGGCAGAGCCTGCGCTGCCGGATTTAGCCTGGAAGTTAAAATCACTGAAGCAGTTTATAGAAACAGCAGAGTGAGCCGCCGCGCACAATCGGTAGGCAGGATCCAGAGACGATGGCATAAATGTTTCAAATGTGCTCAGGGTAATTAGTTTTGAATTACCATGTGCATATTTTAAACATTTAAATGATCATCCCAGGTTTTCGAAAACAGTTGCACGCGGCTTGATGTCGCCTGCCCTCCCCGGGCGGCCTCCCCACGGGGACGCAGCCAGGTGGCGCCTCGGGGTCTTGCGGCCTCAGCCCGGGAGGGGCGCGCGCTAAGCCCCGGGATCAGCGCGGATTAGGCCGCAGCCCCGAGTCCGGGCGCAGCCGCTCGCCCGCCCGGGACTTCCCTTCCTCCCAGCCTGCGTCGGCTGTGCCAGGTTTTCAAAACGTTCTGCTCAGCGCTTCAGTTCCCCATTGTGCATGAAAATGCAATTCCACGCGGGCAGCTTTTTCTCGCCCGTTTGATTTCCCGGAGACCCGGGTGGCCGGGAAACTTGAAAGGTGACTGGGCCAGGTGGGAACCGCGTTTGGTGTTTGAAGCCAGCCACCTTGTCCGCCAGTCTCTGGGGCGAACCGCCTTCCCCCAACTCCGTTCTCCCTGGGGTTCGACTCATTCCAAATTCCCTCATTCCGGAGGCGCTGGGAGGGGCGGAGGTTTCAGGCCTGGACCCCCCGCGCCTTCTCTGCAGGCTGCAGGGGCGGACCCAGGCTGCGCCCCCGGGCATCTCACAGACGCCCTGTCTGCGGGGCGCAGCGGGCCGGGGTGTCTCAAGTCAGATCCCTAATTTCAGGCACCCGAATTTAGCATCGTGGCTTAGAAACGCTGCCCTGCGTCCCCTTCCTCCCGGTTCCAAGCTGTTTCTCCAGCAGGTGGAGCTGGGAGAATGAAAACTAGGAGCCTGTGCCTGGGACCTTGAAGAGGGAGCTAGCTATCTGTGCTGAAATCCTGATTGAATGAAAATTGTTCATTATGCAAACCGTCTGGTTCAGTACACAGAGGCAGCCCCCAGGCACAAACCCCGAATAGTTGCTGCTTCTCTCCCCAGATTAAAACATATGAACTGCTTTGATGTAATCTTATAACAAAGCCTAATAGAAATTTTATGTCTTTGAAGTTGCCTGTCATTTCTTATTGCCCCCCCCCCCCCCCCCGCTTCTGCCGTCCTATTAATACCCGTGCAGTCTGGGATACGCAGCCGAGTTTACACCGTATTTGATGATGGGAACAGTGCGTTTACCTCGGCAGTGGCTGGAGTTATTTAAATACAGTTACACTGGCCGGGCGCGGTGGCTCACGCCTGTAATCCCAGCACTTTGGGAGGCCGAGGCGGGCGGATCACAAGGTCAGGAGATCGAGACCACAGTGAAACCCCGTCTCTACTAAAAATACAAAAAATTAGCCGGGCGCGGTGGCGGGCGCCTGTAGTCCCAGCTACTCAGGAGGCTGAGGCAGGAGAATGGCGTGAACCTGGGAGGCGGAGCTTGCAGTGAGCCGAGATCGCGCCACTGCACTCCAACCTGGGCGACAGCGTGAGACTCCGTCTCAATAAAAAAAAAAAAAAAAAAAAAATACAGTTACACTGCTTGCAATATGTTTAATCTCTTGGGCTTCCCCACCCCCCACTGCTATTTATCATGTTAATAGAATGCTACAGAATATCACATTATGCAATGTGTTTAAATGGATCAATTATATTAGAAAAATATTGGATAGGAGTTTTAACAGTAAGTGGGTTTTCTTGGAAATAGTTTCTCATTAGTAGATCAGCTGCGCACAGGGCGGAAATCGTAAGGATTTGGGAATACGCTGTATTTATGACCTATTTGGCTAATTAAAATTGAAGCATAATTTTAGCATGAAGTTACTGCAAGACTTTGCAGAGAGGGTGGAGAAAGAAACTTGCCCAAATCCAGTTACTTTTAAATGTCAGTTGCCATAACAACTTCACATGAGCCATATTTTTACTTGAAAATTCCTTTTAGGATTCGGTTGCTATAATAATTTGCCTCAGCTCTTTTTAGGAGAAAATTTTCCAGTTTTCCTTCTGTGATCATTTCAAGACTTTCATTACTGTAACGAAAAAATGACCATGGAAACCTCAACTCTTCCTTTCTCCGTGTGCAGGAGCAGAGCGGTCCCCCAACACGGAAACAGAGGTTTCCAGGAGGTGTGCTGTAGGAAGGCACCCCCAGGCCATGGGGGAAGGGGCCAAGCTCTGGGGATCCCTTGTTTCAGGAGTCAGTTCCCTTCTGGGTGGGAATTATGAAGCCAGCAGAATTTTTTGAGGTGTGGCCGTGAAGCTTTTCTATGTCCTGGGAGATCTGCATGAGGCAAAGGCCAGCCTGACCGTCTCAAGGAAGAATGAGTCTACTCATGTATTATGAACGCCCACTGGGGGCCGTCAGCTTGTCATTCAGAGGAACTGCTGGCATTTGATGAGCGAGTGAGGCAATCCCCAGAGTATTTACTTAGAAGCAAAGTGGTAGCAGAGTAAAGTTCAGTGCCCTTTCTTTTCGGTGTTTAGCTGCTAACCTTAATTCATTAGCCAATATGACCTCGGAGAAGCACCTGCAGCTATGCTCTGTTCTGGCCACAGACAGCAGAGGGGACTAGTGTCTGCCAGCCTTCCAGATCTCTCTGGGCCAACACCGTTGTTGCTGAAGGCAAGCTGGGGGTCCCAAGGAAAAGGTCCTGCAAGCGGGAAGAACATTCCATTTCAAAAGGCTTCTGGTTCCTCCTTCTGGGGGCAGCCTGGCTGCTCTGGCTGACTGGTGTCCCTGGCAGAAGCTGTAATCCGGTCTCTGGCTTTAGGGATACCATAGTTCCTCTTTTGGGAATTACCATGGTCTTTCCTCTCCCTTTTCCATCTTCTGTCTTTCTACATCAACTCTTTGGTGGGATCTCCAATGGCTATCGATAGATAGATAGATAGATAGATAGATAGATAGATAGATAGATAGATTTTTTTTTTTTTAGATGGAGTTTCGCTCTTGTTGCCCAGGCTGGAGTGCAATGGCACAATCTTGGCTCACTGCAACCTCCGCCTCCTGGGTTCAAGCGATTCTCCAGCCTCAGCCTCCACCTCCAGAGTAGCTGGGATTACAGGCACTCACAACCATGCCCGGCTAATTTTTGTGTTTTTAGTAGAGACGGTTTTGCCATGTTGGCCAGGCTGGTCTCGAACTTCTAACCTCAGGTGATCCACCCACCTTGGCCTCCCAAAGTGCTGGGATTACAGGCATGAGCCACCATGCCCACAATGGCCACAACTTTTTTGGGGGGACTCTAAAGCTTGAAAGGGGACGGGGGGCCGGGCGCAGTGGCTCATGCCTGTAATCTCAGCACTTTGGGAGGCCTAGGTGGATGAATCACCTGAGGTCAGGAGTTTGAGACCAGTCTGGCTAACGTGGTAAAACCCCATCTCTGCTAAAAATACAAAAATTAGCCAGGCGTGGTGGCGTATGCCTGTAATCCCAGCTGCTCGCAAGGCTAAGGCTTGAGAATCCCTTGAACCCGGGAGGCGGAGGTTGCGGTGAGCCAAGATTGCACCACTGCACTCCAGCCTGGGCGACAGGGCCAGATCCATCTCAAAAAAAAAAAAAAAAAAAAAGGGGGGACAGTGGGCCTCGCCTCCTGCAAGAAGAGCAGAGGAAAGGGGACACCTGCTTACCTCCCGCCCTCCTCCAGGGACTCCTGCACCTCCTGGTGTCCTGACATGTGCAGCCAGGGGCACATTTGTCTCTCCCACCTCACAGGGTGGAAGTGAGGATCAAACACAATAATTTGTGGGAAAGGAAAAACATAAAACAGTCCATAAATGTGCAAGGAATCATAATTATTATATTTTCTCCTCTGGGTGAACCAGACTTTGGAGGTATGAAGCTCACACACGAGGAAAATCAACCGGTCCCGATCCATGAGCTGCTCTTTTCAAACCTCAGTGACGTGCCTCTGGAAGAGACTTTGGTGAAGGTTTGCATCTGTTTGGGGATGTCCAACATTTTGATTGTTCCGTACACGTCCGCCGAAATGTAATACTTGACATTTCTCGAGAACCTGTTGTATTTTTTTTAAACCGTGTAACTGAACTATGTGTTCAGGGAAATGGAAATAAAACATGATTACTTAGTTTAGATATGAAAGTGGAGTTTCTGCTTTATCCTCACCCTCCTTTGAGGACACTCATTCTTTCCCCACTTTCCGGCCCCCAGGCGTAGAAAATAGACTGTTCCTTTGCACATGAGGGAGGCAGCGTGGGGAGAAAGACAACGTGAGGACTGTGGTCAGGCAGATCTGGGTTCAAATCCCCCATCTTCCATTTACCTGACCTCAGAACTTATTCCCTCGTGTATAAAGCAAGGATGATATTAGTGCATGCCTTCGGGGCCAGTTGTAAGGATTAGAAATACCATACGTAAAACACCTAGCATATCGTGGGCTAACATGTTTTTTTCTTTTATACATCTAATTCTGGGAGACGTGGGCTACATTTTTTTAAAATGCAGTGATGGCTGCTATCCATGCTCAAGGAAACATGGAAATTCCTTTGGTCAGTCTGGCCCAGCTGCTGGTGCCCTGGAACCTCTGGGGGATGTTTTCATGCCCTCGGGTGATTAGCATGAGGCAGCTTCTGGAGTCTGGTGGTGACCATCATTTCTTCGAGCTCCTGAAGGCAAATTTGGGACAGTGGGTGAACAGCACTGCAGGCAGGTTGGTTTTGACTCAACCAAAAAAAGTGCTTTCTAATGATCAGAACCCACCTGTGACATAATAGGTTCCATTACAGTAGAATGAGCTTCCGTCCCTTTCCCATCGACAAAAGGCTGGTAAATGTCTGCAAAGCCCCCTATAGGAGCAGAGCCCTGTGCTTGGCCCTGGCGACTGCCAGCTTCCGGTGAGGACACGTGAGGAGGAGTATCCCTGGTTCCCGTGCTTGGCTCAGACTTCTCTTTTGGCTCCGTTCCTCGCTGAGGGTGCCTTGTGGGCAAGATGCTCTGCTGTGGTCTCCCGCTTTAGAAACCGCCTCAGCGAGAAGGGACTCAGGGCTGAGGGACCCTCTGAGACAGGGACGTGGTTTAGGCAGGTGTGGCCTGTCTCGGGAAAGGTCCAATACCCCCATGGCTTTGTGATGGATCCAAAATTACAGTTACCCAGCTAGGCACAGCGGCTCACGCCTGTAATCCCAGCACTTTGGGAGGCTGAGGTGGGCAGATCACTTGAGGTCAGGAGTTCGAGACCAGCCTGGCCAACATGGTGAAATTTTTATATTTCTCTACTAAAAATATAAAAATTAGCCGGGCCTGGTGGTGGTGTGCGCCTGTAGTCCCAGCTGCTTGGGAGCCTGGGGCAGGAAAATCGCTTGAAGGTGGGAGGTGGAGGTTACAATGAGCCGAGATCCGGCCACTGCACTCCAGCCTGGGCAACACAGCGAGACTCCGTCTCAAGAAGAAAAAAAAAAACCACCAAAATTATGGTAACCCAAGGGGTGACTGGGTTACTGGCAGTAGGCAAGGGCAGTTACTGGCTAACTGGCTAACTCTCCCTCCCCTTCATTCTTTCCCTTCTTCTCTCTCTACCCCCTTCTCTTTTTTCTTCTCTGTCCCATTGACAGCAGAGGATCCAGTGGGGGCTGAGAGAGAAGTTCTCTGGGTCACCGTGGCTACCACAGTAGGTCGAACAGTGGCTGCCCATAAGATATGTCCACCTGGAAACAGAGAATGAAACCTCGATGGGAAAAAGGGTCCTTGCAGATGTGTTTGTTAAGGATTGCAAGACAAGGTCATCCTGGATAGGGTGAGCCCTAAATCCAATGACAAGTGTCCTTCTAGGAGAACAGAAGGAAAAGGAGACAGGACGCCCAGAAAAGAGGACGTGAAGATAGAGGCAGAGAGGCTGGAGGGATGTCCCTACAAACCCAGGAACACCAAAGATTGTGTGCAGCCACCAGACGCCAAGAGAAAGGCACAAAACAACATGGCGAGACCCAGCTCTACAACAACAACAACAAAAAAAAAGTAGCCATGGTGTCATATGCCTGTAGTCCCAGCTACTCAGGAGGGAGGCTGGGGAGGGAGGATGGCTTGAGTCCCAGGAGGTAGAGCCTTCTGAGCCATGATTATGCTACAGCACACCAGCCTGGGTGACAGAGTGAGACCCTAGGCCGGGCACAGTGGCTCACGCCTGTAATCCCAGCACTTTGGGAGGCTGAGGCGGGTGGATCACGAGGTCAGGAGTTCGAGACCAGTCTGGCCAACATGGTGAAACCCTGTCTCTACTGAAAATACACAAAAAATTAGCCAGGTGTGGTGGCGAGCGCCTGTAGTCCCAGCTACTCAGGAGGCTGAGGCAGGAGAATCGCGTGAACCCGGGAGGCGGAGGTTGTAGTGAGCTGAGATTGTGCCACTGCTCTCCAGCCTGGGTGACAGAATGAGACTCCATTCAAAAAACAAACAAACAGAGTGAGACCCTATCTCAAAAAAAGAAAGAAAGAAAGAAAAACAGAAAAAGAAAAAAAAGAAAGACATGGAACAGATTCTCCCTGAGAGCCTCCAGGACTGAACCCGACCAACACCTTGATTTCAGACTCTGGCCTCCAGAGCTGGAAAGAAAGAGTTTCTCTTGTTTCCAGCCACCCAGTTTGGTGGTCTGTTTCGGCAGCCCTGGGAACAGTGGCAGCCCATTGTGTCTGCCATCTTGAATTATCCTGTGTTCTTTTAGCTGGGTCAGTGGGGAAGCCGTGGGTTCCTCAGGTTTCCATCGTATTCATTCGTAACTGGGATCCCTCACTCCGGGGCTGTCGGGTTCCAATCCTCAAGGCACAGCTCACCTTTCCTCATCCCCCAATGCCCCCTGGTGTCTGCCTTCTTCTGTGTCAGGTGTGGTTGCATCCTTAAGGACTGAGGTTCTTATCACTTACTGGCATCGGAGCCGGCTCCAAGGAGCACGGGGCCCTGGGCACAGGCTCCCAACCCACGCAGAAAAAAAAAAGGGCCATCAGCAACTGGAAGAACAACCTTTTCAAAAATCACCTTTTGAAAATAGTGGCACCAGCCAGGCGCAGTGGCTCATGCCTGGAATCCCAGCACTTTGGGAGGCGGAGGCGGGCGGATCACGAGATCAGGAGATCGAGACCATCCTGGCTAACATGGTGAAACCCCGTCTCTACTACAAATACAAAAAATTAGCTGGGCGTGGTGGCGGGCGCCTGTAGTCCCAGCTACTTGGGAGACTGAGGCAGGAGAATGGCATGAACCCGGGAGGCGGAGCTTGCAGTGAGCCAAGATCGTGCCACTGCACTCCAGCCTGGGGGACACAGCGAGACGCCATCTCAAAAAAAAAAAAAAAGAAAAGAATATAGTGGCACCAAGCATGCAGTAAATAGCTTTCAGCCACATTCCACCAGTCATAAATTTGATCTGTTTTGACCTGGACACAGCTGTTTCCTCTCCTCCCTTCAGCCTCTGACTCTGAAATGGCAGCGACCAAGTGCCCATTGTCATCGGCAGTGAGTTCTCGTGGTGAAAGGCACTTTAATGAGAGAGTTGGCACCACATCCATCCTGCACCTCGGCATGTACTGTTCCCTCAGCAAAGTTTTTAGTTAACGAGTCTGGGGGTTTTGATCTGGAGAGCACTGGGGAGAGAAGCTGGAAGGCCCAGCACTGACATCCCTTTGGAGCCGGCGCTGTCTTCCGGGAGCTGAAGATCGGCCGCAGGGGGTCTAGAGGTGGCCGTGAAGGCGGCATGCTGGGCTGTTCCCTCCCATCCACCGCTGCCCCCACCCCCAGCCCCCTGCCTTCTCCTAGAACAGCAGAACCCCTGGGTGTGGTTCTTTGAGCTTCAATGGGCCTGCCCTGCTTTTCAGACAGAAGTGTCTCTTCTCAGTGCAACCCAGGATTAGTATGGAAATAGAGACTTTTTTTTTTAATTTTATTTTGAGACGGAGTCTCGCTCTGTCGCCCAGGCTGGAGTGCAGTGGCTGGATCTCAGCTCACTGCAAGCTCCGCCTCCCGGGTTTATGCCATTCTCCTGCCTCAACCTCCCGTGTAGCTGGGACTACAGGCGCCCGCCACCTCGCCCGGGTAGTTTTTTGTATTTTTTAGTAGAGACCGGGTTTCACCGTGTTAGCCAGGATGGTCTCGATCTCCTGACCTCGTGATCCGCCCATCTCGGCCTCCCAAAGTGCTGGGATTACAGGTGTGAGCCACCGCGCCTGGCCAAGACATCATTTTTAAGGGGGCCTCTGCTGATATCCCCTTTACCGTTGGTGTGGGGGAGTCAGCCCCTGGGCTTTGCTCTAAGCAGCGAGTGTCCATCGATCCTGTCTCCTGGCAGGTGGCACCCAAGATGCCCTCGTATGGGACCCTGTCACTCCAGAACATCTGTCGAGATTCTCCCAGCCAGGCTCGATGTCCGAGGAGCAGCGGCCTTTCTGATTCTCAGAACCAAGAAGAACCATTTTTTTTTTTTTTTTTTTGAGATGGAGTCTGGCTCTGTCGCCCAAACTGGAGTGCAGTAGCCGGATCTCAGCTCACTGCAAGCTCCGCCTTTCAGGTTCACGCCATTCTCCTGCCTCAGCCTCCCGAGTAGCTGGGACTACAGGCGCCCGCCACCTCGCCCGGCTAGTTTTTTGTATTTTTTAGTAGAGACGGGGTTTCACCAGGTTAGCCAGGATGGTCTCGATCTCCTGACCTTGTGATCCGCCCGTCTCAGCCTCCCAAAGTGCTGGGATTACAGGCTTGAGCCACCGCGCCCGGCCACCTTTTTTTTTTTTTTGAGAGAAAGTCTTGCTCTGTTGCCCAGGCTGGAGTGCAGCAGCACAATCTCGGCTCATTGCAATCTCCGCCTCCTGGGTTCAAGCAATTCTTCTGCCTCAGCCTCCCGAGTAGCTGGGATTACAGGTTCGCACCACCACGCCTGGCTAGTTTTGTATTTTCAGTAGAGACAGGATTTCACCATCTTGGCCAGGCTGGTCTCAAACTCCTGACCTTGTGATCCGCCCTCCATGGCCTCCCAGGGTGCTGGGATTACAGGTGTGAGCCACCGCTCCTGGCCTAGAAGAACCTTTTAAACCTTTTCATCTCATTCTTTCTTTCTTCTTTTTTTCTTTTAATATTATTAACTGTGTGAGAGCACCAAGGACGGAATGCTACTGAAAACGAGAGGGCTGTCAAAAACCAGAAAGAAGGGAAGTCCAATGCTACCCCCAGCAGCACTCACTGGCAGGTGTGCCACGATCCCCCCAGTTCTCAGCAGGGTGGTCCTACCTGTGCCAGCCTAATTGCCACCAGTCTGCGGCCCTGCGTGGTAATGAGGGACTCGGGCGCTACGCACTCTTTAAATGACCAACATTTAAACGACATCCATTTACCTTTCACGCACCTCTGCTTCGCTTCGTAATTATTGGCAGCATCTGACTTCCTCTTTTGCTACGGAATCCATTTCCTCATCCTCCTGGGGAGAGGCTGTGGCCCCCTGTGTACCGTGGGGCGACAACGTTTTGTGGCAACAGATTGTGATTTGGGGAAGGAGGCTGCGACCCTCAGGACGAGAGAGATGCTGGGAGAGGGGACGTCTCTTCTGTGGAAAAGCAGCGTCTTTAATGGAGTGTTAGCAATGGCAGAGGGCGGGGTGCTGTAGGGAAATGCACGAAGCTGCAGCGTGAAGTGTAAATATGATGATTGTTGTCTCTTTCTTGGGAGGTAAATAAATCAGCTCGATGTAGGTTCGAGAGGTGGCTGGTGGTGCTGTGTACTCGCACGGCGCCCCGAACTTGGCCTCTTCAGAGAGTTTCAGATGTTGATTCATTACGCCTTCCACCAGCTCAGGGAGGAGGGAGGTGTGGAGAATTATTATCCCGGCTCTAAACTCAGGGACTGGGCGAGGTTAAGAGGCAGTAAGTTGGGAGGAAAAGGCGGCGGCCCCGGCAACCCAGCCAACACTTCCGCCCCTAGAAACGTCTGCTCCACTTAGAAACAAGTCATTGTCAAGTAACCTATTTTTCGGGGTGTAATTTCAGCATATGAGGGCTTTGTCTCCTCTGTATATTTCCTTGCTTGAAAAATGTATGAGCTTATGGAGCAGGAGAGAGTGACTTTAATCCTATGCCAAGCTTGTTTGGAAGCTGAAGCGTCCGAGAGGGAAACAGGAGAAGCTGACACACTCCATGTCCCAGCCCCACTGGAATGGAGTCCCTTTAGCACACAGATAAAAACAAAAGCCCGGGCTGGGGCGCTGTGTGGCGTAGGTGGAATCACAAGGCTTATAACCTTGAGTTTCAGGAGTGTGGATCTGAAATGGTTTGATCGTTAAGAAACTGTTGGCCAAGTGTCCGGAGGAAGGGTTCAGCCTGAGGCTCTGGCCGCAGTTCTGTGTAGCAGCTGGTGCAGGGACACTGGAGGAGCAGCTGGGCTCTGCGAATGGGTGGAAAGGGCAGAGTCTTTGTCATCCCAGGGCCAGAGTTCAACCTCAACTGTAGCATGGGAAAGTCAGGCAGCGAGGAAGGGGCGATATTCAGACCCCAGAGGGGCGGGCAGTGTGTTGAACAGTCCTCTGCAGTGCATTTGGGGCAGTCTTGGGCTCATCTCGCCCCAATCCTTGCCACTCTCCTGGGGCACCTGTGAATGGGAGGTGTGAGCAGGCCAGTTACCGGCCGAGCTCTGTCGTGTGGGTTACCAAGGAACGAGAGAATAAAGGAAGCTGCCTTCAGAATCCCCAAAGACCAATTTCTTCCAGCCCCAGCAAGTGTGGGGAGCCTCCACCGAGTCCCAGCCGTCAGGGTGGCTGCGGCTCGGCATCTTCCGATGGCATGACAGATGGAGGCACACCCGGCACCTCCAGGCACCTGGGGAGAGCACGGGGAGGTGCCCGACGCGCCTGGCTCCTTCTCTGAGGGAAGGCACCTCTGGGCATGCCTGCCTGGGCAGCACCTCCTGCCCCTTGTGCATTGAGAGGGGGAAGAAGCCTCTTGCCTGTTTACTCAGCCCACAGGGCCCAGGCTGCTCCCAGCCCCACTGGGCAGGCCCTGTAGGGACAGTGGCAGTAGGCAGTTAGCCCTGTAGCAGGGAACTTGCCACCACCATCCCTATCTGGCGCTCTCCCTCCCCTTCATTCTTTCCCTTCTTCTCTCTCTACCCCCTTCTCTTTTTTTTTTTTCTCACTCAGCCTCTCTGCTGAGTTCTGCATCGACATCAGCACTTCCAAAAACAACAACAAAGGAAAGTAGGTCAGCGGCGTGCCGGATCGGAGCTGGGCCCCGGTGCCAGCTGAGTCCGGGGCTGCGGCCCATCTCACGGAGAGCCGGGGGCGCCCCAAACTCTGCGCCACAGCCTGGCACATGCAGCTTGGTTCCTGCCCTGTGTTCTCAGGGGGAAGGGGTAGGTATGCGTGCGTGGCCTGTGTGTTGGCATGCTGGCTTACGGACCGGGCAGAGTTGGGGTTTCTGCACCGAAGGCAACACTACGTACACTCCATACAATCCTTCTGGTCCAGGTATGATAGAACTGGGGGTCAAGAACCCAGGGTGCACATGCCTGCAACTGGGACTGGGATCCAGCCTGCAAATGCACATTGATTGACATACGTGTGTGCACGAGCCTGACAGCACGGCCTTCTCAGCCCTCTCCCTCCAGAGCTTCACGCATAACATTTCCTCGGCTCTCTATGGTCACGGAACTCCCAGTTCTACTTGAAAGATTACCCAACATGCTAATTGGGACTCCTGCTATGATTAAAAAGAAATTTCAGATTGGAGCCACCATGCCATAGAGCTCAGGAAGAAAACAGCTCTTTATAAACCCAGCAGGAGCAGGCTTCCGTTTATCCATCTTTTTTTCTAACTTTGAAAGAAATTGCATCTTGATGTTGTCTGGCCCACAGTGAGCGACTCAAGTACAAATAGTCACCAGGTCAGGCCCAAACCGTAAAGAGAGGGGCACTCGGGAAGAGATAAAATTACAGCCTCTTCCCCAGCCCCCGGCTTTTTAATAGTAACCGAGTTATTTCTGTAAGCCTAGATCCTGCCTCGGCCAGCGCCTTTGGCCCCCTGACCTGGGAGATGCTGCTGTTCCATCTGGGTCAGGCTTCACCCACAATAAAGCTTTTATGAGTAGCCCAGGGGGAGGAGCACATTTTGTTGTTGTTGTTGTTGTTGAGACGGAGTCTCGCTCTGTCGCCCAGGCTGGAGTGCAGTGACCGGATCTCAGCTCACTGCACCTCCCGGGTTCACGCCATTCTCCTGACTCAGCCTCCCGAGTAGCTGGGACTACAGGCGCCCGCCACCTCGTCTGGCTAGTTTTTTGTATTTTTTAGTAGAGACGGGGTTTCACCGTGTTAGCCAGGATGGTCTCGATCTCCTGACCTCATGATCCGCCCGTCTCGGCCTCCCAAAGTGCTGGGATGACAGGTGTGAGCCACCGCGCCCAGCCCAGGAGCACATTTCAGTGACGCTCCCTGAAGTGATTAGCTCTGGAGGTCCCCCGAGGAGGCTGCAGGGAGGGAGGATTTAAGCTGTGGTCAGTAAGAGACAGCCACAGCTATGAGAGCAACACGTCTGAATGATTTCACCGCAGGGCTGAGCTCATCGTGTTGATACTTTTAGAGCTCATTAGCTTGGGGAGGGGCTGGCATGCTGTACCGGGTCCCCTGGGCATCTGACCTCTCAAAGCAGCTCTTCTTGGATCAACAGGGAGGAAGTCCTCCTAACTCCTTTTCTACTTCCACCATCAGCACCAAACACCCATCCCCTAGTGAAGGTTTTGAAACATTAACCTGGAACCCAAACCCTCTTAAAAGGCAGCCATTTGACTTTATGAAAATAGGCCGGGCACGGTGGCTCATGCCTGCAATCCCAGCACTTTGGGAGACTGAGGCAGGCGGATCACCAGGTTTGGAGATTGAGACCATCTTGACTAACACAGTGAAACACCCTCTCGACTGAAAATACAAAAAATTCGCTGGGCGTGGTGGCGGGCACCTGTAGTCCCAGCTACTCGGGAGGCTGAGGCAGGAGAATGGTGGGAACCCGGGAGGCGGAGCTTGCAGTGAGCCGAGATCACGCCACTGCACTCCAGCCTGGGCGACAGAGCGAGACTCCATCTCAAAAACAAAAAAGGAAAAAATAAAAGAAAACATCTCCCTAATGTCAGCTTCATTAAAAGATGTAACAAAAGAACATCAATGTTTGCTGATAGAAGAATATAACTGTCGGCCGGGTGCGGTGGCTCATGCCTGTAATTCCAGCACTTTGGGAGGCCAAGGTAGGCAGATCACCTGAGGTTAGGAGTTCAAGGTTAGGCTGGTCAGCCTGGTGAAACCCTGTCTCTACTGAAAATACAAAATTAGCCGGGCGTAGTGGCAGGTGCCTGTAATCCCAGCTACTCGAGAGGCTGAGTCAGGAGAATTGGTTGAACCTGGGAGGCGGAAGTTGTAGTGAGCCGAGATCATACCATTGCACTCCAGCCTGGACAACAGAGTGAGACTCTGTCTCAAAAAAAATAAAAAGAGAATGTAATTGTCTTTAAGGGTAACAGGCTGGTTATTGCAGATAATTATCTGCAAATAATGGAAGGCAGGTAATAAAGAGGAAGGAGGCCGTGCGCATGGAGCTGGCACAGGTGAGCAGAGCCTTTGGCCAGAGTGGGGTTGGGTCGGGGCTGGGGACAGCATAAGGCAAAAGGGCCACGCTGCCAGACTCCTCCAAAATCACCATTCCCAGAGTTTCTGCATTCCACAGAGCAGTAGGGTTCCAGAAAGAATGTGGAGGGCTTGCCTTGGGTTGCCAGCATTTTGTTTGGCCAATGAGAGACCCCAAGACATAGCAGCTGCTATGCACCAGTCCTGTTGGTTCAGAAAAGAAATAAATATACATATTTTTAAGACAGAGCCTCACTCTGTCACCCAGGCTGGAGTGCAATGGTGCGATCTTGGCTCACTGCAACCTCCACCACGCGGTTCAAGCAATTCTTCTGCCTCCGCCTCCCAAGTAGCTGAGATTACAGGCACCCGCCACCAGGCCTGACTAATTTTTTTGTATTTTTTGTAGAGACGGGGTTTCGCCATGTTGGCCAGGCTGGTCTCGAACGCCCGAACTCAGGTCATCCACCCGCCTTGGCCTCCCAAAGTGCTGGGATTATAGGCGTGAGCCACCGCGACCGGCCAAAGAAAGATCTTTTTAGAACACCCTTCTCCCTCCCCAAACCAAAGGAAAAAAAAAAAAAAAACAAGGACATGATTTCAGAATAAAGGATTATCTTTAGATGGAATAAATTTGGCTTAGCAAAAACTCCCTACATTAATGTTTCGTTGCAAATCGGTAAAATCGCAATCACAGGCTCCCCTTGTCTCCAAACGAGCATTTGGAAGCCAGTGTTCCAGAGAGCTTGGAGCCTGCCAGTTGCCACAGCTTTTAGGATGACAAGGAAGCAGATTGCCTGGGTTTAAAATTCCGTTGCCGGCGTCTTCTGGAACCAGCCGCTCCATCCATTTCCCCCACTCCCTCCCCCCATTTTCCTTGTGTGACAGAGTGGAGGCGTAGACGATTGGGTTGAAACCAAATTGGTCACAAGGACAAGCTGGTCAAGAAAGACATTTTCCGCCGCGGCCTTGGCTGTTCCACAAGCCAGTTCTGCCAGGAGAGCCGAGAACTCGTCATCCCCAGGCAGAGCGCCACCTACGTGCCAGGTGGGGGGCGGCGTTGCGGAGGGTGAAGGGAAGGAGTCTGGGCCAGTTCTCAGCCTTTTTCAGGATCTGATGAAAAGGCCGTGCGGGGCCTGCATGCACCTGTGGGCCCAGCTAACAAGGCAGAGGCAGGAGGTTCGCTTGAGCCCGGGAGTTTGAGACCAGCCTGGGCAACAGAGCAAGACCCCGTCTCAAAAACATAAAATTAATTAATAAATAACAATAATTAATAATAAAGGCCGGGCACAGTTGGCTCACACGTGTAATCCCAGCACTTTGAGAGGTCGAGGCAGGTGGATCACTTGAGGTCGGGAGTTTGAGACCAGCCTGCTAACATGGTAAAACCCAACCTCTACTAAAAATACAAAAATTAGCCAGGCGTGGTGATGGATGCCTGTAATCCCAGCTACTGGGGAGGCTGAGGTAGGAGAATCAGTTGAACCCGGGAGGCAGAGCTTGTAGTGAGCTGAGATGGTGCCACTGTGCTCCAGCCTGGGCAACAGATTGAGACTCTATCTCAAAAAAATTTAAAAAAAAAGAAAAAAAAGAAAAAAAAAGCTTTTGGCCTGGCACGGTGGCTCACGCCTGTAATCTCAGCACTTTGGGAGACCAAGGTGGGCGAATCACAAGGTCAAGAGATCAAGACCATCCTGGCTAACACAGTGAAACCCCGTCTCTACTAAAAATACAAAAAATTAGCCGGGTGTGGTAGCGGGCACCTGTAGTCCCAGCTACTCGGGAGGCTGAGGCAGGAGAATCGCTTGAACCCAGGAGGCAGAGGTTGCAGTGAGCCGAGATCACACCACTGCACTGCAGCCTGGTGACAGAGTGAGACTGTGTCTCAAAAAAAAAAAAAAGAAAAGAAAAAGAAAGCTCGCTCTGGAAACCTGCACATTCCACGGGCCCTGCACTGAATTCCAGGAGGTTTGTGGACACCTCCTTCTTCATCTCCCCAACCTTGTTAGGGGGATTCTGGCCAAGAACCCTGCACCTGGGCAAACACTTCTCATTTTCCATTTCTCAGTTCAATGATGTAATGATGTTTAAAATCCTTAAGTTTCATTCAGAAATATCCAAGAAAAAAAAAAGGACTATTCCTTCCTTTGTGCCTCTTGGAAGCTTTATTTTTTTCTTTATCAAAATTGTTTGAATATGTGAAAACTTTACCTAAATAGGTAAAATGAATATCATTAACTGAAAACAAAAAATATATATATTTGGAGCAGAGGTTTAATAGACAAAAGAAAGAGACAGGAGAAAGGTAAACAGCTCTCTGTCTCTAGTGAGAGAGAGGGAACTTCTGAGAGGAAAAGGCCCAGTTTTTTTTTTCTGTTTCTTTTTTCAGACGGAGTCTCCTTCTGTCGCCCAGACTGGAGTGCAGTGGCACCATCTCGGCTCAGCAAGCTCCGCCTCCCGGGTTCAAGCAATTCTCCTCCCTCAGCCTCCCGAGTAGCTGGGACTACAGGCGCCCGCTACCACGCCCGGCTAATTTTTGTATTTTTAGTGGAGACGGGGTTTCACCATGTTGGCCAGGATGGTCTTGATCTCTTGACCTTGAGATCTGCCCACCTCAGCCTCCTAACGTGCTGGGATTACAGGCCTGAGCCACTGTGCTAGGCCCCAATTTTTTTTTTTTTTTTTAGACGGAGTCTCGCTCTGTCGCCCAGGCTGGAGTGCAGTGGTGCAATCTCAGCTCACTGCAAGCTCCGCTTCCCGGGTTCATGCCATTCTCCTGCCTCAGCCTCCCCAGCAGCTGGGACTACAGGCACCCACCACCATGCCCAGCTAATTTTTTGTATTTTTAGTAGAGACGGGGTTTCACCGTGTTAGCCAGGATGGTCTCAATCTCCTGACCTCGTGATCCGCCCGCCTCAGCCTCCCAAAGTGTTGGGATTACAGGTGTGAGCCACTGCCCTCGGCCAATATATTTTTTTTTAATGGCGAACTAACAGGGAGTTACACAAGATATTACCATTAAGGGAAACTGGGTGAAAGGGCTCCAGGACCTCCCTGCACTTTCTTTTTTTCAGCTTCCTGTGAACCTGTAATTATTTCCAAATAAAAAGAAAAAAACTAAGACACATTGTAAAACGTTGTAGTATCACCTAGGATAAATCGATACAGTTTTTAAGCCAATTTGCTATTAGACCATTTAAAATTGGAAACAAAATATTAAAATCCATGAAAATATTCCAGATAAGAAAAGTAGGCCGGGCGCGGTGGCTCACGCCTGTAATCCCAGCACTTTGGGAGGCCGAGACGGGCGGATCACGAGGTCAGGAGATCGAGACCATCCTGGCTAACACGGTGAAACCCCGTCTCTACTAAAAAATACAAAAAAACTAGCCGGGCGAGGTGGCGGGCGCCTGTAGTCCCAGCTACTCGGGAGGCTGA
>NC_037684.1:58334389-58372347 GCF_003255815.1 Theropithecus gelada
TTTTGAGTCGGAGTCTCACTCTGTCACCCAGGCTGGAGTACAGTGGCCGGATCTCAGCTCACTGCAAGCTCCGCCTCCTGGGTTCACGCCATTCTCCTGCCTCAGCCTCCCGAGTAGCTGGAATTACAGGTGCTCGCCACTACGCCCGGCTAATTTTTTGTATTTTTAGTAGAGACGGGGTTTCACCATGTTAGCCAGGATGGTCTCAATCTCCTGACCTCGTGATCTGCCCGCCTCGGCCTCCCAAAGTGCTGGGATTACGTGAGCCATTGTGCTGGCCTATTTTTTGTGGTTTTTTTTGTTCGTTTGTTTTGTTTTTTGTTTTTTGTTTTTTCTGTAGCTCAGGAGTCTATGTTGCCCGGGCTGGTCACAAATGTAAGGGCTCAAGTGATCTTCCTGCCTCAGCCTCCTAAAGTGCATGAATTACAAGAGTGAGCCACCACGCCTAGCCTGTCCAGCTAATTAAAACAATTTTTTTGGTAGAGCCAGGCACGATGGGTCTACAGCCACTCAGGCTGCCCAGACTGGTCTTGAACTCCTGGGCTCAAAACCAAGGCCAATATGGGTGCCTAAGGCAGGAGAATCACTTGAACCTAGGAGGCAGAGGTTGTAGTGGGCCAAGATCATGCCACTGCACTCCAGCCTGGGCAACAGAGTGAAACTCCGTCTCAAAAAAAAAAATAAATAAATAAATACATAAATAAATAAAAATAAATAAGTACAGCTCGGGCGTGGTGGCTCATGCCTGTAATCCCAGCACTTTGGGAGGCTGAGGCGGGCAGATCACGAGATCAGGAGATCGAGACCATCCTGGCTAACACAGTGAAACCCTGTCTCTACTAAAAAATACAAAAAATTAGCCGGGTGTGGTGGCGGGCGCCTGTAGTCCCAGCTACTCGGGAGGCTGAGGCAGGAGAATGGCGCGAACCCAGGAGGTGGAGGTTGCAGTGAGCTGAGATTGCGCCACCACACTCTAGCCTGGGCAACAGAGGGAGACTCTGTCTCAAAATAAATAAATAAATAAAAATAAGTAAATAGGTACATTCTGGGCTGGGTGTGTTGGCTGACACCTGTAATCCCAATGCTTTGGGAGGCCAAGGAGGGAGGACACTTTAGGCCAGGAGTTCAAGACCAACCTGGGTAACATAGTGAGACCCATCTCTAAAAAAAATTTTTTTTATTTTTTGAGACCAGAGCCTTGCTCTTGTCGCCCAGGCTGGAGTGCAATGGCATGATCTCGGCTCACTGCAACCTCTGCCTCCCGGGTTCAAGCGATTCTCCTACCTCAGCCTCCAGAGTAGCTGAGATTACAGGCACATGCCACAACACCTGGCTAATTTTTTTCGCATTTTTGGTAGAGACAGGGTTTCACCACATGTCACCTCAGCCTCCCAAAGTACTGGGATTACAGGTGGGAGCCACTGCGACCAGTCAATTTTTATTGTATTTTATGTATATATATATATATATATATATATGTGTATATATATATATATCTTTTTTTTTTTTTTGAGACGGAGTCTCACTCTATCACCCAGGCTGGAGTGCAACGGGGCAATCCTGAGTTCATGCCATTCTCCTGCCTCAGGCTCCCGAGTAGCTGGGACTACAGGCGCCTGCCACCACGCCCGGCTAATTTTTTTGTACTTTTAGTAGAGACAGGGTTTCACTGTGTTAGCCAGAATGGTCTCGATCTCCTGACCTCGTGATCTGCCCGCCTCGGCCTCCCAAAGTGCTGGGATTACAGGCATGAGCCACCGTGCCAAACCTGTACCTATTTATTTTTATTTTTATTTTTATTTATTTTTTTATTTTTTGAGACAGAGTTTCACTCTGTTGCCCAGGCTGGAGTGCAGTGGCACAATCTTGGCTCACTGCAACCTCCACCCTCTGGGTTCAAATGATTCTCCTTCCTCAACCTCCTGAGTAGCTGGGATTACAGGTACCTGCCACCGCGCCTGGCTAATTTTTTGTAATTTTAGTAGAGACGGGGTTTCACCATCTTGGCCAGGCTGATCTTGAACTCCTGACCTTGTGATCCACCCGCCTCGGCCTCCCAAGGTGCTGGGATTACAGGGTGAGCCACCGCGTCCGGCCCAAATGTACCTATTTTATATCTGTGCAGAGAAGACCCTATGTGGTTCTTGCAGGCCTGGTTGTCAACTTTTTTCTTTTTTTAAGAGTAGAGATTCGGCCGGGCGCGGTGGCTCAAGCCTGTAATCCCAGCACTTTGGGAGGCCGAGACGGGCGGATCACGAGGTCAGGAGATCGAGACCATCCTGGCTAACACGGTGAAACCCCATCTCTACTAAAAATTACAAAAAACTAGCCGGGCGAGGTGGCGGGTGCCTGTAGTCCCAGCTACTCGGGAGGCTGAGGCAGGAGAATGGCGTGAACCCGGGAGGCGGAGCTTGCAGTGAGCCGAGATCCGGCCACTGCACTCCAGCCTGGGTGACAGAGCAAGACTCCGTCTCAAAAAAAAAAAAAAAAAAAAAGTAGAGATTCTTCTCAATGATTGTCAACTTTGAGTCACCTTGTGCCCATTGTCTTCCAGTGGTCTGCAGACTGGAGGCTCCACCATGGCCTACTGCAGCCTGGACCTCCCAGGCTCGAGTGATCCACCTGCCTCAGCCTCCTGAGCAGCTGGGACTACAAACGTGTGCCACCATACCAGCTAATTTTAAAATATTTTTATGTATTTGTTTTTTATGTTTAAATTGAGATGTGGTCTCTCTCTGCTGCCCAGGCTGGTCTTGGACTCCTGGGTTCAAGCGATTCTCCCACCTCGGCCTCCCAAAGTGCTGGGATTACAGGCGTGAACCACCACACCCAGCCATTTTTTGTATTTTTTGTAGATACGGAGTCTTGCTATGTTGCCCAGGCTGGTCTCAAGCTCCTGACTCCAAGAGATCCTCGTGCCTTGGACTCTCAAAGTACTGGGATTCCAGGTGTCCACTCTCTTCCTTTACATGGTGGAAGGAATTCCCTGTGGCAGCCTCATGGTACTCTGTAGGTGGAAGGAGGATGGGGCCAGCTCTTCTTTTGCTGCCCGGACTACAGGAGTCTGTCACACTTAACAGGGGGTCTTTTCAGACGTGAGGATTCAGCTACACCTGTCAAGAAACTGGGGCCACCACCTTGGCCCGTTTGGGAGTTTTCTGCCACTGCCCCTTTTTCTTGGTGGGAAGGAAGGCAGACATGGGGAGCTCTTGGCAGCTCCCTCAGTGACTGGGAAGGCAATTCCAGTCACCCAGTTTGAGAAAGTTTGAGGGGTCAGGACAGCGGAAAGAACTAGGAAAAGCAAGAAGACGGATCTTCTGACTTTCCCTCCAAGGCTTTTGCACGTCAGCTCTTCTGAGCTTGAAGTTCCTGGGAAAGAAAAGGAAGATTCCCCCAGAGTGGTCCCATCTTAGCCTTAAGCCATGTGGGACAGGCTCTCCACTGCTCGGTTTCTTCCTCTTGGGCAAAAGGAAGAACAGGGCTGAATTGAGGAAGAGCCTTGCTCTGGTCTTGGACTCAGAAGCACAGGTCTGAATAACCAGAAGGACCATTTCTTTATCTGTGAAGTGAGGATTATAATCATGTCTCCATGCAGGGGGCACTTCTCAGTGGTGTCTGTGAGGGGACTTTAAAAATCTGAAATACGGGCCAGGCACAGTGGTTCACGCCTGTGATCCCAGCACTTTGGGAGGCCAAGGCGGGCGGATCACCTGAGGTCAGGAGCTGAAGACCAGCCTGGCCAACGTGGTGAAACCCCATTTCTACTAAAAATTCAAAAATTAGACGGGTGTGGTAGTGCGAGCCTGTAATCCCAGCTACTCGGGAGGCTGAGGCAGGGGAGTTTGCTTGAACCTGGGAGGCAGAGGTTGCAATGAGCTGAGATCACACCACTGTATGCCAGCCTGGGTGACAGAACGGGACTCCATTTCAGAAAGAAAGAGAGAAAGAGAGAAAGATGAAGCCACTCTGAGTGAGAAGGGTGAAAGAAAGAAAGAAAGAAAGAAAGAAAGAAAGAAAGAAAGAAAGAAAGAAAGAAAGAAAGAAAGAGAGAGAGAGAGAGAGAGAGAGAGAGAGAAAGAAAGAAAGAAAGAAAGAAAGAAAGAAAGAAAGAAAGAGAGAAAGAAAGAAAAAGAAAGAGAGAGAAAGAAAGAAAAAGAAAGAGAGAGAGAGAGAGAAAGAAAAAGGAAGGAAGGAAGGAAGGAGGGAAGGAAGGGAGAAAGAAAGGAACAAAAAAAAATGAAGCCACTCTGAGCGAGTCGGATGAGTGGGCAAAAGGAGGCAGCTTCCTACGGGGGCCTCTGGGGAGCCCAAGACCAAGCCCTGGGCCCAGCATGAGGTTGGCTGGGGAGGAGAGAGGAGCTTGTGCTGCAGCAGAAGTGGTCACAGGGAGATCCCTCCCCGAGGTGTCGCCTGTGAGGCTGGAGGGATGTTCGTTTTTGGGGTGGTGTGGAGTGAGTGAGGAAGGAGGAAGTCTGAAGTTGGGGGTAGCCGGCATGCTTGGCGGTCCCAGCAGCTGTACCCTGGCAGTTTGCAGCCGGGACGCCGCTACGGTATCTTCCAACTAGAATCCCCAACCTCTGCCCGGTCTCCCCTCCGTGGGCATGATGCTAAGTAGGACCCGCCCAAGGTGGGTTTGAGACGCTTTTCTTTTTCTTTTCTTTCTTTCTTTTTTACTTTGTTTTAATAGTTTTAGTCTGCTTGCTAAAGAACTTTTTTTTTTTTTTTGAGATGCAGTCTTGCTCTGTTGCCCCGGCTGGAGTGTGATGGCGTGATCTCGGCTCACTGCAACCTCTGCCTCCCAGGTTCAAGCGATTCTCCTGCCCCAGCCTCCCAAGTAACTGGGATTACAGGCACACGCCACCAAGCCCGGCTAATTTTTGTATTTTTAATAGAGGCAGGGTTTCACCATATTGGCCAGGCTGGTCTCGAACCGCTGACCTTGTAATCCACCTGCCTCTGCCTCCCGAAGTGCTGGGATTACAGGCGTGAGCCACCGTGCCTGGCCAATGAACTTTTTTTTTCTTTTGAGACAGGGTTTTGCTGTTTCACCCAGGCTGGAGTACAGAGCTGTGATCACTGCTCTCTGCAGCCTCCAACTCCTGGGCTCGACCAATCCTCCTGCCTCAGCCTCCTGAGTAACTGGGACCACAGGCACATGTCAGCACGCCCACCTAATTTTTATATTTTTCATAGAGATGGTATCTCACTATGTTGTCCAGGCTGGTCTTGAACTTCTGGCCCCAAGCAATCCTCCCACCTTGGCCTCCTGAAGTGTTGGGATTATAGGCGTTAGCCGCCGCGCCAGACCCAAGCCTCCTTTCTGGGTGCTCTGGACACAGGCGAGGAGGCCAGCCTGGGAGGAGCTCCTGGAAAGGCGGCTGGTGTGGAAATTCAGAAGAGCCTATACTGTAGACTTGCAAAGTGTCAGACACCCGGTGGCACTTTATTTTTTTATTTATTTATTTTTTTAAATTTATTTATTATTATTATACTTTAAGTTGTAGGGTACATGTGCATAACGTGCAGGCTTGCCACACATGTATACCTGTGCCATGTTGGTGTGCTGCACCCATCAACTCGCCATCCACATCAGGCATAACTCCCAATGCAATCCCTCCCCCCTCTCCCCTCCCCCCTCCCCATGATAGGCCCCGGTGTGTGATGTTCCCCTTCCTGAGCCGGTGGCACTTTAAATGCCACAGATAAAACAGTGAGAGACTCTGCTGGCAGCAAGCGAGATGAGGGGTCAGGGACCTCAGGGCCTCTGAGGCTCAGATTTGAGATAAAGAATAAAAACATTGCAGGGCACAGTGGCTCACGCCTGTCATCCCAGCACTTTGGGAGGCCGAAGTGGGCAGATCACAAGGTCAGGAGTTTGAGACCAGCCTGGCCAACACTGTGAAGCGCTGTCTCTAATAAAAATACAAAAACTAGCCAGGCGTGGCGGTGGGCACCTGTAGCCCCAGCTACTCTGGAGGCTGAGGCAGGAGAATCAGGAGAATCACTTGAACCTGGGAGGCGGAGGTTCAGTGAGCCGAGATCACGCCACTGCACTCCAGCCTGGGTAACAAGAGCTAAACTCCGTCTCAAAAACAAACAAAAAATAAAGACACCTTGGGGACTCCGTGGTCCCTGGCACAGGGGAGAACGTCAGTGCACCCCAGCCGGCCATGGGAGTACAGACCCTCCAAGCTCACACTGGACAGGCAAGGCATTGGGTGGGACTAGGGGCTCCCTGCCCTTGGTGCCTCCACCCCCATGAGTCAGATAAACTCCGTTAGGGCCAGGGCTCAGTGAGAAATGCCGCTGCTCAGGGCTCAGCCCAGAATCTGCCCACTTGTCACAAAGCGCCTGCGTCCCTGACAGATGGCCACCAGTGTGCATGGAGGGAGGGGCTCAGTCCCGCCCTTCACTCTTCCTGAGTGACAGATGCATGACAGACTCTGCCGCCCCTCTCCTGACAACTACCCCAGCAATTAGACAAAGGGGGATTTGGTTTTCCACCGCTGCCTCCTTGGCTGGCATGTCAGCTGCACACGGGGAGACCCTTGTGTTCACCCTGCAGTCCCAGGGGCTGGCTGGGGCCTTGCACATGGCCAGGGCTCAAATTTGTTTTTTCTTTTTTTTTTTTTTTTTGACGGAGTCTCGCTCTGTTGCTCAGGCTGGAGTGCAGTGGCACGATCTCAGCTCACTGCAAGCTCCGCCTCCCGGGTTCACGCCATTCTCCTGCCTCAGCCTCCCAAGTAACTAGGACTACAGGTGTCCGCCACCACGCCCGGCTAATTTTTGTATTTTTAGTAGAGACAGGGTTTCACCATGTTGGCCAGGGTGGTCTCAATCTCCTGACCTCATGATCCACCCACCTCAGCCTCCCAAAGTGCTGGGATGACAGGCGTGAGCCACCGCACCCGACCCAAGTCTATTGACTCTGTGAATGTCCCACACTAGGCTGCATGAGGCTGCACAAGGGAGAGAGGCAGGACACCGTGCTGGAGAGGCATGTGCGCGTGTGTGTGCAAAAGCCTCTCCCTAACGTGGTTCCCGTCTGCATCTTTTCCTCCTTCTGCCTCTTCGGCTACACGGCTGCCCCGCGGAGCTGTGCTCTCTCTCTCCGAGTGAGACTGTACATGTGCAGCCTTTGGGGTCTTGCTTAAAGACCACCTTCCCCTGCCCATCCAGTCCGCGCTACTGTTTCCTCTGTGGGTTTGTCCCCACCCCGGCCTCTCGTCACTGGGCAAGTCTTACGTGGCAATTATCCCTCCAGTCTCTCTGGCTGGAGTGGCGCGTGGCCACCTGGATGCTGCTACTGAGAGGGCATTCTTGTCTTGCCAGTGACTGTGCCCAAAGCAGGGCCGGGGGTGGGGAGAGAAGACACGAAGCCTGGTGCCTCCTCCCAGCCTCCTACCTGTGTAGGCCTCCAGCACTTGTGTTGCCTTCTTCCTCAGAGTTGGTCTCCTGGGAAATGGTGCTTACAGAGATGGAAGAGTTTAATACATCTCTTGCTTCCTCTCTCTTTTCCGAGGCCCTCAGTGGGAGCTGCAGAAGCAGTGGCTGGCGGGGCCTCCGAGGCGTCTGGGTGAGGGAGGAAGGGGGTGGCGCGGAGCCTCAGCCAATTTGGAAAGCACTGTGACCCAAGCACATCTTGCAGCAGCAATGTCAAATTCTGCCGTTCAGGCATGCCATTAGTGTGCACACTGCCACACAGGAATCGGTGACACAAAGGCACATCCTTTCTCACCCTCCTGGAGCTTAGAAACTAACGGCTCTAATGAGAAATGAGGGCAGAGAGGAGAGAGATGAGGGCGGGCCCCCTCCATGCAGGCTGGTACTGGTGTCAGAGGAGGCTGACCCACTTCTTGTGGTGGTGAGGGGCTTTGGTGGCCAGCCCACTGAAATGCCACTTAAACCAGCCGCTGCTGCCTGCACGAGGGTCTCCTTTGTCCAAACCCCTCACTTGGTGCTCTTGGAGACAGCCCTGTCGCCCTGGCAGCACAGTTCTTCTCTCTGCCTCGCTTCCCCTTCTCCCCCAGGGTCCCCAGGGTCCCTTCACCCCATGGGCTCTCCAGGGCCTGGACTCCCCTGCCTTCAGCAGCCCTCTCTGGAGAGACAGGCAGGACCACGTGAGGGAGGGTGCTCAGGTGGCCATGCAACGCGCCGAGTCTCTCTTCCCAGCTTTTTGATTGTGCCGTGAGTTATTTAGCCAACAGTAGATGTTTATGTATTTTTTTAGAGTTCATATTTATTAACAGGCGGGGAAAGAGGAGACCGGGAGATTTATACAGAAAGCATGGTGAGTTAAAAGGGACAATTAGAGGAGCAGAAAGATACTGAGCATAGAATTGTAAAGGATATTTTAACACACAATCAAAGGTTCTTGAGATATTTTCCACGTAGACAGAAGGTAAAAGAAAATTGGCCCATTACGAGCTGATAGTGGGGGATTGGTGACAGGGGATGGAGTCGTGGCTGACGGCTGAACTCCTGCTTAGAAGAAAGTGAAGCTAGAGGGCAAGGCAGGGAGCTGAACCGGGTCAGGAGCCTTGAGAACGAGGCTGGAAGGGACTCCATCAAAGCGTGCACCGGCCCCTCCTCAAAGAATGAACACCAGCTATGCGCGCTGGCCCAACCTGTAATCCCAGCACTTTGGGAGGCCGAGGCAGGCGGATCACTTGAGGCCAGGAGTTCGAGACCAGCCTGGCCAACATGGTGAAACCCCATCTCTACTAAAAAGACAAAAAATTAGCTGGGCGTGGTGGCTCGCACCTGCAATCCCAGCACTTTGGGAGGCCGAGGCAAGTGGATCCCCTGAGGTCAGGAGTTTGAGACCAGCCTGGCCAAGGTAGCAAAACCCCATATCTACTAAAAATACAAAAATTAGCCATGCATGGTGGTAGGTGCCTGTAATCCCAGGTTCTTGGGAGGCTGAGACAGGAGAATTGCTTGAACCTGGGAGGTGGAGGTTGCAGTGAGCCGAGATCACGCCACTGCACTCCAGCCTGGGCGACAGAGCAAGACTCTGTCTCAAAAAATAAATAAATGAAAAATAAAACAATTAACCTGGTGTGGTGGTGTGTCCCTGTAGTCCCAGCTACTCAGGAGGCTGAGGCAGGAGTATTGTTTGAGCCTCAGGAGGCTGAGGCTGCAGTGAGCCATGATCATGCCACTGCACTCCAGCCTGGGTGACAGCGTGAGATCCTGTCTCAAAAACGAAACAAAAACAGACAACAAATAAACCCAGAGAAAGACTGCCTCCTTAGGTCAGCATAGAGTAGGGCCTGGAGGAGCTGGGTCCCTGGCAGAGAGGTGGGTCTGCTCAAGGGCTGGTGGGGCCTGCCTGGGAAGCCGGCGTGCATGTAAAGGGGAATTTGCTGAGCGCTGGTGGCTCCAGGGAGCCTCCCCAGCAAACTCCTCTCTGACCCCAGTCCCTGCAGCTTGCCCTCCACGAGGCTTCCCAGGCTCTCCTGCTTCCCCAAACCTGCTCACAGGCCTTCCTGGGGCCCATTCACCACGGTGCTGGTGATTAGTTGGGTGATGAGTAAACATTTGCTAAATGGGATTCTTGGCTCTTGGCGTGAACAGCCCCAGCAGGAGAAGAGAGGGTGTGGCTGGTGGGAGGGGCTCTGGGGCTAGTCGATGGTCAGAGCCGGCACAGGCAGAAGCACGGGCAGGGGGTGCTGCTCCGAAGCCAGGAGGGGCTGAGGGCGGCCGGAGGCGGGGGAAGCAGGGAGCGCGGCCATGGAACGTTTCCCGAGCTTGGAAGCAGCAGGTGTCTGGGAATGGGCCTGTGGCCCAGGCAGACTTCCAGCAAGCGCTCCAGCTTGCTGGCACGAGGGGAGGATCTGGCTGAGCCCAGGAGGCAAGTTTCCACCATGAAACCCACTGTTGAGGAACCGCGGCAAGGGTGCCACGGTGGGAAACCACGTGCCCATAGACAAGCTGCGGGCACGGGCGGGAGGATGACCCCAGGTCGAGGGGACCACACAGCCCCTCCACTTCCACGGCGGAGTGGAGTCCCTGAGCAGGATCCCCTGGGCCGCCCCATCCTGGGCGCGTCTCCCACACCCTCAAGCCTGGAGTGGTTTTGGATACCCCAGACACGGTACTGTGACCACCTCCAGCCCCACTCCCCACACTCTTCTCTGGACGGCTCCTCATCCTCCAAGACTCATTGAAGTGTCACCTCCGCCTGGAAACCCCCTCTGACTGCCCCCACCCAGCTGAGCTCCTCATTTTGGAGGCCGAGGGGTGCGAACGCGAGCACCAACTCCGTACCGGTTGCAAATACTTGTTTCCTCATCTGGGCTCTGAGCTCCTTGCCCTGAGCCACGTCTTCTCACGTTACGTCCCCAGAGCCTGGCCAGTGGATGGACGTGGAAGCCCTGATCATCCCTTGTTGAATGAACCACACAGAGCCAGCCAAGCTCTGGGGTCGGCGGGGAGCTTGTGTGAAAGGCCTTAGAGACCACCAGTGGTCACCCAGCCCCTCCGACAGGGGTGGCTCTGTCCCCGTCAGACCACAGTGGAGGCCTGCGTGGCAGGAGGGTGGGGAGGGAGAAGAGGTGGTTCCATCTGGGGGTCCAGGGGGTCCAGGGAAAGCGGTGGGGGAAGATGGCAGCGGAGGGGTAGCCTCCGCCTCTGGGAAGACCACAGGAATCTGCATCTCCCTGCCCTGAACGAGACGCGGGGAGCTGGGGCGGGTGAATAGAGAAGCCTTTGCCTCACCCCTGATGTGTCCAGTTGCTCTGATGTTTGGGGCGATGGTGTCGTCGTAGCCGCGTAGCATGAGCTGCTGAGTGACAAGTGATGTTGCCTGCATCACAGCTGCCTTGATTCCCCCTACCTCTTAGAGGAGAAAGCTGCTAAAAATACCTGGCGTCCTGGGCCCCCAGTGCCCTGCCTCTAATAACAGTCGGCAACCAGAGACTGTGCTGTGCTTGACAGAGGCGGATCACTTATAAAACATTAGCATTTCTCCTACTGACATTTCACTTCCATATTACAGGACTTCCTAAGTCTTTAAAAAAAAATTTAATAAAGTGCTTAGACTCTTGATTTTCCCACTGAGGGCCTTGCTGTCTGAAGTTGGAAATGAAATCAACAACATAACAACATCCTCGGGTTCTAAGGGCCAGCCAGGCCCTGGCACCGGCCTGGGTCAGCGCCTGCGGGCCACAGGGGAACAATTGCAGGCTGAGGATTCTTTGGTCTGCAGTCACTGGACTCCCTTTAGTGAATGCCCCAAGCCTCATACTGAGGAGGATTTGTCCAGCCAGGCCTGAAAACAGAGGCTTTCTCCCTCTATCCGGGGAACCCTCTCCTTTCTCTGAAGCCAGAGAGGCGTGCGCAGTCTCCAAGCCCTCCCGCAGCTGTCCAGGTGGGTCCCTGGCCTCCTGGAAAACCCCTGGGGCCCCAGGAACTGACCGTTCCCTTGCAGCCACCCATTCCCCTCAGCCACCCGCCCGGCCCCCTGAGAATCAATCACTCAGCAGTTGCTCCTGAGGCTCCTGGGAATAGGCCAGAAGGACCCAGGACCAGCCTCCTCCGGGGAGAGCCACGGCGACGGTGCCAACCCGGGGCAGCCAGAATGTGGAAATCATGTCCTGAGCGGGCGAGGGAAGTGCCACGAAATGGAGCACTAGGGTGTGCGTGCTCTCACGTGTCCCATGAGTCAGTGTGCTCCTGCCCCCTGCGGCTCCTCCCGCCAACAAATGTGCTGTGTTCCTAGAGCTGTGCCCGGCCAGGCTCGCCCACCCACAGAAGCCCAGGATCTGCCACCTGTCAGGAATGCGGGGTTAGGAAATGAAAAACAGGGTTCTTGTCCAAGATCGTTTATTGTTATTATTATTTTTCTCTCTTAATTGGATTCAGTGTTCCTGGCTCCTCACACACATCCTCTCTGGTGGGGGATTCAGGTTTGTGCAAAGCGCAAAGGAGCTTGTGCCCACCTGGGCCCCTGGCCAGCAGCATGGCTGGCTTTGACCGGAGCCCCTCTTCCCTGTCCGGGCTCGCCTGCCCCAGTCCCTGCTCCTGACCCCTGAGTCCGGCCTCCTGAGCCTCTGCCTGCACCCTGAGCATCCCCAGGACGGCTGGGAGGGCCGGGTCTTCCGTGATGCAGAAGTGCCTGAGATGGTTCATGAAATGCCCTCATCGTTCTCCTTCTGCTAAGGCCCCCTGACGCCTCCCTCCTGCTGTCCTACACAGGGCCCTTGCTGGGTCACCCACCAAAGAGCCTCAAGGTAAAATTCAGCAGCTGAGCCACGCGGGAGACCTGGGCTCAAGTCCAGAGTCTCCTTGGCCCGTCCAGACCGTCGCTGACCACACGCGAGGCTGACGACACGGTCCAACCCTTTGGACTAACACTGCGGATGCTGCCTGGCCTGCTGGCTTCCAGACCCAAAGCCCCTTCCTTCCCCTTCTCCATCTCGCTCACCCTCAAGGCCTGGCTCCCTGACATACAACAAGCTGCTTCTCACTTCTCACCCTGAAGCCAACAGCTACGACAGCAGGGGTGACAGGGTGCTCCAGGGTGGCAGACAGGCTTGTGTTGCATATAAAAACAAGGTAATGCTGTAAATATCTAAGAATATTGGTCCCCCAAAGTGACTCTTGCTGCCTCCCCTTCCTCACCGTCCCCGCTGACACCTTGCCCCAGGCCCTTGGCAAGCCCAGGTTCCTTGGAGACTATCATTGCCAGGCTGGGATTCTAGACACAAATGCTATCACTTTGTTCTTGCTAGAAATCACCGATACAATCCTTAGTTCAGCAAATACAGTTCTCTGTAGAGTTTATAAACATGAGAAGACGTACAGTTAGGTGACGGAGTGGGAGGGGACTGTGCATTTGTATATATATATTTATATGTAGAGTGTGAATATATATAAGTGGACGTAGTTATAAAACTGCACCTTCTGTGAGAACCTCATCGCCCGGGATGAAGTTCTAAATTTCAGCCTCTGATGATCTTTCCTTTGGTAATTGGTTCTTGGATCCCAGCAGTTGGGCCTGGGTCTGCCAGGGTTGCCTGAGACATTAGGAATGAGAGGCATTACCCCCGAGGGAGGGGCTGAAGGTGGAGTAGGGTAGAATTCAGGGCAGGGTGACTCAGTGGCCTCAGGCAAGAGCCAAGATGCCACCTGCTCATGTGTGCCCAGACTGCTGGCCGCCCAGCCTCGTGGGTGAACCTCGTTTGTTCTCTGCGTCCTGCTTTCTCCAGGAACCACGGGGCCCTCCGGACCTCTCCCAACCATCGGGATTCCACAGAGCCCCGGTGCCGCCGTTGGGGGCAATTGTCCCACTGTTGCTAGTGGAGGGGGCACTTGGAGTGCCTTTTCCCACCTTGCCGGAGTGGACACTGTCCGTGGGTGCTCTGCGGGGCTGGCTGGGACAGCCGGCTGAGATGCGCCAACCCCTCCCGCCTAGGGCTGTACACTTTGGGTTTATAATCCACATGGCAGGGTCCAGGCGTCCAGACAGCAGCCGAAGCCTCTACCAGCCTTTTCCTGAAACCCAGCAGGTCTTCCACTGGTTAAAAAAAGAAGAAAATAAATTCTGTTCCTTGGTGGACATGTGGCAGTGCTGGGTGCTGACGCCCTGGGTCCTCAGCGGAGAGAGACCGCCAGCCCCAGTGTCCAGGCCAGGAGGGAGGCCCCTAGGGAACTGGCCGAGGAGGCCTGCTGCACCCCGCTGGGGGCACGGATGGGGGTCCTGCGGGCACACTTGCCCTTCCTCTTGGGCCGGGCCGTGGGCATGATGTCGAAACTGAACTTGTGCTGGTAGTCAGGTGCATAGTCTGGCAGTTCGGGGGCCTGTTTCCCGGCGCCTGCCTTAGAGATCTGATTGCGGTTCCTGTGGCTGGTGCAGTTCTTGCCCGACTTCCTGTGGCCCGACCGGGAGCCGGGTGGATGGCCATGCGGGTGGCCCTTGCTCCTGGTGGGGCCGTGGGGTGAGTGGTGCTCCTTGCGGGCAGCCCTGTCGGTGGTGGTGAGCGTGTGTGACTTGATCTGGTGGGGGGACGCTGGTCCCGTGCAGTTCCGGAAGTCCTCGGCCCTCAGCAGCTTCAGGTCCTGGCCGTGCCGCAGCCCGGGGGACACGCAGGGGACAGCGGAGCTGGAGCCTCGGAACCTCTGCAGCCATTCCCACAGGGAGCGGGCACGGCAGCCGCAGTCCCAGGGGTTGCCATTGAGCCGGAGAAACTCCAGGGCCCCCAGCGGGGCCAGGCACTCGCCCTGCAGCTCCGAGAGGCTGTTGTTGAAGAGGAAGAGGGTGGTCAGCCTGCGGAGGTCGTGGAACGCCTTGTGGTGGACCCACTGCAGCTGGTTCTCATGCAGCAGCAGACGGTCCAGGTTCACCAGGCCCCGGAAGGTGCCCGGGCCCAGGCTCCACAGCTTGTTGCCGTGGAGAAACAGGTGGCTGAGGTTGACCAGGTCCACGAAGATGTCGTCCTGGAGGTACTCGAGATGGTTGTCCTGCAGGTAGAGGTACTGCAGGCTGTGCAGGCCGCCAAAGATGCCGGCCGGTAGGGCGCTGAGCCCACACTTGTAGAGGTAGAGGGCGTGAAGCTTCACCAGGCCCTGGAAGGTCTCGGGCGCCAGCGTCCGCAGCTGCCGGTTGTCGCCGAGGTCCAGCTCCTCCAGGTGCACGAAGCCCTCGAAGGTGCTGGGGTGGATGTAGGTGATGTTGTTCGAGTAGATCCACAGGGTGACCATGGCGGGGCTGAAGTGGCCGGGCTGGAGGAGACCAATGCGGTTGTTCTGCAGGAAGACGCGCTCGCTGTCCACGGGGATGCCCTCCGGGATGGCCGCAAAGTTGTGCGCCTGGCAGCTGACCGTCATGGGCGCCGGGTAGCACACGCAGTCCCGTGGGCAGCCCCCACCCAGGGGCAGCCCCGCAGCTACCAGCAGCAGCAGCAATTCCACACAGCACCCTGGCAGGGAGAGAGAGCACAGCCAGGTCAGGGGCCGTGCAGGTGAGGACGGGCACCGCACCCTCCGGCGCCTGCCGGGACCGCATCCTCGTCTTGGCTGAGCTCAGTGAGAGCCTCGCCCCTGGCTGGAGTAAGGCCAGGGTCAAGGCCCAAGCCTGGAACCCGTCGGGGACGAGAGGCCTCCCCTCCTTGGTGACCCATTTCTGCTGGGCTTGGAGGTGAGTCTGGGGTGAAGGCCCCGATCACCCCCACACCTCCTTAGTTCCACACCACAGCTGCTGAGCCCCAGCCCCACCTGCTGCAGCTCCTCCAGGCAGGCTGCTGGGGTGGAGGCCATGACCCGGGGACACAGCCGTCAGCCTCCTGCTCTCCTCCTAGCTCTGCCACTGGTTGTTGTTATTTGCACTCACAGATACTGGGAGGGGCTCTTGCTCTAACGTAGTAAATATCTCATGTAGAGTCCTGAGGAATCTCTATTTATTTATTTTTATATTTAATTTCATTTAATTTATTTTTTATTTATTTATTTTTTTTGCAGGGGGGACGGAGTCTCACTCTGTCGCCCAGGCTGGAGTGCAATGGTGCAATCTCAGCTCACTGCAAGCTCTGCCTCCCGGGTTCACGCCATTCTCCTGCCTCAGCCTCCCGAGTAGCTGGGACTACAGGTGTGTGCCACCACGCCCAGATAGTTTTTGTATTTTTAGCAGAGACGGGGTTTCTCCACGTTGGGCAGGCTGGTCTCGAACTCCTGACCTCAGTGATCTGCCTTGGCCTCCCAAAGTGCTGGAATAACAGGTGTGAGCCACCGCGCCTGGCCAGGATCTCCTTATTTAAATCATTCCCAATCACAAGCAGAGCATGCATGTGTGGCAGCAAAGTTCACCTCAAATAATGTCTCCTTTACAGTGTCTTCCACGCCCTCAAAACATAGAGGCAACACCCCTTCTAAGCCTCAGTTTCCTCATTTCTGAAACACAGACATGGCCGGGCGCGGTGGCTCACGGTTGTAATCCGGAAAGTCGAGGCAGGTGGATCACCTGAGGTCAGGAGTTCGACACCAGCCTGGCCAACATGGTGAAACCCCGTCTCTACTGAAAACACAAAAATTAGCCAGGTGGCAGGTGCCTGTCATCCCAGCTACTTAGGAGACTCAGTAGTACTCAGGAGTCTGAGGCAGGAGAATCGCTTGAACCAGGGAGGCGGAGATTGCAGTGAGCTGAAATTATACCACTACACTCCAGCCTGGGTGACAAAGTGAGACTCTGTCTCAAAAAATAAATAAATAAATAAAATAAAATACAGACAATAGCAGTTCTCCCTGGCAGAGCTGAGAGGGCGTCCTGAGAGGGCGCCTGTCTGTGAAGGCCTGGGGGTGGCACCAGCTGTCAGACGGAGGCTGCCCCAATCCCGGCCCGCCTTCTGGCCCCTCCCCTCTCCCACCTCACTCCAGCCCCCAGGCTGTGGCTGCAAAACCAGGCCTTGCCTCTAGACTGTCCAGAGCGTTTCCTCTGTAGCTTCCCTCTAATTGGGCATTAATTAGGCATTCGTTAATGGATCCTTAAAATAATTTATTTTCGGATGTGTCCAGCCTGTGGTCGGATAATAGCCCCGCGCTCATTATGGGAGCAGCCTCATTACGGACGATCGTCATTACCTACCTTTTTCCAGGGTCGCAGCTGCCCCAGGCGGCCAGGCAGGCGCGCCGAGGTCGGGGTGGGGGGGCCGGCTCCAGGCCTCCAGGCCCCACCCTGGAGGGCCAGGCAGCCATCTCCTCCCTATCCAGCTAGGCTCCGGCCCCTTTGCTTCTAGCTTTCCAGCCAGGCCTCGTGGGAGAACCGGGGCGCCCGGGGCAGCTGAGGCTCTGCTGCAGCTGTGCCCAGAGCTTGTGGGATGAAAGAACCAACCCTCTGGTCACTCTCGGGCCAGCCCTGCTCCCGGCCTCGTGCCGCTGCCTGCCCAGGCTCCCGGCCCAGCAGGCCTCACTGCCACTGTCACCCCCTCGTTCCTGGCAGAAACAGCGTCGTAAATAAGTGACAGCTCCCAGCTGTTGGGAGTTATGGGCTCCCAGAGAGTGGCAGCTGCTTCCCGTCCCCTGTAATCACCCGGCTTCGACTGAACATTTCCAACACATAAAAATCATCGTACATAATTTGTTTTTTTTTTTTTTTGCATAATTGGGCTTGGTTGCGATTTCAGAGGAGTTATGACTTCAGTGGTGGTGGTGGCACAGCTTCAAGGACCCTTTCTGGGCCAAGCCGTGCTCTCTGTGGCCTCTGCAGTGACTTCAGTCCCGCCCAGTGCACAGCCCGCAGGCTGGGCCGAGGCTGCCGCTGTTCCCCCTCCTACCTCAGTTTCCCCTCCTGCCACGAATAGATGATGGTAGTGTCCACCGTCCCCACTTGGAGGCTCAGATCTGGCCTCCAGCCCCTGCTGCCTGCCTCCACCTTCCCAAGGAGCCCCAGCCCTGCAGGGGGAGGCACAGGTGTGAGCGGGGAGGAACCTGGGCTCCAAACCCCACCTGACTTTTGGGAAACCTGCCCACTGCCTGAAGCCTCCACACCCAGGGCTGAAAGGGGGCCCCAACTCACACCAGCTGCACCTGCCACGGAGCCAACATTCCGTGTCTCTCTCAGCTCACACTCCTCACCCCTGCTCGGGCTGCCACCCTCCAGGAAGGCCGCACCTGCAGGAAGCTTCCTCCCCCAGGGAGTGGCCCCGCTATGCCACCCTGAAGGAGCCAGGGTGCCCCTCCTAGCTCAAGGGTGTTCATGGTGTTCGCTGCGCCTCATCCCACATCTCAGGCTTTTGGGGATGGGGCCACAACCAGGCCATTCTGCAAAGACAAAGCTATTTCTATCCCTCAGGCTGCAGCAAGAGAGGCTTCGCGGCAGGGGGACGGGGGTGATATGTGTCCGGCTCAGCGCTAATCCCACTCGACATTTGCACAGCTTACTGGAGTTTACAAAGTGCTTCTGCTCACGCTCCCCTGAGCCTCAGAACTGCCCTGTGTGCTGGGCGTGGGGAGCCCTCCTCCACCCGCTGTGTGGCTGTCTCTGTAAGGCCCAGGATGCAGTTCTCTGAAATGACACCCGGAGAAGCTAATAGGGGTCCCACGGAGAGACATTTCCCCATCAGACACAAAGCAGGTGCCTCCAAGGGATGTCGGGGAACAGGGGAAATCAGGCCAGGACCCCAGTTTAGGCCAAAAAGCCAAATGGCCCCCAAATCCAGGTGTGGGCTTGGTATGTGGCTTGTGGGTGTGCTGTGGGTGGGAGGGGTCAGAAAGCAGGGGTGGGGTGAAGACCCAGGGCAGGAACCCTCCTGCCCCTCCTCTGAGAGGGCTCCAGGCTTGGCGCAGGGCCTGGCTCACATTCCCTGTCTCAAGGAAGAACAAGCCATTGGATCAGGGGCCTGGAGGTGGGGGCTGGGCGACAAGCCACAGGCACCAGTGTGGGCAGCCCCTCCGGTCCCAGTGCCTGAGGACGGTGGAGGGCCCCTCGGGGGCCAGGCCGGGGATCCAAGCCCCAGGGAGCGCTCACCAACCTTCAGCACTGCTCAGATGCAGGGGACCCATGCCAGGGAAGCTGTCCTTCCAGGCACCCCCGCCCCTCCTCCTGGGGAATGGGGATGTCTCGGATGAGTGCTTCTGCACCCTGGAAGTTGGTCCCATCTCCAAGACCTGGACCAGCTGTCCCAGCCAGCTCCGCTGCCTCCAGTACCCCCTGCCAGAGCCAGTGGGTGCCCCAGTCTTGGACTGTTCCCCCTGCTGGGTTTCTCCCAGGGAGGCTGGCACAGCATTGCCACGGCTCCTCCCATGCCCCTCCATGCAGCCCTTGGGAGCCCCGACCCACTGATTGCCTGATTAATGTACTAACAATGAGGCCCGCGCCTTTGCGGTGCATTTTAAGATTGCAAATGAGCAGGGATCAGAGACTCTGTGGAGGAGCCCTGCACCCCTCCCACCAGCCTCCTCCTCCCCTCCCGGATGGGGCAGGGGTGGCTCTGCCCGAGGGGACTGAGGAGAGCAAGGCTGGGCCTCCCCCTCGCTTTCCCTGGGGTGTCCCCCTGCTCCTCCTCTCCTCCAGGGGCATGCACTCGGCTGACTGCTCGGCTACCCCCGAACCTCCCGGCCTCCCACACGCCTGAGCTCCCCCGCATCTCCACAACCTCATTCATTCCCTTCTCCATTCAACACTTGCTGCCTGAGCTCCGGCATGTGGGGGGTGCCCGTGGGGAGGGCCCAGAATGAGCGGGTGGGGGAACATGGGGCATCCTCATGGCTCACTAGCAGATGGGGGTTCCTGAGACCAGGCAGTCTGGCCAGGTGCTAGGGCCTGGAGTAGGCCCCTGGAGGTGTGTGTGGGAAGCGGGGGTGCTCAGGGAAGACCCCTGCCATCTCTGTGCCACCTGCCAACATTGTTCCGTCACCTCCTGGAGTATGAATCTGGGAACCAGGGAGAAGGGTCCCTGCCTCACAGGGTTGCCTTAGGATTCCAGCCAGCACAGACGAGGCCAGGAGAGCTGGTATTGTGTTGAGGTCCTCCTTTCTGCAAAATCCCAAGTCCCTGCTTGCTGGGCAGGGAGCATGGGGGCAGCTCAGGTGGGTGGCCTGAGCATGGGAAGGCACCCTGCCCAGTCCGCTCCGCAGCCCCAGATGTGCCTATGCGTGGTCCTGCGAGGCCAGACCTGCCGGAATGGGTGGGAAAGGAAAGGCAATGGCCACATCCCATGCGGAGGCCTGTAGTGGGAAAGGGGCGACGTGCCCCTTCCTACCCTGGCTCTGCCTCTCAGGCTGTAAGTACACAGAGCTTCCAAGGAGGCTGTAACCTCAGCTCAGCTGGGCTGGGGGAACCCAGAGCCAGGATGGCCAGAGATCTCCCCACTGGTACCAGCCCAGAAGGGCCCTTGCCCCAGGCCCAGGCCAGCCGGCCATCGTGGAGGGCGCTCTGCAGCCCCTGGAAGGAGGGCGCTCTGCAGCCCCTGGAAGCAGGACAGGACCAACCAAGGCGGACCCAGACCTAACTGTGTACCAGAGTCCTCAGGACAGTCCCCGGGAGCGGCGCCCGTACACGAAGGAGGAAACGAGGTCCGCCGGGGGAAGGCACCGGCCACGGCACACGGCTGGCGACAGGGCAGCGAGCAGGCCTCACCCAGCTGACTGCGGAGTCCAGGGCTCTGCCCGCAGATCCACCCTGCACGGGGTGGGCAGAGCATCCTCCACGAAAGGCTGGTTGGCCCTCACAGGCCCCAAAGCCTCGAGCTGCTCACCCCAACCTGCCAGCACCAAAGGGACTGCCCCTCCCTGTGCCTGAGCCGGGGTGGTCCCATGGGCTGGCATCCCCGCAGCCCCCTGGGCAGGGCCGTGGGGCTCCCTGAGTCTTTAAGACGGGTCAGATCCCTCTGGCTCTGCAGCCCTCCCTCCCTCCCCCTCCCCGCTTTCCCAGCCCTGGCAGATGCTCCTCTCTACGCCAATCGATGCTAACCCAATGCTCTCTGCTGGTCAGATAACAGCCTCAGGCTAGGCCGGCTGCACTTGGGGCTGCTGGCGTCTTAGGCTACTTGGCACTGTCCCTCCATGCTGCACCCAAGCGCAGGCCACTTACTGGTGGGCCCATCACCCCCTCCCCAGCCCCGCCTGGAGCCTGGCTCAGCCCTGGAAACATGGAAGCCAGCCAGCGCACAGCTGGGCTTCCCTCGTCCTGTTGCTGGATGTGGGGCGTGGGGTATGCAGGATGGGCAGGGAGGGCTCCTTGTCCATGGCATAGGGCATTGGAAAGAGCACAAGCTTTGGAGCCAGAGAGACCTGACTTTGAATCCTAGCTCCCCTGTTTTTTTTTTTTTTTTAAGACACGGTCTTGCTCTGTCACCCAGGCAGGAGTGCAGTGGCACAATCATAGCTAACTGCAACCTCAACCTCCCTGGCTCAGGAGATCCTCCCACCTCAGTCTCCCGGACAGCTTGGAATATAGGCCCACACCACCACGCCCAGTGAATTTTTTATTTTTAGTAGCGATGGAGTCTCACTATGTTCCCCAGGCTGGTCTTGAACTCCTGGGCTCAGCCTCCCAAAGTGTTGGGATTACAGGCGTGACCTCAACTTAACTAGTGTGTCCCCACGCTTGTGTGAGCCTCATCTTCCTCACCTGCAAAATGGGGCAGTCATTTAAAGCTCCAGCGTGGCCCTCTCGTCTGCGGACGTCGGCCTCCCCCACATCTCCATCTGCCACACAAAAGCCTCCCAAACTGAGCTCTGCTCTTCCCCCACAAGCCTCCTCCACTCGCATATAATCCATCTCAGTCAGAGGCAGCTCCTTCGTTTCAGCTTCTGCGGCCAAACACCTCAGAAATATTTTAGACCGAGTCTCGCTCTGTCGCCCAGGCTGGAATGCAGGGGTGCGATCTCGGCTCACTGCAACCTCCACCTCCCGGGTTCAAGCGATTTTTGTATTTTTAGTAGAGATGGTGTTTCGTCGTGTTGGCCAGGCTGGTCTCGAACTCCTGACCTCAAGTGATCTGCTCACCTTGACCTCCCAAAGTTCTGGGATTACAGGCATGAGCCACCGCACCAGGCCAACTTCAAAATGTATTCAGCAACTATCCACTTCTCATGGCCACCACCCCAGTCTGGCCAACCATCACCTCTCGCCTGGACTACTGCAAGAGCCTCTTAAGTGGTCCCTCTGCCCCGCCCTTGCCCCTGCATCTCATCTAACACAGTAGCCAGGGAGATCTAGCAAGAGTCTGTTAGAACACGATGCTCCTCTGCTCACCCCTCCGTGGCTCCCATCTCACTCAGTAAGGTCCCTCCAAGTCTGTTCTGTGGCCCAGAGACCCCACTGGATCTGAGCTGCCAAGCCCTCATTCCCTCCCCTGCCGCAGTGGCCTCCCTGGTGCGCCTTCTTCATGCCAGGGATGCTCCACCTCTAGCCTTTTGCACGTGCTGTTCCCTCTGCCTGCAGTGCTTCCCAGGGTGTCTGGGGGGCTCCTGCCCTCACCTCACCATTCGTAGCTGTCCCTGCCTCTTCCTCAGGGGCCCCAAGTTCCCTGAGGCCTTGTCTGAGCAGCCTGGTGTTTTATTGTTTTTGTTTTTGTTTTGACGGATCTCACTCTATCGCCTAGGCTGGAGTGCAGTGGCACAATCTCGACTCACTGCAACCTCCGCCTCCCAGGTTCAAGCAATTCTCTTGCCTCATCCTCCTGAGTAGTTGAGTACAGGTGCCCGCCACCATGCCCAGCTAATGTTTGTATTTTTAGTAGAGACGGGATTTCACCTTGTTGGCCAGGCTGGTCTTAAACTCCTGACCTCTAGATCCACCTGCCTCGGCCTCCCAAAGTGCTGGGATTACAAGGGTGAGCCACCGCGCCTGGCTTTTTTTAAAAAATAGAAATGGGGTTTCACTATGTTGACCCGGCTTGTTTCAAACTCCTGGCCTCAAGCAATCCTCCCGCCTGGGCCTCCCAAAGTGCTGGGATGACCGGTGTGAATCACCGTGCCCCGCCACCCTGTTTCACTTTACCCCACAGAATTCCCCCTCTTATAATAAGCTATATGATTTCCTTATTATTATTATTATTATTATTTTGAGACGGAGTCTTGCTCTGTGTGGGGAAAAGGAAGAGAGATCAGCCTGTTACTGTGTCTATATAGAAAGAAGTAGACATAAGAGATTCCATTTTGTTCTGTATTTGAGATGCTGTTAATCTGTGACCCTACCCCCAACTTGTCCTTGCAAGAGACATGTGTTGCGGTGACTCAAGGTTTAATGGATTTTGGGCTGTGCAGGATGTGTCTTTGTTAAACAAATGCCTGAAGGTAGCTTGCTGGTTAAAAGTTATCACCATTCTCTTAATTTCAACTACCCAGAGACACGTACAGGGCCAAAGGTCGCAGGGACCTCTGCCTAGGAAAGCTAGGTATTGTCCAAGGTTTATCCCCATGTGATAGGATGAAACAATGTTGCTAAAAGGTTTATCTCAAGGCACAGGATTTTCCTTTGAACTTATTCATATCACAGAGGTTTTTGTTCTTATGTCTTACTGCTAATTTCCTCCCTAAAAATGATCCTATTGTCCTGCCACTCCCCTGTCTTTAAGATGGTAAAGATAATTATCAATAAATACTAAGGGAACTCAGAGACCGGTGCCGGCGTGGGTCCTCTGTAAGCTGAGCGCCGGTCCCCTGGGCCCCCGCTTTTCTTTCTCTATACTTTGTCTCTGTGTCTTATTTCTTTTCTCAAGTCTCTCGTTCCACCTTACGAGAAACACCCACAGGTGTGGAGGGGCAGGCCACCCCTTCACTCTGTCACCCAGGCTGGAGTGCAGTGGCGCCATCTCGGCTCACTGCAAGTTCCACCTCCCGGGTTCACACCATTCTCCTGCCTCAGCCTCCCGAGTAGCTGGGACTACAGGCGCCCATCACCATGCCCGGCTGTTTTGTATTTTTTAGTAGAGACGGGGTTTCACCGTGTTAGCCAGGATGGTCTCAATCTCCTGACCTCGTGATCCGCCGCCTCGGCCTCCCAAAGTGCTGGGAGCCACCGCGCCCAGCCAATTTCCTTATTTTTCTTATTGACTTTCCATCTCTTCTGAGCGTTGACTCTGTGAGGACGGTGGTTTTGTCTGCTGTGTTCTCTGCTGTACCCTCAGGGCGCAGAACACTGGCACCCAGCAGGTGCTGTGTCACAACGGCTGGATGAAGGAAGGGCCTTTCTGAGTCAGCAGGGGGACTGAGAGGTGCTGCTCAGGAAGCCTTAGGCCCAGGGCCTGGCTCCTAGCAGGTGATCCATAAACAGAGGGGTGCTTACCAAGCGCGAGGAGCCTCAGAGCCTCCAGGGTGAGAGCAGAGACTAGGCCCTGGCTCTATCCTGAGGCTCCCTGGTCAATCACAGGTGATCAGACAGCGAGGAGAGTTCTGGGAAGGAGGATCCGGCACCAGGTCAGCCAGAGGCACAGGGCAGGGTGACCAGGGCAGGTCTGCCTGGGACAGAGGGGTTTCCCAGGATGTGTGGGACTTTCAGTGCTAAAACCAGGACAGTCCCAAACAAACCAACCAACCAGGACAGGTCAGTCATCCAGGTCATTGGGGTCAGGCTCATCCAAGGCCTGTGCCTCCCTCCACAAAACTCCTGAATGCAGGACGGGGAGGGACACACAGGCAGGCACGAGGCACGTGTCTTCTCAAACACCAGGTGTCCCGCTCAGTCCCTGCAGCCGGGAGGTCGGCCTGGGCCCAGACTGAACCTGTGCGTGGCGTGTGTACCTGCGTGTCATGTGCACGTGTACATGTGTGCACGGGGTCTGTGTGCGTATCTGAATGTGTGTGTGTGCGCACACAGGATCTATATGGATCTATGTGTGAATGTGTGCCTGTGTGTACAGGGTCTGTGCGTCTCTGTGTGAAAGTGTCTGTGTGTGCACGTGGTCTGTGTGCATCTCTGTGTGAAAGTGTGTGTGTGTGCACGGGGTCTGTGTGCATCTCTGTGTGAATGTGTGTGTGTGTGCACGGGGTCTGTGTGCATCTCTGTGTGAATGTGTGTGTGTGTGTGCACGTGGTCTGTGTGCATCTCTGTGTGAATGTGTGTGTGTGTGCACGGGGTCTGTGTGCATCTCTGTGTGAATGTGTATCCGTGTTTGCACGCGTGTCTGAGCATGTATGCTTGTGTGCTCGTGTACACGTGCGGGCCTGTGTTTATACGTGTGTTCACAGCTGAGTGCATGTGCAAAACCTATGCATGTGTGTGAATACACAGGTATGCACACAGAAACACATGCCTGTCTCGGGACTGTGGATGGGGTGGCAGCCCGGCCCCCTTAGCCCTGCAGCGTGCCTCGCTCACCCTCCTGAAAATGGGGCGGGGCCATCTTCTGAGCAGAGCCACCCATCCTAGGTCTTATCCTGGCACTCACTCTGGCTTTGCCTTCAACTCTCGCCCTCCTCCCGACACGCTGAATTATGTACCCACTTGAGGTCCCTCCAGCACACCAGGATCTCTCTCAGCTGAGAAGTGGGCGGCCCCTTATTGGAATAGCCTTTCAGCTTTCATCTGCCTCACGGGGCCCCTGGAACAGGCCTGGCTGGGAATACCATGCTAATTAGGCCGCCACGTTCTCAGGGGGGCCTTGCCGGAGCAGCCCCCAGCTCCCCTACCCTCTGCTCATCGGGTCTCCGGTCTCCTTGCTGCGAAGGTCTCGCATGGGGTGGGAGCTGGAAGCTGGCACACTGACAGCTCTGGACCCACATACTGCCCAGGCTTGAGAGCGGCCCCCGTGGCAGCACATTGCAGTGGGATGACCTTAGGCCAGTCACTCAGTCCTGAGGTCTGGGCACTGGGGGTCAGAGCAGCTGGCTTCTCAGGTGTTCTCAGTGGGACCGTGCGCCGAACTGCTCAGCCCCGTGCTGGTTGTATGGGTGGCCCTCCCTAAGCAGTGATGATCACGTTACTGCTAGTGTTACCAGAGGGAACTGCCCCCCACCTGCTTAGGGCTCTCCCAACCCCCAGCGGATCCTGGACCCTGGATTTCAGTCCATCCACCCTGGTGCACCCAACCCGCCACAGAGGGACCTGACATATCAGATGCCAAGAAGGGGCTTTAGCCCAGGGCTGAGGGTCCCTGCCAGGCTACAGCTGCAGGTGGAAACAGCGCCCTGACCTCTCTACTCAGGCCCTCTCTCCCCATCGACCCAGCCCCACCTGGCCCTGGCAGTGCTCCTGAAGCCCAGGGCCCGTGGCCTCTACTTTTACCTCCTGCAGCCCCTGCTTTCCAGGGCTCATAAAATGTGTCCTGTTATGCAGATTTGCTCCCTGGTTTGGGGGCCCCAGAATCTAAGTAGTGGCAGCACAGACTCCAGAGCTGAAGGCCGAGGGCTTCTGATAACTTGCCCTTCCCAGGAAGTTTGAGGGAAGGCTCTGGGGCCTGCATCTGAGCTTGGCACCTTGTGGAGACAACTGCCCCTTCCCCAAAGCTACAGCAAATTGTGGACCACCCACTGCCGGACAGGAGGACAGGCAGACACAGGCGGACAGGCAGACACAGGTGGACAGGAGGACACAGACAGGCAGACACAGGCGGACAGACAGACAGGTGGATGGGCAGACACAGGCAGACAGGCAGACACAGACAGACAGGCAGACACAGGTGGACAGGCAGACAGGTGGACAGGCAGACACAGGCGGACAGGCAGACACAGGCAGATGGGCGGACAGGCAGACAGGTGGACACAGGCGGACGGGTAGACAGGCAGACAGGCCCACTGAGTCCCCAGTGATACCGAACGTGTGTTTAGTGGGGCGGGGTTACCTCTGTGGCGGCAGGACCATCCTTGGTGGCAAATGTCTGTGAGGCCTGCCTGGGGGTCCAGGAGGGGTGTGAGGGGGAGGGGGAGGGCGTGGGGTGGGGACCTACTGTTTTTGTTTTTTTTTTTTTTTTTGAGACAGTCTCAGTTGCCCAGGCTGGGGTGCAGTGGTGCAATCCTGGCTCACTGCAACGTCCACCTCCTGGGCTCAAGCCATTCTCCTGCCTCAGCCTCCTGAGTAGCTGGGATTACAGGTGCATGCCACCACGTCAGGCTAATTTTTGTATTTTTAGTAGAGACGGGGTTTCACTATGTTGGCCAGGCTGGTCTCCAACTCCTGACCTCAGGTGATCCGCCCACCTCGGCCTCCCAAAGTGCTGGGATTACAGGTGTGAGCCACAACGCCTGGCCAGGACCCTCTGTTCTTGAAGGCCGTGGTGCTGGGCAGGCCAAAGTGTCAACAATGCAAAACAGCAGCTGGGAGCCTGCCTTTGAGAAGCAGGTGCAGAATGCCCCGCCAGGGCACTTGTTCCCCAGCCCCAAAGAGCTGCCCCTTCCCTGTGATCAGTGAAAAGCATTCAGAACCAGCACCTAGAGCTCTGAGCACAGCCCAGATCCTGTCCATCGCCCGGTTCTGAATCTGTCCCCACTCCATTCACGAGACTGACTGAGCTCTGGGCTTGCTTCCACAGCAGCAGGAGGCTCGGCTCCTTCCCTCCTGGGGCCTACATTCTCCTGGGGGTGCAGTCAAACTAAAGGAACCAGATAAGCCCCAAACGACAGATCGTGGTAAGTGCTGGGGACAAAAAGACAGGGTTGAGATAGAGACAAAGGCAGGGACCTATCTAGGTGGCGTGCTCTCGGAGGGCCTCCCTCCCTGGGCGACTTCTGAACTGAAACCTAAAAGATAAGAAGGAGCTGAGGAACAGCTTTCCAGGCAGAGGGCACAGCAGGTGCAAAGTCCCTGGGGCAGGACTGAGCTTGGCCTGGGCGAGGGCAGAGGGGCAGGAGATGGGGTCGGAACAGCAGGAGCCGGGCCTTGTATGGCCGGAAACGCCACAGGAAAGCATTTGGATCTAATTCTGGGTGTGATGAGGAGTCACTGAAGAGCCTGGGGCGGGAGCTACAGGAGTGGGTTTGGATTTGGGAGGTTGCATTTTGAGGGTGACTTGAGGGGGAGCCAGGAGGGAGGCCTGTGGCTGGGAGAGAGCTTGGGGGCCTGAAGCAGGCAGGGGCCATGGAGACAGACAGTGCCGAATGGACCGGACAGATGCCAGGATGGGGCCCGACACCGAGAGATCAGGGTGAGGGAGGCGACGCGGGCCATGGGGCGACTTCCCAAGTCTATTCCAGATGACGGTGAGGAGGAAGGTATCACTATGAGACCGGACGAATAAAACAGGAAAACAGGCTCAGGGGCAGCCAGGGCACAGCTGAGGACACGTAACGTCCCAAGCCTTAGAGAGATGTTTAATTGGCCGCAGCTGGATGTATGAAACTGAAGCCCAGAGGTCAGCCGTACACCTGGGAGCTGTCGGCACAGAGAGGGCGTGTAAATCTGTGGGAATGAGGTCGGGGCAGCAGCTCACGCCTGTAATCCCAGCATTTTGGGAGTCCGAGGCAGGTGGATCGCTTGAGTTCAGGAGTTTGAGACCAGCCTGGTCAACATGGTGATACCTCATGTCTACCAAAAATACAAAACTTAGCCGGGTGTGGTGGCGCATGCCTGTAATCCCAGCTACTCAGGAGGCTGAGGCACGAGAATCGCTTGAACCCCAAAAGCAGGGGTTGCAATGAGCCGAGGTTGCACTTTTGCACTCCAACCCGGGGGACAGAGGAAAAAAAAGACCCCAAAAGGAAAAAAAAAAAAAAAAAAAAGGCTACTTGGCAACATAGTGAGACTCTCTCTCTCCGTGTGTCTGTTTTTCTGTGTGTGTGAAAGTAAGTTTGTTAAGAAAGTAAAGGAGCCGGGTGCGGTGGCTCATGCCTGTAATCCCAGCACTTTGGGAGGCTAAGGCGGGCGGATCACAAGGTCAGGAGATCGAGACCATCCTGGCGAAAGCGGTGAAACCCCGTTTCTACTAAAAATACAAAAAGTTAGCCGGGTGTGGTGGCGGGCGCCTGTAGTCCCAGCTACTCAAGAGGCTGAGGCAGGAGAATGGTGTGAACCCGGGAGGCGGAGGTTGCAGAGAGCCGAGATCGCGCCACTGCACTCCAGCCTGGGTGACAGAGCCAGACTTCGTCTCAAAAAAAAAAAAAAAAAGAAAGAAAGTAAAGGAATTAAAGAATGATGACTACTCCATAGGCAGAGCAGCCCCTATTTAAAAAAAAAAAAAAATTTTTTAAATTAAATTATATAAGAGGCCAGGCATGGTGGCTCATGCCTGTAATCCCAGTACTTTGGGAGGCTGGGGCAGGCGGATCATGAGGTCAGGAGATTGAGACCATCCTGGCTAACACGGTGAAACCCGTCTCTAAAAATACAAAAAATTAGCCGGGTGTGGTGGTGGACACCTGTAGTCCCAGCTACTCAGGAGGCTGAGGCAGGAGAATGGCGTGAACCCAGGAGGCGGAGCTTGCAGTGAGCTGAGATCCGGCCACTGCACTCCAGACTGGGCGACAGAGCGAGACTCCGTCTCAAAAAAAAAAAAAAAAAATTAAATTATATAACACAAAATAGTAAACACACAGGATTGAGGCTTTTCACAACACAGTGCTTTTGGGGAGGGGAAAGGAGGAGTCAGCCGCGGAGAAAGACTGGCCAGTGAGGTGAGAGGAAGCCAGGAAAGTGCGGCTTTACCAAAGCCGTAAGTTTTTCAGGAAGGGGATAATCAACCGTGATGAGGGCTGCCGAGGACTAACGTGAGGACAGAGAAGCGCCCCATTGATTTGGTGACTTGGAGGCCACTGGAAAGTTCTTTCCTGGCAGAAACGGAGGCAGAAGGCATATGGAGTGGGATGAAGATCGAATGTGAGGCGTGCTGAGATCACGAGGGACTCAGAATCCTAATGGCTCAGGGACTGCAGGACGGCTGAGGCTCTGCTCCAGGACCTGGGCCGAGACGCACCCTCTACCCAGAAAGCTGCTGCTCTCCTAGCAGAAGGGAAAGACCTGGGGACGTGGCCCTTGCCCTTTTGTTTCAAGCAACACATCTCTCCTGCTCACATTTCACTGGTCAAAGTAAGTCACGGGCCCAGCTGCCATCATGGACAAACACCCCCAGGGGAGTTTGGGGAATAGTGGATATCTCTGAGCACCCAGAGAACACTCTGCAGGATGTTTTACCATGAGAGGCAGCGGAGAAACGGAGAAAGACCTGGAGCATCATGGGTCAAGCAAGGTTGGCTTTGTTTTTGAGATGGAGTCTGGCTCTGTTGCCCAGGCTGGAGTACAATGGCGTGATCTCGGCTCACTGCAACCTCTGCCTCCCAGGTTCAAGTGATTTTCCTGCCTCAGCCTCCTGAGTAGCTGGGATTACAGGAGCCCACCACCGCGCCTGGCTAATTTTTGTATTTTTAGTAGAGATGGGGTTTTATCATGTTGGTGAGGCTGGTCTCAAACTCCTGACCTCAGGTGATCCGCCCACCTCAGCCTCCCAAAGTGCTGGGATTACAGGCATGAGCCACTGAGCCCGGCCTGGTTGTTTTTTAAATGGAAGAAACTAGAGCCTTTTCACATGCTGACAGCGTGACTCAAGAGAAGACAGAGAAACTGATGCAGGAGGAGTGAGAAGCAGGAAGAATATGAGACGCGGAGCTTAGAGGGATCCGAGCTGGTAAGGGCGGGAAAATGGACTACATGGAGATGATGATGGAGCTTGCCTCTGGGGGCTTCTGCTCTCTCCATGATGAAGGGGTCCTCAGCTGAGGTAGGGACAAGGGTGGGAGTCTGAGAAGAAAGAGGACAGGACGGAACAGGCCTTCCCTGTAGTGGGTGAGTAATACCCTAGTCACATGGGAGATGGGCGGAGGGCACCTCTGGGCGGTGGGCAGGGGGGGATGGAGCATTTCTTTTCTTGTTTTTGTTTTATTTTTTTTGAGACGGAGTCTCCCTCTGTGCCCAGGCTGGAGTGCAGTGGTGCCATCTGAGTTCACTGCAAGCTCCGCCTCCTGGGTTCACGCCATTCTCCTGCCTCCCAGTATAGCTGGGATCACAGGCGCCCGCCACCACGCCCGGCTAATTTTTTTGTGTATTTTTAGTAGAGGCGGCGTTTCACCGTGTTAGCCAGGATGGTCTCGATCTCCTGACCTCGTAATCCACCCGCCTCGGCCTCCTAAAGTGCTGGGATTACAGGTGTGAGCCACCGCGTCCGACCAAAGTATTGGAGCATTTCAAGTGCAACTGGTCACCCCGCCTCTGTGGCTCGCTCCAGTGATATTCGCTGCTCAGTATAGTGGGAGGCAGAGAAGGGTTCACCCAGGGCTGGGTTTTCCAGTGGGTACTGCAGAGTCAAGGAAAGATGACGAAGTTGAAGGTGTTTGCAAACAGAAGTTTCCGGGGCCTGCTGACCCAGCCTCTGCCCAGGTTCTCACCTCGGGCTGGGCTACTGGGGCTGTGTGGCCCCCTCCAATTAAGTCTGATCACAGAGACCCAGTTCCTGGTCTCTACGAGCAGACACGTCTTTCCTGTGCCTGCAGGATAGGATGCTATGGGAAATCTGTGGCTCTTTTTGGCCCCTCCCTCAGCCACCAAACCCTCTTCCTCTGTTTCAGAGCTCTCCATTTACGTAAATGAGCTATTCCCTCCCAGTCAGAGCTGACAGGGGCTCGAACTCACCTCTCCTCAGCACACCTACCCCAGACTGAACTAGCAGTCAGAGACGCAAATAACCAGGAACCGGGCGGGATCCATGGCAGTGGCAAAGCCAGCGGGGACTGGCAACCGGCGGGAACATTGGAGGTGTAAGTGGAGGTGTCTGTGCCCTCACTGGGGGCACCTGCTCCTGCCTGTGTCGCCCACAACCCTCTGGGAGGTGCTGTGAGTTACCTAATAGCCTTGAAATAAGTCTGGTTTGTCACTCACATTAGGCAAGGTTGGTGTCTGCTGCTTGCAAATAAGAATCGTCCCTGATGCCAGGCCCCTGTAGCTCAGCATGGTTTCTGAGCTGAGACAGGTGTGCCCATCCGTGCCCCACCAGTCTCTGCTCTGAGGTTTCCTGCTCCCCTCTCCCTGCCTTCTTGGGGCAGCAGGTCCCGAGTTCCCTTGCAGGCGAGTCAGGAGGCAGGGCTATCGATGCAGCGGCCGGGATCAGCCGGTTAGACTCTGCCTCAGGAGCTTGACCCAGAAGCAAGCAATGGGTCTAGACCGTTTCATCCTGGTGGCACCATCCTGGGGACACTGTCCACTAGATCTTTCCACCAAGACCCCGGCGCCACCCTGGAGTCCTGCCCTCCCCAGAGCTGCATTGCTCAGCTTCTCCTTTGGGTCTGGGGGTCACCCTCCCCCATTATTTTTTTTTTTTTTGAGACAGAGTCTCACTCTGTTGCCCAGGCTGGAGTGCAGTGGCGTGATCTCGGCTCACTGCAACCTCTGCCTCTTGGGTTCAAGCAATTCTCTGCCTCAGCACCACACCCGGCTAATTTTTTTTTGTATTTTTAGTAGAGATGGGGTTTCACCATCTTGGCCAGGTTGGTATTGAACTCCTAACCTCGTGATCCACTTGCCTCGGCCTCCCAAAGTGCTGGGATTACAGTCGTGAACCACCGCGCCCGGTCACCCTCCCCCATTTTTGTTCTGCACAGGTCCACCCAACCCCCCTCTTCTTGGCTATCAGGATCCAAATTTCCCTCAGAGGCAACCACGTGCGCCTCTCCTGCTGGAAGTGAGTCTTTGTGTACTTCACTGCCCAGGATTGGTTTAAACAGGAGCATGGGACTCAATTCTGACCTATGAGACACAAAAGAAAGTTTGCTGAGGGACTTGTGGAAAAATTTGTCTTCCTCCTTAAAAGGGAGAAAAAGGGTCAGGTGCAATGGTTCGTGCCTGTAATCCTAACCCTTTGGGAGGCTGAGATGGGAGGATCAATCACTTGAGGCCAGAAGATTCAGGCTGCAGTGAGCTATGATTGTGCCACTGCACTCCAGCCTGGGTGACAGGGTGAGACCTCATCTCTAAAAATAAAGATTAAGGCCGAATACAGCGGCTCACATCTGGCTCACATCTGTCATCCCAGCACTTTGGGAGGCTGAGGCGGGTGGATCACCTGAGGTCAGGAGTTCAAGACCAGCCTGACCAACATGGTGAAACCCCATCTCTACTAAAAATGCAAAAATTAGTCGGGCGTGGTGGTGTGCCGCTGTAGTCCCAGCCACTCGGGAGGCTAAGGTGGGAGATTGGCTTGAACCCAGTAGACAGAGGCTGTAGTGACCCGTGATTGTGCCACTACATTCTCGGTGATGGAGTGAGACCTAGTTTCAAAAATAAAATAAAATAAAAATAAACAAAAATTAAAAAATAAAAATTAAGGTGAGACATGGTTGCTTATGCCTGTAATCCCAGCACTTTGGGAGGCTAAGGTGGGAGGATTGCTTGAGCCCAGGGTTTGAGACCAACCTGGACAACATAGTTAGAACCCATATCTACAAAAAACACAAAATTAGCTGGGCACAGTGGCATGCACCTGTAGTCCCAGCTACTCAGGAGGCTGAGGCAGGAAGATCACTTGAGCCCGAGGTTAAGGCTGCAGTGAGCCATGATCACACCACTGCACTCCAGCCTGGGTGACAGAGCAAGATCCCGCCTGCAGAGTCTCTTGAGAATCTCCAGTCCCAGGCCTTGAATTATCTTCTCTTCTCTGTCAGCCTGAGCGCTGCCCTTTCACTAGGGACCCACCTCTGGTCAGCCACCAGCCCCTGCCAGTCTCTGACCTCAGGCCCAGGAGGTTGGACCCAGGTAGCATTTAGCATAGGCTTTGCATGTAGTCCCCAACCCTATTTTTCTCTGTGAGGTTTTTATTTAGTATCAGTCATCATTATTTACTTCCAAAATAATACTTGCCAGGGTTGGGTGAGGTGGCTCACACTTGTAATGCCAATAATTTGGGAGGTCAAGGCAGGAGGATGGCTTGAGCCCAGGGGTTTGAGACAGCCTGGGCAACACAGTGACACTCCATCTGTATAAAACATTTTAACAATCAGCCAGCTGTGGTGGCACATGCCTGTAGTCCCAGCTACTCAAGAGGCTGAGGCAGGAGGATCACTTGAGCCCGGGAGGTCAAGGCTGCTGTGAACCATGATCATGCCACTGCACTCCAGCCTGGGTAACAGAGTAAGACCCTATCTCAAAATAATAATACTAGTAATTATTATTACTAGTATTTTTTTTGAGAGAAAGTCTCACTCTGTCACCCAGGCTGGAGTGCAGTGGCACAATCTTGGCTCACTGTAAACGCCATCTCCCGGGTTCAAGTGATTCTCCCGCCTCAACCTCCTGAGTCGCTGGGAATACAGGTGCACACCACCGTGCCCGGCGAATTTTTGTATTTTTAGTAGAGACAGGGTTTCACCATGTTGGCCAGGCTGGTCTTGAGCTCCTGACCTCAAGTGATCCGCCCACCTCAGCCTCCCAAAGTGCTGGGATTACAGGTGTGAAATAATTATTATTAAATTAAATAAGACTTGTCAGTTGTGGAAAACATGAAAAGTATAGAAGTAAAAAGGAAGAAAAATCACTACCATCCCATTACCCTTGACAACCATTGACAAGAGCCTTGCTGTATCTTATTTCAATACTCCCCTTTTTATATGGAGCTATATAAAATTTAAATAAAAATTTTATTTAAAGAAATAAAATTGGGATCATGCTATATATGGAGTTCTGTATCCCGCATTTTCTACTTAAGACCGTTCCATTCATTCAGCAGCTCTCAGGGGGCCTCTATCTTTGAGGTTGTGTACTAAGGAAGCAGCAGAGAGCTCAGCAGGCAGAGGGCCCCACCGCCCAGGGGGGTGCAGGCAAATGGGGAACAGGCACTCATCAAACACCACGCCCAAACACAATCGTAGTTCCTAACGCAGAGTACAGCGGAAGATCCAGGTAGCTACGAGAACTGTGGGGTTTCCCTCATCAGTGGGGGTGCGAAGTCTTGGAGAGTCTGAAGGCTGAGGACTCAAGTGGGGGCCTGGCTGGAGGAGCGGGTTCTAGCCAGAAGGAATCGTCTAGGCTGAGGGCCTGAGGCCAGAGGCAAGGCACAGTCACTTAACAGAAGAATGATGTGGTCACAGGCAGGATGTGTAGAGTATCCCACTGCATGGACAGACCGTAATTTATTTACCCGTGAAAGAGTTAGATTGTTTCTCATTTTTCACTGCTACAAATGATCATGGCAGAAATTGCTAACAGTTACCTCCTGGGAGGGCTGCAGGGGAGCTCCGGGACTGGGGTGAGGGAAACATCACGGTGTATCTGTCGGGAACTTTTTTTTTTTTTTTTTCCCAGATGGAGTCTCGCTCTGTCGCCCAGGCTGGAGTGCAGTGGCCGGATCTCAGCTCACTGCAAACTCCGCCTCCCGGGTTCACGCCATTCTCCTGCCTCAGCCTCCCGAGTAGCTGGGACCACAGGCGCCCGCCACCTCGCCCGGCTAGTTTTTTGTATTTTTTTAGTAGAGACGGGGTTTCACCGTGTCAGCCAGGATGGTCTCGATCTCCTGACCTCGTGATCCGCCCATCTCGGCCTCCCAAAGTGCTGGGATTACAGGCTTGAGCCACCGCGCCCGGCCGGGAACTTTTTTTTTTTTTAGATGGAGTCCCATTCTTTTCACACAGGCTAGAATGCAATGGCGCGATCTCGGCTCACTGCAACCTCTGCCTCCCCCGTTCAAGCAATTCTCCTGCCTCAGCCCCCCGAGGAACCGGGATTACAGGCGCCCACTGCCACGCCCAGCTTTTGTGTTTTGAGTAGAAACAGGTTTTCATCATGTTGACCAGGCTGGTCTGGAACTCCTGACCTCAGGTGATGCACCTGTCTCGGCCTCCCAAAGTGCTGAGATTACAGGCGTGAGCCACCACGCCTGGCCAGGAACTTTTGATGTATTACCATGTGACTGTATCTATTTATTCTTTTCAAGAGTCAGTTAAATTAAAACTAAATAACGTTGGAATGAATACCTCTGTGCTCACGACTTGGTTCAAATACCTGATCCTTTCCTTAGATCAGATTGATCGAGTCTAAGTCCTCTTGACATCTGCTGACGAGACACCTTTCAGAACATTCAGCTCCTAAGACCTTAAGTTCTACACTCAGAAAATCACCAGCTGTGGGAGCTCTCACACAGATTCAACCCTTTCCTCTGTTTGTCTTCCCAACTGGACCACGAGCTACCCAAAAGAGACAAGGCCCGTGAGCCTCCTATGAAGAGGAGACCGTCGGGAAGGGAAGGGGGTTAACATGTGCTGAACCTCTTCTGTGTGCCAGGCCTACCCATGCTGGGGATGTCTACACACACACATTGAACAGTCTCCTCTTAATTATTATAAGGGTATTAATATCCTCATTTTATACCTGAGAAAAATGAAGCTCAACAAAGTGAGACAGCAGGGCCGGGCGCGGTGGCTCACGACTGTAATCCCAGCACTTTGGGAGGCTGAGGCAGGCGGATCACCTGAGGTCAGAAGTTTGAGACCATCCTGGCCAACATGGTGAAACCCCGCCTCTACTAAAAAAACAAAAATTAGCCGGGCGTGATGGCGGGCACCTGTAGTCCCAGCTCCTCAGGAGGCTGAGGCAGGAGAATCACTCGACCCCGGGAGGTGGAGGTTGCACTAAGCCTAGATCACAGCACTGCACTCCAGCCTGGGTGACAGAGTGAGACTGTCTCAAACAACAAAAACAAACAAACAAACAAACAAAGTGAGACAGCGGGTTGCAGCCCTCATACCTGTAACCCCAACACTTTGGAAGGCCGAGGCAGGAGGATCACTTGAGCCCAGGAGTTCAGGACCAGCCTGGGTAACACAGTGAGACCCATCTCTACAAAAACTAAACAACAACAGCAACAATTAGCCTGGCGTGTCCGTGCACACCTGTAGTCCCAGCTACCTGAGAGGCTGAGAAGGGAGGATCACTTGAGCCCAGGAGTTCGAAGGCTGCAATGAGTTGTGACTGCACCGCTGTACTCCAGCCTGGGAGACGAAGTGAGACTATGTCTCAAAAGCAAAAGCAAAAATAAAACCAAAGCCAGGTGATTTGTCCAAAATGATGGAGTCAGGATTCAAACAAGCTTGCCCTGGCCTCCAACTGTGGGAGGAAACTTCTCTCTCCTTGGAGGCTGCTGCACAGTGACCCCTCTCCCAGCATCGGCCCCTCCAGTGCCCCACCAGGCACCCCTCCCCACCTCCCATGAACCGTGTCTTTGCTCTCTTGCCAATAACTTCATTCCTCCCGTTTTCTTTTTTTTTTCTTTCTTTTTTTTTCTTGAGACGGAGTCTCGCTGTGTCTCCCAGGCTGGAGTGCAGTGGCGCGATCTCGGCTCACTGCAAGCTCCGCTTCCCAGGTTTAGCCATTCTCCTGCCTCAGCCTCCCAAGTAGCTGGGACTACAGGCGCCCGCCACCACGCCCCGCTAGTTTTTTGTATTTTTAGTAGAGACGGGGTTTCACCATGTTAGCCAGGATGGTCTCGATCTCCTGACCTCGTGATCCACCCACCTTGGCCTCCCAAAGTACTGGGATTACAGGCTTGAGCCACGGCGCCCGGCCTCCTCCCCTGTTTTCATTATTAATTCCCTCTTCTTGTGCTTCACACTCATGAGGCCGGGGAGATGGACGAGGCGGATGGGGAAGCAAGTGGAAATTCTGTGTAATACCATCGTCGGTATCACAAAACTTGTCTTAAGTGCCAGCCCTAGGGACTTGCTAGAGTTAGCACGACAGAGGTGGGGCTGAAGGTCAGATTAAATTTGACTAGTAACCCCAGGGGGATACTCGAAAGAGGTTGCTAAAGAAAGAGTTCCGGCAGGATCGTGCAGCGGCCGAGGCAGGCAGCTGGCAGCAGCGTGCGGGCCGGCCCGCCAGATGAAGCCCGCTTAGCGGGGCTTGTTGGTGACAGGCCTGGGTTCACACGTCCTCCTCCGGAAGCCTGAAATCTTGCCTTTTCCCCCCCAGTAATGAGTTGGTATAAAAATGGATCTTGAATAAAATTGTCTGCAGTTTTCAAATTTCAAACTGCATTAGTCAAAATATATCAAATTTCCATGTACTGACTTACCACCTGCTCAAAATCGGATCCTTTTTCAGCTGGAATATATTGAAATATGAATCACCTCCTGAGAGGCAAAAGGGAAAAGAAGCGGAGGGTGAGGCCCTCTCAACACACACCGGTGGGTGAGCTGGAATCCTGGGCTCCGCTGGGCTCCCCCGGCCTCCGCCTGACAATGGCTCCTTTTATTTCCAAGGGTCGTCCAGGCCCCTTGGCCATTTCCTTTGATCCTAGGTTTCTGGCTCAGACCCTTATACTCTGGGCAGTCTATGGCATGCAGTGCAGAAAATAATCATTTCATGTCCTCTGGCCTTTAATAAGCACCTACTATGTGCTGGGTGCTCAGACTCACCAGAGAGGCAGATCTACAATGGTATTGCTGAATCCAATAGTGACTTCTTCACCCCAATCTGCTCACCTTGGCAGCACTGGGCACAGTTGGCCTCCCCTCTGGAAACTCTTTCTTCTCTTCTCTTCGGAGACCTGGCTCTGTCGTCTTGTCCCACCTTGCTGCCTGCTGCTTCTTTTTTTTTTTTTTTTTTTTTTTTG